>NW_023270777.1:8105282-8239372 GCF_011800145.1 Mirounga leonina | reverse complement strand
AAGGAAGGAAGGAAGGAAGGAAGGAAGGAAGGAAGGAAGGAAGGAAGGAAGGAAGGAAGGAAGAAAGAAAGAAAGAAAGAAAGAAAGAAAGAAAGAAAGAAAGAAAGAAAGAAAGAAAGAAAAAGAAAGAAGGAAGGAAGGAAGGAAGGAAAGAAAGAAAGAAAGAAAGAAATGGCATGCTATCTCTTTCATCATAGTCTAGAGGTCAAAGCAAGTCAAATGAACTCAGATTCAAGGAATAAGGGAATAGACTCAACTTTTTGATGGAAGAACCTGCAAAGTCAAATTTCAAAGACCATGGATACACAGAGAGGTGGTTTTTACAAGCAATCTACCACACCCCTGAAGACACACACTCTAATTTCTGTTGCAGGGTGCTGATCTGTCTGGGCTACATCAGTGGGAGCTCCATGCCCATTATCTTCTGACTGGGAAGATAGGGAATCTGTTTGCAATGGGAAATGGAGACAAGAAAGGTACCACCAAGAAGGAAGACAGTAGACTTGCTTCCTGGCTCTCCTCAGATGGGCATGACTAGTCTCCCCTTGACTAGAGGCATGGTTAGAGAAGATCTTTCCAAGGGTACGAGCTTTTAGCATAAATCTAGTGTGAAGGAGTGAGCTAGAAGGACAGGCAAACAAAAGTATGGGGTAAACATTCCAGGTGGAGGGACCTCTGTGCTGCAGACGAGACCCTTCTACCAATCATCGGCTCTCTGGTCACAGTTGCTATAGGGACACTGCTGCTGAATCTCCTTCCATCACCTCCAACTCAACATCTTCCAAAGCAAAACGATCATCTCTTGATTCTCCTATAATTTTCATTGTCCTTTTTCTTTTTTTTTTATATCATTCTTAGGATGTTCTCTGTTAGAAGACTTTACAGCAAGCATTGGCCCCACTCTTACTCAATATTTATTTATATTTATATATAAGGACTTACCTTGGAAGCTGAAGTTCCCTTTAATATTTACAGAGATTCTGTGAGCTTCCTTTATCTTATCTGAAAGAGATAGCCATAGACACCACAGGGTTATAGTAAGATTTAAATGAGACGATACAGACCGATCTGTTTAGCACAGTTTCTGGTGCACAGTTGATGCCTGATAAGCGCTCACTCCTTTGTGTGGATACATAAGAAATTTTAAAACACATTTTGTCACTTCATGTTTATTTTTATATCAAAGTGATATGTATACATGGCAACTATAGCAGATGCTGTCAGTGTCCTCCCATATTCTTGGGCCCTCTTCCCTTTCCTTGGTCCCCATGACTGCTGACTGGCAGGGTCTGCACCTCTGTAACTTTCCTTCTAGAACCACAGAAAGCTGCTCTGCCCCTTTCTGTACAGTGGGCCGGGAGTGTTGGGAAATCAGCAAAACCCAGAGAGGAGATCTCAGCCTGTTGGGGATCAGCATATAAATCCATCCCTCCCCCTCCAGCTCCCTTGCTTCTGGGGTAAAGTAAGTATGAGGTGTTTGGATTCTTCTGTTTTCCAGTTCTCCCTTGGAAATAGGTTTAGTTTCCCACTGCAGTTGCTGGTTTAATAACTTAGTCTTTATTGGTTCTCCTTCCTCTCTATATCATTACTCCCCCTCCCTTGCAGGTGTTCCTTGTACACCGCCCCCCTCCCCAGTAGAAAACTTACCTCCAAGACCTGACTTAAGGTTTACTCCTGGGGGAACCCAAAATCAAGACATGAACAGTTAAATAGCATGGAAGAGCCTGTGATAAAAGCCAAGGATCCCACTCCTCAAGGACAAATTTTATTTATTTCTTCAGGTTTTAGTTCTTTTTATGGTGACTGCATAGCTGTAGATAAAATGCTGATAACTCTGTTTTTCAGTTTAACCATTTTAGATGATACCTGTAAACTCTTTAATGGGAAAGAGGAGTATGTAATCACTTACGATTCCACTCTCAATCTCACCTACTTGCCATGTATGTTTATATTTGGTTCTGTTATTGGGTTCATTTAATTTTAAATAATCCACTTAAACTCCTATTTCTCAGTAAGTCAACTTTGGACGGTGGGTATTGACACCCCACTTAGTGATGTTAAGGACAGTGGGTATTGACACCCCATCTTCTCTGTCCCAAATTCCATTACCTAACCTCCATTAGCTCCATTCTTATCCTTACTGAGTCATGGCTGTTGACACTAACCTTCTCTCCCACAACCTCCAGCAAGCCTTCCATGCTTTGTCCGTAAGTTAATTCTAAAAGTCAAAAAACAATACAACATGAAATTTTAGATTCGAAAAGTTGAGAAACTATATATGACACACACACACGTATATATCCCGATAATGCCAATGCTGTGTATATTTTTTAGAGTGTCCCTCAAAATGTTGCTTTTGTTTGTTAAATATCTGCTGTGTGCCAGGAGTCGCTAAGTAATGAGGATACAGTGATGCGCAAAACACTCCCATCCCTGGCCTCAAAGGAACAGATAGGACAGATAAAACTAAGCAAATAAATAAGTAATCACAAATGTATGAGCGCTGCACTCCAAAGGAAAAGCACAGGGTATTTGGAGAGCTTACAAAAGAAAGGTGGTATTTCCTCCAAGACACGAGAGATGAGTCAATTTTAGTAATTAGTGTGATGTTTGTGTGGGGGAGTGTTTGGGGACAGAGAGAAGAGCCAGTACAAAGGCCCTAACACAAGAAAAAGTTTAACAGCACAAACTGATGATGGTAAGCCTCGGGTCCTGTCTTGAGGACTTTGGATTTTATTCTGAGCATGAGCGGAAATCACCCGAGAGTTTAGGCAGCTGTCAAACGACACCAGGAAGATGAAGACAGGGGATTCAAGACTCTGATGATAGGACCAACAAGAACGATTCTGTGGCTAATCAATGAGATCACATAGATTAAGTTCTCAGCATAAGGCCTGCTATATAGGAAGTGTTTAATAAATAGCGGGTGTTGGGGCACCTGGGTGGTACAGTCTTGGTTTTCCCTCCAGTCACCATCTCAGGGTCTTGAGATTAAGCTCTGCAAGGGGTTTGCACTCAACGCCGAGTCTACTAAAGTTTCTCCCTCGCTTGCTCTCTCTCTCTAAAATAAATAAGTAAATCTTTCAGCATAAATAAATAAGTAAATCCTGGGCGTTATTATTTTTAATTACAATATATTGGAAAATGACTTAAACTTTCTGAGGGTCAACTGTCTCCCTTGTCAAACAAGGGTGATGTTGATCCCAAGGCATAAATTCAATACAGGCACCATATAATAAACTATGAAGCAGAAATAATTTTTGCAAGTGGACAGAGGGGCCCCAGTGCAGGGGTCTCATTTCTCTTCCATCTCAGAGATATTTTCCTTGGTGTGGAAACTGCTCTTGGCTCTCGGAAAATAAACCAGCATGTGCGTGCGGCTTAACTATGGAAGCACCACTGGTTTCCTTCTCTTTGACCCAAGTGCGTTTCTTCCTTAACACTCCCCAGATCTTTTGTGTAGGAATGAAGGTGTCTGCCAGGAACTGCAAAGGGAGCATTCAGCCTGGGTGCATGTGCTTTGGCAAGCTTCCCGCCACCGCTGCCGAAATATCTAAACCTGGAAGTAGCGGCACTGCGGGTTTAACGAGCCACTGACGGAAGCTTTTAGAAATGTGTGGTTTCTATTTGTGCCAACGGGGTGTTTTTCCTCTGGTCCCCATTTTCTGCAGGTGGTCCATTTAATTTAACTTCCAGCCACTACCTTCTGCTTTGATTCAGGGAAGTTACTTGTCTTCCCCATACATTTCAAATTCCAGAATCCTTTACATTTCCTGTGTTTTCCCCTCCTTCTCCCCTCGGTCCCAATGCCCCCAAACTCCAGCAAAAAAAAAAAACCACCTTTTTCTTTTTTTTAAATCCTACAGAATAAAAAATGTCCACGAGTCTGAACCAAATCTGGCCTCATTTATACCTGAGAAGCTATTGCACTCTGGCTGGAAATGGTTTGCTTCAACACCTGAGTTTTTTTTGTTTTCTCAAATGACCTTATTTTAATGGTTCGATTTTGACAAATCCTGAGTTCCTGCTGAAAGGGATACTGGAGACACCTCATTTGTCTAACCGGTGACAGGAGTTTATGAAGTTGAGAGGCTAGTCCGGCAAGGCAAAGTTAAAGGCACTTGGAAGGAATGAATAGGGGAGCTTCGAGTTTAGACAAGCCCTGATGGGGGTGAAGGCAAGGGCACACACATCATCCCTGTTCTTAGAAGAAGAGGGCTCCCTGGAGGAGGTGATGCTTCAAAGCAGCAGCTAAGGGAGGAGAAAACATGCATCCAGGAGGGCCTTCCACGTGCGAGAGGAAGCATGGAGGCAGACAGGGCTGCAAGGCACAGACAAAGGAGGCTTTGAGTAAGTTGGCCCGGGAGGAGGCAAGGACATAGTCAAGGTAAAGGAACACGGACCACATGTTCCAGGGCCCACAGCCCTGACGCAGGACTCAAGAACAGGGGTGAGAGTCCACCCAGTGAGCAGTAAGTTTGCATGGGCTTGAGCGTGCACGTGCGTGCATGCATGCACGTGGGTGCAAGGATACAAATAAGCAATAGAAGTCTCACGGTCTGTGCCATATTTTCAGGGACGTTGCAAGCATTAGGCAGCCACATTCACTTCATTATTCATCTTGAAGAGCTGCAGGGCACCGTAAGACTACTCTCTGAAGTTGTTGGCAAGGCAAACAGGAATTAATGAGCAAGGCAATAGAAACCTTCTGAGCTGTCCACAGAGGGGACCTCCGTTTCCCTGGGAAGCAGAGCACTGCAATGACCGAGTCAAGTTGTAAGACTGGGGGAACAGGGAGCCCCCTCTTCCTCATCTGTGAAGTGGGTACTGTTGGGGTGCATTCACATCAGAATGGGAGCAGTATTCTCAGCTCCTCACTCAAGATTAGGGGGTTCAAACTCATGATCATTCCAAGAATAAGTAAGGTAGATGCCTCTTTCTTGCATTTGCCCATCTATTGCTTCAGGGCTCACTGTGATAACTTCTGTCCCGCCCCCCGCTTTCTGCTGATTGCCTGTAGATTCGATATTATCTGAGGCGTTTGTCTAATGAGTTTCTGATGGCAAACATGGGAAAGAAGTGTCTAGTATAGCCTTGGATCCTGGTGTTTGTAGGTGGAGCATCAGAACAATTCAAGAGCCCCTAGGGGAGCATGCAAGTTCCCCAAGATCAAGGGTGAGGTTTGCCTCCAGTGCCGTGATGGGGGTTGGAGAGAGGGGAGACACCGTGTAAAGCTCTGCTAGGTTTTCCGTTTGGTTTTGTTCCGACTTTAGCTCTTGTAAGTCATAGTCAAATACACAAAACTTTGAGGCAGGTTTAAGGTATAATCCGGCTTATTTTTGTATGAGCCCAAGGCTTCTCAAGAATAATAAAAGTTCAAGTTCAAGTGCAGCCAGCGAGGTGGTGCATTGCTTTCTTTTAATTACTTTTGCACCTTAAAGGGCCCCTCATGCTACAGGGAGCTCTGACACTGGTAAGATTCATGGGTAATTAACCCCAGGAGGGTGTTTGGAGGATGAAATTAAATGTGATTGCACATATAAAATGCCTAAACAAAGAGGAAGCTCATGGGAGTCAAATTCTTTCTTCTGGTGTTCCTGGGTTGGAGACAACCTTGCCTTCCCCTGCGCTCTGACCATGCACCCCCTGAATCTCTGGCATATTTTCTTCTGCTTCATTCTTATGTCAACCTTCCAGCTGAACTGTATACCCCTCGAGAGGTGGGGTTAGGTCTTATTCATTTTTATAACCTTCATAGCCAAATGTAACCAAATCATCGGGAAGACAAAAGTCCCCATAATTAGAGCCACCAGTGCCTTGACGTGCCTTCCTCAGAACTTTGGGAGTTTAACAATTCATTGTTGCTTCTCTGGTTTTTGAAGCCTGGCTTCATTTCTTACCTTCCTCTATAGCACTCAAAATAATAGAAAGTATAAACTTCATTTCCTCATTTAAATTTAAATTAACTTGGCTTTGACAGTGCCATGGATCCTTGGCAAAAGGGTCCATGCCAGACGACCTGTGGTGTCATCAGGACACTGGACAGGGAGACAAGAAATGCCCCTCATCTCTCTACAGTAGGAGGCCTTAGTCTCTTTCCTGATAGCAGACCAATTCATCTTCTCGGGCCTTAGCTGGTTAACTGGTGCTTCAGCCTTATGCTTTCTCCAAAATAGAGCTTCTCAGAGTGTGCTCTCCCAACCCAAAACATCAGCATCACCTTGAAATTTGTTAGAAATGTGAATTCTCCAACCCCACCCCAGACCACCTGAATCAGAAACATGTGGGGTGGGGTCCAGAAATACACATTTTAACAAGCCCTCCAGGATATTCGAAGAACACTGAGGATTGAGAACCTCGACTGTCCAGCATCATTAAGACCAGAACCAGATTGTCTGCATAGTGGTTTTCTTTTCTCTAAGACAGCAATGAAGGGAGGGCGCCTGGGTGGCTCAGTTGGTTAAGCGACTGCCTTCGGCTCAGGTCATGATCCTGGAGTCCCGGGATCGAGTCCCGCATCGGGCTCCCTGCTCGGCAGGGAGTCTGCTTCTCCCTCTGACCCTCCCCTCTCTCATGTGCTCTCTCTCATTCTCTCTCTCTCTCAAATAAATAAATAAAATCTTAAAAAAAAAAAAAAAGACAGCAATGAAGGGGGTGTGAGGGTTTTTGCATTCGGCCGGTTAGCTGGCAGAACTCTAAATGAGCTAAGGCTAAAGGACCCTTCACATGCCATCTCTATGCTTAACATAGATTTCCTTTTTTTTCTTTCTTGATTTTTGCCTT
The DNA here is from genome assembly GCF_011800145.1 of Mirounga leonina. Taxonomy (NCBI): domain Eukaryota; kingdom Metazoa; phylum Chordata; class Mammalia; order Carnivora; family Phocidae; genus Mirounga; species Mirounga leonina. Next base: position 8,232,589 of record NW_023270777.1, on the reverse strand, counting down.
AAACCTTCTCAGCCACGCACTTCAGTGAAATTTTAATAGAACTGGAGTAGAGAAATAGCACGTAACCCTAAGATAGGCATGCATTCTCTGTTGCAAGGAGGCTCATCCCCTTCTCTATGGGTGAGAGAGGAAGAGCATATGTGTTAATGTATTTTTTTTTAAATATTTTATTTATTTATTTGACAGAGAGATAGCGAGAGCAGGAACACAAGCAGGGGGAGTGGGAGAGGGAGAAGCGGGCTTCCTGCCGAGCAGGGAGCCCGATGTGGGACTCGATCCCAGGACCCTGGGATCATGACCTGAGCCGAAGGCAGACGCTTAACGACTGAACCACCCAGGCGCCCATATGTGTTAATGTATTAAGACTCAGGAGGACAGAACACTACAGAACACCAAACCAAATGTAACTGCAAAACCCACTTTCTTTTCAGTATGTGTAGTGTGTAGCTTCTTAAGTGGACTTCAGGGGTAGGGAGTGAAGATAACCAGGGAAATAAAAGGGGGCATAACTATGAGCATTCAGAGACCCCATGGGACTGGCTTTGGGAAAATTCTACTCCTTATTACTGTACCTACCATTCTTTGGTCCAAATTCAGGTCCCCAGCTCCTGAGGAGGTCCACCCATGTCCACCCATGCTCACGTTAGGGGAATAGTGGCTCTAAGCACAAAGAGTGCATTCATTCCAGAGACATAGGTTGAAAGGTGGATACTGCACTGGTCTTGGTAACACAATTCTAAGGAAGGTATCTCCCCTGTCTTCAAGGAGCTGACAGTCCAATAAGGACATGGATGAGTAACCAGGCAATTATAAACATCGCACTATGTCTTATTACAATAGTTCTATGTGGGGTGATTTGATACCTGATCCCATCTTGGAGGGGTCAATTAATGGTTCCCCAAGGAAGTGACTGAACTTTGAAGGATGAACACAAATTATCTGGTGAACAGGTGATTAGAACGATGTAGTGCAAAGGGGGTGGCAAGTGACAGACAGTGTAATGGGCAAAAGAAAGGGCAACCACATGTTGAAGATGGTTCCGGTTCAGTAGGTCTAGAGAAAGCAAGGGAGAATGAATAATGAGATGAGATCCCTACATTAAGGCACCCTCATGGAGTTTCAGACAGACTAACATTGTAGACTTTCAATGACATGCTAGTTGGAGTAGATATTTGATTTAATGCAGGCAAGATTGGATGACAGCAAGGAGATACATGGTTGAAATAGCCCCAGAAGATAAGCTTCCTGGGGCACCTGGCTGGCTCGGTCAGCGAAGCATACGGCTCTTGATCTTGGGGTTGTAAGTTTGAGCCTCACGTTGGGCGTAGGGGTTACTTAAAAATAAAATCTAAAAAATGTTTAATAAAGATAAGATTCCTACAGGCCACCTTAACAAGATATTTGTTAAATTATATGAGGAAAGCTTTAAGACTTCCCTGAAAGACACAAGAGTAGACTTGGATAAATAGATTTCTTATGTTCTTAGTTAGGATGACTCCACATTATAAATATGTTGATTCTCCTCAAGTTAATATATATATTTAAAATAATTCCAATAAAAATACCAATACATTTCCCAGACACATTCAACCCCCTCACTCCTCCTCCCAAAATGCTAGAGAAAATGTTTGTAAAGTTTGTTTTTAATGAAACATAAGCAAGTAAAAGTAGCCAGGAAAATCCTGCATCAGAACAGCAATGAAGGCAGTGGGTAATTCTAACAAATTTAAAAACGTATCACATGGGATTATCTTTATAGCATCACATTGGCAACAGCCCACATTCTCATCACTAGCAGACTGGCTGAATAAACTATGTCTATCACATGGAAAGCTATGCAGTCATGAGAAGCAATGGGTAAGATACTGTATGTACAGATAAAGAGTGATTTTCAGAATATAAAAGCAAGATGCAGGCTAACACATACTAATTTTTGTGTAAGAAAAGTGGGAAAATAAAAATAATAGCCACAAAAAAAATTTAAATAACACCCAATAATTTTGACAGCATTATAATTTTAAGTATGTTTATGTATAGTTGCAATAAAACAAATAAACATGTATCTCAATGTTAGTAAGAACCAAGGTTTTTCAGGGAAAATAAAAGAAAAAGAAAAAGAATTGTATTGTTAAATTTGCATTGGAAATATCACCATGAACTCAGTGATACACAAACATACTTTGGGTCAGTCCATTCAACATAGAAGCAGTGATACTCTAGTAACAATACCAATGCTTTCTAAATACCATTCTTATGAGAAGAAAATAAGGCCCCTCAGTGAAATTGATAATCTGAGGCCTGGAGCAGGGAAAGTACAAAGTGAGACTAGGATATCTTGTTGCCTCAGAAAATAAGAACGTGCCCAGAGGTAACGAGGGCATGTTTAACAGAGGAGTCAGCTTGAGAGGCTCTCACTGATCAAATTCAGTTCAAGATAAGCATCAAACAGAATACTGACTGTACTTGATTGAAACATACTGAATTAAAAAAATAAAGTCCATATTGATACAGAGAGAGAGGGAGGGAAGAAAGGGAGGGAGGAAGGAAGGGAGAGGAAATTCAGTTGCCACCGTTAGAAGTGATCATATACCAACTCCTTACTCTGATGACTGATAACTAAAGAAAAAATTAAGCATTTACTCTGGATTTTTAAGATGAACTATAGTTTATTAATGATGGAAATCTCTTCTTTAAATAAAAATACCAGCTAATAAATTTGGAAGAAATAATAGAACTTTAAAATCACCAGTTGGAAACCCCAGTAAGATAATTAATTCAATTAAGTATAAACAATAAATAATAGAACTATCTAGGCTGATGGGAAACAGGATGCTCACCCCATAGTTTACATGTTAATTGCAAAAGGGGAAAAGGCATTTTAACCAAGTGATCAAACTTACTAATGGTAGGGACATATTGCCTTAAATGCCTTCTGATGTGATGTGTTACGAAATAAGAGTATCATCCACTCTTCAAAGAATTCTTACAAAAATGCTTAACTTGAATCTAAGCATCCCTTTAGATGTAACTTTCAATTTGCAGGAAATAAGTGGATAGAAGAAAAAGTTAAATGATACCACAATAAACCACCTGACAAATCTAAGGTTTGGAACATTCTATAAGACAAATGGCCTATTCTCTTCACAAAAGGCAAAGTAAGAAAATGAAAGGGCAAGAGGACACTTCCACGTTAAAAAAGACTAAAGAGATTTAACCACCAAATGCATGAATGGCCTGGATCATTGGGGAAAAAAAGGACATTTGGAGAAATTTTCATATGGACTGGTGTTAGGTAACATTAGAGGATTTGCCTTGACTTTCTTTTTTTTTTAAAGATTTTATTTATTTATTTGAGACAGAGAGAATGAGAGAGAGAGAGCACATGAGAGGGGGGAGGGTCAGAGGGAGAAGCAGGCTCCCTGCTGAGCAGGGAGCCCGATGCGGGACTCGGTCCCGGGACTCCAGGATCATGACCCGAGCCGAAGGCAGTTGCTTAACCAACTGAGCCACCCAGGCGCTCCTGCCTTGACTTTCTTAAGTAGAATAATCATACTATGAAACAGATAAAGCAAAGAAGGTGAATGCTCATTGTCTCATTCTTTCAGCTTTTTTGGGTAAGTTTAGAATTTTTTAGTTTTTATTTTTATTTATTTATCTTTTAAGTAGTCTCCACAACCTGCATGGAGCCTGACTCAGGGTTTGAACTCATGACCTGAGATCAAGACCTGAGCCAAAATCAAGAGTTGGACACTTAACTGACTGAGCCACCCAGGTGCCCCTAGAATTTTTTTTTTTTAAATAGGACTTTGGAAATAAAAAAAAATAAGAAGATAGACTGACTCCTAAGTTTCTGGGTTGAGCAAGTGTGTGGTAATTTACTGAAAAAAAGGAAACATAAATAAACCTAGATGAAAAGACAAGGATGGATGGTAGACATAAGCATGCAGATCTTAACTGAGGAAGAAGGACCGTCTTCCTTCCTAGATTTCCCCCTTGCTTTGATTTCTCCTCACTTCTTCCCTTCACCAGTAAGGAAGGCTATGGGAGGCGAGGTTAGGGTGTAGGGCCAGGAGGACTCGAGGAGATCTTTGATCTTGAACTTAGGCTTCAGATTCAGCTCAAGTTACCAGAACCAACCCTTCCAACCTTGGTTTAGCCTACAGATTCAGGGAGAATTTAGAGGCAAAATCTATAAAACTTGGTAATGAGTTAGCTTGCTGGGGAGGGAAGTGTCTAGAACAACCCCATTATCCTGAATTATGCAATTAGATAGATTGTGATGGCCTAACTGGGGGTCTTGACCCTTTAGGGGCTGAAAAAACAATCCAGCTCAACAAACACATGAACATTTCTGAAACCCATGATTGAGTACTAAACTTGAACTAGACAACAAGATTCTATCCATACGTGAAAAGTTAGAAGTTGAAAATACAACATCACATTAACTCAAAATGGATCACAGACTAAATGTACATGCAAAACTATACAACTCCTAGAAGATACATGGTGGAAAATCTAGATGACCCTGATTTGGGGATGACTTTCTAGATACAACACCAAAGGCACAACCCATGAGAGAAAGAATTGATAAGGTGGACTTCATTAAAATTAAAACTTTCTGCTGTGCAAAAGACACGGTCAAGAGAATAAAAAGACAAGCCACACTGGGAATAAATATTTGCCAAAAGGTATATTTGATAAAGGACTGTTATCCAAAATATGCAAAGAACTGTAAAACTCAACCATAAGATAACATTTATATGGAACTACAAAAGACCCTGACTAGCCAAAGCAATCTTGAGAAAGAAGAACAGAGCTGGAGACTTCATGTGTCTTGATTTCAAACTATATTACAAAGCTACAGTACTCGAAATAATATGGTACTGACATAAAATGCCCAAGATGGGACATCTAGTGGTGCCAGAAAAGAAAGAAGCTAAAAAAAATTTACTCAGGTCACATTGAAAGGATTCAAGAACCAATTTGAAGAGGCTCCCACGGGCCAAGGATGGGACAATTTCAGCATCAGAAAACAATAATATCAATAATGGATCACAGTGTGTCTAATAGATGTAAAGTCACGAGCTTATGATACTAAAGAAACTGGTCACCTTTGGAATATTCTATGAATTCCACATTATTCTCAAAATCCGTACATGAAAGAGAAGAATCAAGAATTTATCTTGCCTTTTTTATATAATTTGTAGCACTGGATAATTAAGTAACTAATGAGGGAATGAATGCTCTTTTTAGGAATATGCCAGCTGATGAATGAAGAAAGAACGGTAAGATTTGAGTATCACCATTTTGTAAACACTAATGAATTAATCTGGATTTGGGTTGGATTCACCCCTCTGAATGTAACTGCCCGTTTACAGAAAATACAAGGCTCCTGTTAAATGATGCTCTGGGAAATTCTATAGGACAAATCACCTGATCCCTTCAATACAAATTTGCAAGATGAAAGAAAGATTTGGAAGGAGCCTCTTTGAACCTGAGGAGACATATCAACCAAATGGGATGTTTGGACCTTATCTGGACCAAGACTCAAACAAAGTTATCTTTAAAAAATTGTATAACACAATCAAAAAAATACAAACACTCTAAGATAATTTGATATATTAAGGACATATTGTATACGCTTTAGGGTGACAGTGGTATTGGGATTATGTTTTTTAAAATCCTATCCTTAGAGCTAGAAATATTTATAAATGATTTACAGATGATTGATGCCTGGAATTTGCTTCAAATTATCCAGAGTCCAGAGTTAAGTGAATTGGGGTAGACATAGACAAGTTTGGGCATGTGTTGATAATTTTTGAAATCAGGGGATAGATACATTGAGTTCACTGTAGTCTTCTGTGTATTTTTTCTCCATGTTTGAAATTTTCCATAATAAAATAGGGTAAGAAAAACTTGGAAGCAACCAAAATGTTCTTCAGCAGGTGATTGGATAAACCATGGTACATCCAAACAATGGAATATTACCCCGCATTACAAGAAAATGAGCTATCAAGCTATGAGAAGACATGGAAGAACCTCAAATGCATCCTACTAAGTGTAAGAAGCCAGTCAGAAAAGGATACATACTGTACAACTCCAACTATATGACATTCTGGAAAAGGCAGAACTAGGCAGTTCCGTGCTTGCCAGGGATCAGCAGGGAGGGAGGGATGAATGGGCAAAGCAAGAGGATTTTTAAGGCAGTGAAAATATCTGTAAGACACTTAATGGTGGATACATGTCCTTATATATCAGCCCAAACCCATAATAGAATATATGACACCAAGAGTGAATACCAATATGAACTGTAGACTTTGGGAGCTTCTCTGTGAATGAAGGTTCATCAATTTTAACAAATAGAACAGTCTGCTGGGGAATGGTGATAGCGGGGAGGGGGGCTATGCATGTGTGGGAGCAGGGCGTCTATGGGAAATCTCTGTCCCTTCCGACAGTTTTGCTGTGAACCTCAAACGGCTCTGGAAATAGTCTTAAAATAGTAAAAAAATAAAAAAAATAAAATAAATAAATAAATAAATAATTTAAAGGCAACATCGCTAGTCATTACGGAGATATAAATTAAAACCATAATAAGGTACTACTACGTAGCTATTAGAAAGGCAGAGAATTAATATTAAAAGACAAGGCTAGACCCCAGAGCACCTGGAACGGTCATCTGTTGCTGCAGGAATGCACCAGAGATCCCAACACTCTGGAAAACAGCTTGGCTGTTTCTATAAAGTTAAAAATTCACTTAACCATAAGACAAGCAATCCCATTCCGAGGCATTTCCCAGCGAAATAAAAACGTACGTTCACACAGAAATCCGTATGCAAATATTTCTAATGAGTTTTCTCAAAATGTTCCCAAACTGGAAACGACTCAAACGTCCTTCCGATGATGAATGGATAAAGCAACCTAGGGCCTCCATACAATAAATAACTATTCTCCAATAAAAAGCAATGAGTCCTGAGCCACACAACAGCACGGATAAATCTCCAAAGCATTACGCTAAACAAAAGAAGCCCAACCCCCAAAATTACATACTGAATGACTCCTTACTTACGGTATTCTAGACAAGTCCAAACCCTGGGGCCTTGTGGGTGCGGGCGGGGTTGACTGCAAGGGGGCAAGAGGGGGCAAGAGGGAATTTTAGTTCTGTATCTTGACTGCGGTGGTGGTTACAAAATGGTGTGAATTGTTAAAACTCGCAGAACCGTCCCATTTTAAAAGGGTGAGTCTGCTCTTTGTAAATTACACCTCCGGGAGGGGGGAGGGAGTTAAAAATGCAAATAAGTGTGAGAGATACACGGGGCTAAAAGCCCGGTGACATTAAAATGAGGTCAATTAGCCAACAACTACCCGGGATTGGTGTTCTGACCCTTCCTGATCTTGGAGAACAAACGTTAACAACTGTGGATGCCCCGGGCCGGTGAAGGGGGAAAAGGCCGCAGGGGAAATGGGCAGGGGACCAGCTGGGGAAGCTTCCTCCTGTGACTTAGGCCTACCCAACGCGCTGCATCTGGGCACACTTGAATAAAGCCATTCATTTGCTAATGCCTCGTAGGGTGCAGCTTATCAGGAACCCCGGGCGCTCAGCCCCAGCTTCGGCTATCTTCCGGTGCTCAATCCATTTCCTTGATTGGCCAGAATAATATTCTGAGACTTGTTCATAATATAAAAGTATCCCCAAAGTATACCTGATGGGTACCTGGAGCCCTGTAGCTGAATCCTGCTTAAGGGAAGAGCCTGATGGAAACCTCGTCCGCAGATCCCTCCCCGGGATGTGCGTGCACACGTGGGCGCAGCGCGGTGGGGAGAGCGCAGGGCGCAGAGTCTGAATTCCGGGTTTCAGTCCCCGCCGCATCCCTGATGGGCCCCGATCCTTCGGGTCCCACTGGCAAGTCTCAGTTTCACCACCTGCCTGTCAAATGGAAATATTAGTTGTTCGGAGCAAGAAAGCATACTCTGCATTTGCAAGTGACTTGTAAACTTGAAAATGTTACTTGGGCAGTGAAGCAAGGGCCCGGCCTTGAATGCTCTGAGACGTGACCCTGGGCTCCCCCGACCTCCCCTCTGTCCTGTTCAGACCCTTTGTTCGACCATTTGTACATCTGTGATATGATACCGCGCCTCCTCTGAAGGATCCGGGTTCCCACTAATGCAGCTCCTAACAATGGCTTCGATGAAAGAGATAAGCGCAGAGGCCAGAGGGTCTCCGGAAAGAAAGGAAGCTTGTAGCTTTTCAAGTTCAATGAGGCTTAGGAGGTTGGAAGGCTCTCCACATAAAGGCCTGTTTAAAAGAGCGCCAAGGATTCAAAGCCTGTGCTTTTCCCAGACCTCTGACCACTTTCAGCCATCGGGGGACCTATGTGTTTGCCCCGTGTCCCGCACCCCCAGGCCTGGATTCCCCGCATCTGTGATGACCCAAATGGAATTACCTGGAAGGTCCGACTGGGGGTCAGCCCTTCGAACCCAGGGCGGCAGGTGCAGCCTGCGCCTCAATTCCCAGCCGCGAGGACTTGATGTATGCAAATGTTGGGGCCATCAGGCCAGGGACAATAGCGGACTTAATCCCCGACAGGCGAGGGAGGGGGAGAGCCCTCGCTCACACCCCTCCCCTTGCTAAAGCCGCAGAATGAAGGTCTTCCTGCACCAGCCGGTGACTCTTCAAAGTGTACAGCCTTGGAGGGAGCTTGGGCCGGCAGCTCAGGAGCCTGGGAGGAAATTCTCCCCGCGCCTTGGCCCAGTCTGGTGCTGGGAGGCTGCGAGAGAACGTTCTGGAGTTTTCAGGTGAAAACAGAAACAAGGGAGTTGGGTCAGAGTTGTCGAGGTCTGCTTAGGTCGCGCTGGTGGGGAGAGACGTTTATATGTGATTTTTTTGACCTAAGCCCTACAAAAGGGAGACTTTTAACCCTACTTGGTCCTGAACTCTGGTGGCCCATCACATTCCCCTTTGGTGACAGATAGATAGTCCTGCCCCATCTGGGAATCCAAAATGGAAGGAAGGTGGCTTCTGTCTCTCTGAAAGGTCTAGCTTCGGGTTCCACCACCACCAAGGGGATCAGGATTTCTGTCCTCAAACGAGGTCGTGGAAACTCCTCGCTCTTATATGCACCCTTTGCCAAGACAGCTGTACGAGTGGGTCACTCTGCTAGGCACTGGGGATACAGAGAGGGAAAACGCATGGTTCCTGATACCCCCCAAGTGATTTTTCTCTCCCGCCAGCTCCACTCTCATCCCCCAGAGCAACTAAACCTTCAAAGTGCATACATTCTACTCTCGTGGAAGAAAAAGTGCAATGCAGCCTGCATACAAATTAGGAAAGTTTACAACAACAGTCTGACATTGTTCAGGTTCTGCCCATGTTTCCAGCTCTTTTTGTGTCTTCCTCTTTCCAGAGGCTTTATGGGGCCCAGTCTTTCACTGAACTCCGTGATCACCGGTCCAGCCTCAGGTGAATACAGTTCTCCCAATCCGCCCCCCACCCCTTTGATGCTGTTCCCAGAATTTCCCTGGATTTAATGCCCCTTTTCTGGGCACACAGTTCCCTTTAAAACTAGAGCAAGTGGCATTAGGTAAAAGCTGAGATTTCTTCCAGGTCTGAGATCCCGTGACTCTGGAGTGATGCAAAACCCTCGTATACCCCGGCAGTGTGCATCCTAGGGATTATGTGTGACTTTTACTCCCCTCCAGGGACAATAATGGAACTTGAGCTGTGCCTTTCAAACCCACAGGACAAAGCAATATTTTCTCTACGCCCTCTTACCTCCAGAAAGGCTTGTGTCTTACACACAATGGGTCTAAATCGTGGCTCAAGGATGCTCTTGTCTTGCCCGGGTGCTGGCACCAGGTTTGGGACCTGGTGATCCTCCCGGCCGGGCCACTTTGAGCCACGATCCACCAGCTTCCCGCGTGGGGCATGTGGAATTGCACAAAAGTCCTCCCTGCATAGAAAACTGCAGAAAGATGCCAAAGACAACAGCCCACTTGCCCTCCTTCTATTGGGGAGGGTCAGGTTCATTATTTTCTAATGTTTTCAGATTCAAATTGTCATGCAAATTAGGGATAGGAAATCACCATTAGGTCATTTTTCCTATCCTCTCAGGGGCTGAAGTGGGATCAATGTATACTCTCCAGTTCTTTGTCCTCGCTTGTGTTAAATAATGTAAGGAATGGGGCTTCTATTCTTGAGAGAGTATTACATATTCTAATAGATTTTCACAGTTAAGAAGGCCTTTCATCTTTGGCGCAAAGTTTCCTTTCTTTAAATTCATTTCATTACTTCATTCTTTGGATCTCCCTTCATGGCGACCTCTCCCTTTGGGGGTTTAGACCCTACAGATGCAGTTCTTAGAACTGGTTCTCAGAGTGAGACCCCTGAGCACAGCCTGCCTGGAATGGGGATCAAGTCCAATTGGACCAACTCTTTCGCTCTTTGTACAAATGGAAAGTATTATTGAGCAGACCGACGTGCAGTGCTAACTAGCCCAGATCCCTGTGGGCACTGTGGGTCAGATTCCATGGAAATTTTGCTCTGAAATTTTTTTTATTTTTTAACTTCATGGCAACCTGGTTTCCTACCCTTGGTGCCTCAGAGGGCACCCCTCCCCGGCCCTTCCCTCCCTGGACTTCTTTCCTTCCTTGACATTGTTAAAAAGAAAGCCACAGGCCCAAAATGGTGTCACTTTGGTTAAGGCCCCAAGTCAGTAATCCAAGACATAATACCTGACCTGACTGCAGTTGCAACCCCCCAGATATGCAGCCTTTAACCAGTCAGCATGACATTTCCTGGTCAGCCCCAAGAAATTCACTGAGAGATCCCTTCTGTTCCCCAGAGGAGGGCAAGCTTGCCGAAAACAATGCATTCTTCGCTTATAATTAATTACCTTTTCCACTCTCTCTCCCTTTAAAAATCTTGCCTTTTCTGTAGCCCTGTGGAGCTTCCCTCTACTTCACAGATGGGATGCTGCCCGATTCCTGAATTGATTAATGAAGCCAATTAGATTTTTAAACTTTGCTTGGTTGAAGTTTTGGTTACTTAACAGCATTGACTTCCAATTGGGGGAAGGGATTCTGATACATTAGTTCAAGGTCACTGTCCCTTTGAGGGTCAAGGCATGAGGTGACTTTTCATGGCCAGTAGCTTGCCCAAGTCTTGTTTGTGCAAAGTATGTGCTCATTGAGTAGGTGCTAATTGGAAGCCATAGTACTGTTTTGGGTAAAAGATCTCGACGACTTAGATCACTCCTTTTAAACCTTCCTTCCTTCCTTTCTTCCCCCTTCCTTCCATTCCTTTCTTTACGAATACTGTTTTGCACTTTACGTAGCAAGCACGTGTTTGTCTTCTGGTTACACAGAAGACACCAAACCAACAAGGTATTTTTATGAGACTCGTATTCTAGGGGGGAAATACAAGAACCAAGTCAACCCAGAAATAAATAAGTTCAGGAGGTGACAAGCGCTGTGAGGAAAATCAACTGAGCGATATTATGGGGAGCGACAGGGCAGCTGTGGGTGCTAGAGGGAGAAGGAGCTACCTCAGAACTCAGAACTGGAAGCCGTGGAAAACCTCTCTAGAAAACTTTTGAGCTGAGCGCTAAACAACGAATAGGATTCACCCTTGGGAATCCCTGGGGGCGGAGTGTGCCAGGTGGCATGTAAAGTATAAACATCCTTGGGAAGGAGATAGTTGGAAAATAACTAGAAGGCCAGTGTGCTGGAGCGTATTGAGCCAGAAATCAAACTGATTGGGACTGATTGCATCAATGTAATGTCTCCTTGGCCACAAAAACAAGGATGGGCTTTAATCAGAAAGCTAATCCTTTAGCTTTGACATTTTGGATCTGTCACGTAACCCCTTTGGGTGTTATATTAATTATTTATGGCTGTGTGACGAATTGCCCCAAGACTTAGTGCCTTAAAGTAACAACAACTATATACGATTTCATCATTTCTGTGGGTCAGGATGTCAGGATGCCTTAGCTAGGCAGTCGGGCTCAGGGTGTTGACCCGCTTTCATCAGAAGGCTTGATGGGGGCGGGAAAATCTTGCCAAGTGGCTCACTCACGTGGCTGGTGAGTTGTTGGTGCTGGCTGTGCTGGGAGCCCTCAATCTTCTCCCTATGAACCTCCACAGAGCTGCCCACAAGTCTTTGTGACAAGGTGCCTGGTTTCCTGCAGAGTGAGTGATCCAGGAGAACAAGGCAAAGCTGGGATGTGTTTTGTGACTGAACCTCAGAATCACACAGCACCATCTCTGCAATACCCTATCGGTCACACAGATCAGTCTCAGGGTCTACAAAGAGCATGGATGGTGGGAGGTAAGGATCATCACTGAGAACCAGCCCCGAGGTCTGGTTGCTTATCTGTGCTTAGAGATGTTCCAACTGGGTAATTTCTGAGGTCTTTTCTAAGCCTAATATTTTATGGCAATAAGGCCGGTGAATACTCATGTTCTCCTAGGGATTCTGGCTTTAATTATGTCGTCACTCTCTTGGCCCCCTCAAATCAGACCACAAAAGATGCTACCAGGCTTGTGCTAAAGCTACGCAATCCTGAGGATGGGGAGAAAAACCGAAGCTGTAGAGCCTTATGAGTCACCTCGTTAGGATGGACCTCGCAAGGAGCTTGCCAAATGCTCTGGCACGCCACTGTTGTCTTCCCTGTTGCTTCTGGGACTTCTCCAAGCCACACACATACCAGTGTTATTGGTGGGGAAATGTTCTGAGGGGGCAGCCTGACAATGTGGCATTGTCCTGTGGGATTTATGACCAGGTTTCAACAAATGACCTTTTATCCCATGTGTTTTTCCCTGGGTTGGTTGATACGCCTCAACACAGACTCCTGGGGGATGTTTGGGAACACCTGCTTTCAGATTGCTTTTCTGTCTCATCTCCAACATTTCTGGGCACTTCTTTCCACTCTTGATTGGCACTGTCCTGGCCGTGTCCCGCAGAAGGAATGTTGTTTTAGGGAGCTCCTGGGGAGGGGGGTTGGCAGTGGACGTCCCTGGGAGCAGCTGTGATTTGTGGCAGAGAACATTTCATAGTTGAATCTGTCCCAGCGTAGCTCCTTCTGCAACTCAGCATGGGTTGGAATAATGTGTAAAAATCTGGAGAGAGGAGAAGAGGGTATTGTATGTCAGCCAGGGTTAAGGAGGGGAAAAATCTTTGAAAGTTACAAAAACATGCTTAAGAAAATACATCACTGAATGACAGATGGTTTGTCAGGAATCCCTGGTTCAAATCCTGATGCTGTATTCTCCGTGTCAGGATCTTGGGCAAGGACACGTAATAGGCTTCAGTTGTCTTATCTGTTAAATGGAGATTAACATCTTTATTTGCCCTCCATGGCTGTTGTGAGGGTCAGATGAGAAGGTTATAATTATCGAAGAGTACTTTCCAATGCACTAACAGCTGTAGAAGGGAGGCCATGGTGTAGGAACATGGCTTCGCAATCAACCAGCTCTGGATTAAAACTCAGGTTCTGTAATTTAGCTGTGACTCAGTCCCGAGCTTCTCAGGCTTTAATGTGCACACAGATCACCTGGGGATTGCGTTAAGATGCAGATTCTGGGGGCGTCTGGGTGGCTCAGTTGGTTGAGTGTCCAACTTTTGATTTCGGCTCAGGTCATGATCTCAGGGTGGTGGGATTGAATCCCATGCTGGGCTCCAAGCTCAGTGCAGAGTCTGCTTGTCCCTCTCCCTCTGCTCTTCCCCTGCTCAGACTCCTCTCTCTCTCTCTCTCTCTCTCTCAAATAAATAAATAAATAAATAAATAAATAAATAAATAAAATCTTTAACAACAACAACAAAAAGATGTGGATTCTGATTCAGCCGGTCTGAGGGAGGCCTGAGTTTCTGAATCTCCAAGTGAGGTCTATGCTGCTGGTCCTCACTTGGAGGAACCAGGAGTCCGTCCCCTAAGCCACTGACTCTCAGCCCCGGTTGCCTCTCAGAACCACCAGTGTGCTGTGGGAAGTTCTAGATTGCGTCTCAGATCAAATATATCAAACTCTCTGGTGATGAAACACAGCATTGTTATTTTTGTGCTGAGACATAGTTTATTAATCTGCAAAATAGCTCAGTCTTTCTCATATAGGCACATATTGGGATTCAGATTTTATTTTATTTTTTAAGATTTTATTTATTTATTTGACAGAAAGAGCGAGAGAGCACAAGCAGGGGGAGCAGCAGAGGGAGAGGGAGAAGCAGGCTCCCCGCTGAGCAGGGAGCCCGACGTGGGGCTCGATCCCAGGACCCTGGGATCATGACCTGAACCAAAGGCAGTCACTTCACCAACTGAGCCACCCAGACACCCCTGGTATTCACATTTTATAAGTGTCTTCACATGGGTTCAGTTTTATAAAAATCTATTGAGAATGTATTGATACCATAGTGCTTTTGAATTTACAGAGGACTTGTACATATATCATCCCACTTAATACTCTAAAAAGCCCTGGGAATAGTTCTATTTCGAAGACGGTGAGGATAAGTAGCCTAAAGAGTCCACAGCTGAGAGATGGCATAGCTGGGACCTGAACCCAAATCCTACGCATTTTGATGAACAATTTTGTGACTACATACAGCTCTACTCACGTTAAATATTACCTAAAATCTTTACTCTCGGGATGTACAGTTGCCTACATTGTGGCTACAAGGGCAGCTGTCCATCCCTGAACTGCATTCACTTGGCATCATTCCAGATCTGATGACCGTGAGGTACCAGCCACAGGTAGAATTTACTTCCTACCTTCTTGAAAGACTAGAGAGAACTCTGGATACACATTGTGCAAGCTGTGTCTTATTCAACCAGCTGCAGGCATGGATGTCACCTTATTTCAGAAGGAAAGGATGCCAATACAGAGCTTGGGGTAGGATGAAGTAGAGAGCAATGGCCTTGGGGGCGGGGGGGGAGGTGTTCCTTTCACTCCTCACTTTTTCTTTTTCCTTTTTTTTTTTTTTAAAGATTTTATTTATTTATTTGACAGAGAGAGACACCGCGAGAGAGGGAACACAAGCAGGGGGAGTGGGAGAGGGAGAAGCAGGCTTCCCACCGAGCAGGGAGCCCGATGCGGGGCTCGATCCCAGGACCCTGGGATCATGACCCGAGCCGAAGGCAGACGCTCAACTGACTGAGCCACCCAGGCGCCCCTCACTCCTCACTTTTAATTAAAGTGGTTAAATAGCCATTTGGGACCTATGGAGCCCCCTCTCCCAGGTTCCCTCTGACTCACCCCGTCCCTTTCTCTCTCTTCCCCTTAAGGATAGAGTAGAGATAGACTCAAGAGAAAACAGTGAGAAGTAACTTAAAAAAAAAAGATCTGAAATGGATAATGATCATCCTTTTTTTACTGGAGCTCTGAGAAAAAAAAATACTTTGGATTCCTAAATAGGAATATGGTCCCTGTGTGTTCCAGAGTTGAGGTTAACCATGGAAGTAGTGACTAGAAGTATCGATGTTATAAGAATCATGGAAGCAGCCTACTGGGATGCACCCTGAACATCGTGTGCAAAGATCTCTCTCATTAGATCCCACCAAAGGTTTGCATGGCACGCTTTGAGATGCTCTCAAGGGATTTAAGGATTGATGCCCTGGAATGTTCCCCCTTTTCCTGTTTCCAGCCTGATTGATTGAGCAAAATGCCTTGCGGGCGGGGAATCTTCCATTTGGCAGCTATAGCCAAGTAGGGAATAGAAAATAGTGCTTTGGAGGTATTTGATGCCCTTTTTTTTTTTTTTAAACAATTGTTAGAGACTAAGAGAGTTCTTATTTATTAAATAAAAAAAAGAATTAAATGGAAATGCCTCTGTTATTTAAGAAGTTACTGGAACACACAACACAGGGGAATTTACCTTCTGGGCACTGACAACCTAATGTGCGTTTACTCTCCTGTCATAGGAGTCGACCTCATTGAGAAGGTGACATTTGAGCAAAGACTTGAAGGAGGTATGGGAAGGATGGGGGGAGGGGGGCTTATGCAGACCAAGTCACCTCTACGAAGGCCTTCAGGCAGGGGGCAGGGGGCATATTTAATGAACAGGAAGACCACCAGCGTGGCTGGAGTAAGGAATGGAGGAGGGTAGCAGGTGGGCGGTTGGGGTAAGCATCATGGGGCAAGGGAGGGTAGACAGATCATGAAGGGCCTTGTAGGTATATCTGCGTCTTTGTGTCCAAGGGCTTTTTCTCAGACCTCGTAAGGTCACCTTGCCCACAGCGCCTGGCCAGGACCACCATCCAGGTGCCCACCGAGTGTCTAAGTTATTGTCCTGGGAACCCACCCAACATTGCTTCAGACCAAGGGACCCACTTTCCAGCAAAAGGGAGTGAGGTGGGCACCTAGCTGTGGAATCCTATGCCAGGTCACCATGGAACCGGGGGGCAGCCATGTACAAGGTACAGCTGGACCCCCAGCTGGACAGTCCAGCATTCTGTGGAGTGGACAGCCCTATCCTTTAAGGAGTAGAATATACTTCTGTGAGCCTCAAACTGTGGACCCTGGATCTACAACCTCAACAATACCCTGGACCTACAACGTCAACAATACCTGGGAGCTTGTTATAAATGCAAAATCCCTGACAAGACCTCAAAGACTCTGTGTCATATTTTCCCAGGAATTCATGCTTTAAAAAGCTTTCTAGATGATTCTGAGGCATGCAGAATTACTGGGAGCACTGCATATATGGAATCAGATCCTCAGTACAATACACAGGGCCACGAACCAAAGGGTAGGAGTAAGAGAGACTCCTCTTACCAATCTTCTTAGTGACCCACTTTGGGAATTTCTACTTCCTATCCCTGGATCCTCAGGATCCACTGGGTTAGAGATCCCGGTTCCCAGGGGAGGCATGACTCAAGAGGCCCATGGAAGCATCACATTGAACTTATAACTATGGCCACCACCTGATCATTTGGGGCTTTTTTTATGCCAGTAGATCAATAGGCAAAGGAGGAGTGACGATTGACCCTAATTATTCTGAGGAAATAGGGTTGCTGTTACAGAACAGGGGATGGAAAGGATATTATCTGAAACACCAGAGGATTAGAGCTTCCACAGCCTAACAGAAGCAGCGTACCAGGGACTCTGACTCCATCATGGAGAGGGTCTGGACCACCCTCACGCCCACCAGGTAAGCATCCTAAACCAACAGAGATACTGGTTGAGGTTGGGGGTGTTCTAGGACAGGTAGAAGAGGAGGGGACGGCGCTTCTCTTTAGAAGCCTTCTTATCCTCCTGGTGTCTGTTTTGTTTTGTTTTTGTAAAGAAATGGAAACCAGTGGCCACCCTTGAGAAACAGAGGCAAGGCAGAGTGAGTGAACGTAGTGTGAAGGCATAAGGCATGAGTGGATGAGGATTGTGCAGAGGCAGGGCTCTAGCAGACTCTGTCACTGGTCCTGCCACACGCCACGGACCCTACTGCTTCAGGGCAGTCTGCACGCCTTCTACTTCTCAGGAGCTGTGATTCTGTGCCTGGGTCCTTTTCTGGAACCGTAAAAAGTCACTTTGCTTTGTGTAAGACAAGCTGACAGTGCTGGAGGCTAACCCTTCCCAGCAGCTACTCCCGACCAGTGTTGGGTGGATAAATACCACGGCTTCCTCGCCCCTTCGTGGGATACTATTTTACACTATTTCTGAGGATTTCCCATGGAATTAAGCTCCGTTGCCACCAAGGCAGCTGGGTTAATAAGGCATCTGCCTCAGACAGAATCAAATCAGAAGACAGAGCCACACAGTAATCTGAACCGGAAAAGTTTAATATAAAGAATATTATAAGAGGGGATTTGGAGCAAAATGGGAATGGATAGTAAAATGTAAAGAGAGCTCCGAAGAGGATAAGAATAGCAGATATAAGGAAGAGCCCCTACCCCTAGGGCAGAGAAAGAACACAAAAAAAGGGAAAAAATTTTGGAAAAAGAACCCCTCACCCCTGAGGTGCTCTGCCATAGAACTCTCTGGAAACTGACCCTCCGTGTAGTCAGGAGAAACTGTCTAAGAGAGGTTCCATTCCTCATAACTCACCTGAAAATTGCCCTAGGAGTTGCTAGGACAGTTCCTTGGAAACTGTCCCGGGGAGGTAACTTAATGGTGACATTCTATCCCAAAGCTGTTGGCGGAAGTTCCAAGGGATGCCGCTGGCCACTGGGGGCTTCTGGTCACCACATGATGACCTGAAGGAGCCTGGGGAGAAAAGAGCACCAGAACTAGGAAGTAAAATCTTTCTCCAACCCAGGCCTCCGGTTTAACACTGTGCCCACTGGCGTAGGAGAAATATTTACAAGACTCGCCTACATCACTGTGGAGTGGGCAACGAAGGATGAATTTGGAGGTGAGAGACAGTAAACTGAGAACTTGATACTCTCTGTTGACTTCTCCCCTTCCCTGTTCATCCCCCGCCCCCCCCACTTCCCGGTTGGTTTTCCCTAAATTCTAAATAAAATATTTGCACTTCAATCTTGACTCAGAGTTTGCCTTGGGGAGAGCTCAAACTATGTTCTGCAAATGGAGCCACTAGGATTTTCTGATGGATCAGATTTGGGATAGGAACAAGACAGAGTGGTGAAGAAGAGCTCCAGTGTTTTTATTCAAACACTCGGGAAAAGTTAATCTTTACATCAAGTTTTTCAATCCAAGAATATGGTACATCCTTCCTTTTTTTTTCTTTCTTTTTGGTAGAGGTCTTTGAATCTTCCATTGGTTATTCCTAGGGATTGGATAGTTTTGATGCTATTGTAAATGGTGTATTTTTTAAAGGTTATTATATAATTGTTTGTTGTTGGTATAAAGAAATACAATTTATGGGGCGCCTGGGTGGCTCAGTCGGTTAAGCGTCTGCCTTCGGCTCAGGTCATGATCCCAGGGTCCTGGGATCAAGCCCCTCATTGGGCTCCCTGCTCAGCGGAGAGCCTACTCCTCCCTCTCCCACTCCCCCTGCTTATGTTCCCTCTCTCGCTGAGTCTCTCTCTGTCAAACAAATAAATAAAATCTTAAAAAAAATACAATTTACTTTTTTATATTCAGCCATCTTATTAATTTAATAATTTACCTCTAGATTACTTTGGATTTTCTAGTTATAAAATTATCTCTGAAAAATGAGTTTTTCTTTCCTTTCTAATCTACGTTTTATTTCTTTCCCTTGCCTTTCTGCAAGGCAATAGGATATCCAATGAGGCTTTATATACAAGTGGTAATTGTGAGTATCCCCGTTTTGTTTTCAAGCTCAAAGAGAAATTTTTCATTATTTTGTTATTGAGTATGACTCTTACTGTGGCTTTTTTGTACGTACTCTTTATCTTATTAAAGATGTTCCATTCTGTTTCTAGTTTGCTAGGTTATTTTGTTTTTAATCTCAAATAAATGATGAATTTTATCATATGCTTATTCTGTCTCTATTGAGATGATCATATGATTTCTCTCCCTTATTAATTTTCTCTCCAGGGTCTTGTTGACTATGAAATTTCCATATGCACCTTGAGATCTTCCTGGAAATGTATCCTAGGAAGTGATGAATCTTCTATACTGAGAATTTCTGAAAATTATCTGGACTTTCTATCATTTATCTCCCCTTTCTATCTCTCTCTTTCTACCTCTTCTAGACCCTCTGAATGCCATGTTCTTTTGGGAGGCTCTTACATGATGATATAATCTTCCTAATCTCAAGGTCTATAAGGTTAGCTTTATGCTCTAACTCCTTTGGGCTCTCAGCCTTGGAGGATCCAAAACCCATTTCTAAGCAGAAAAGCCCTTGCTTAGAAACTAAATATTGTGGAATTAAAAAAAATTCTTTCAATTATAAAAACCATTTTATAGTTTTATGAGCCAATTTTAAAAGTAAAAGTAATTTTAAAAATAAAAAGTAAATCCTTTGACTTTTCATTTTCAGAGTTTGGTTCTCTGTTGGGACAGCAAGCCTCAGTCTCAATATGCAGTATTTCTAATGTAAGTGCCAGGAGGCAAAAATGAATCACTGAAAGTAAAATAGAGTGAGTTATTTTTTTTTTCCTCAAAATATTGTACTACTCTTTGTTCACTGACTTCAGTGGCAATGAAGATAGGAGGGTTCCAGGTAGGAATGTACTGTAGTTGTCCAGGTGATAGAAGGTGGTGGCTTGGTCTAGAGAGATAGCAGTGGACAGAAGAGAAAGGGTTGCTTGCATTCAAGGGATGTTTAAGAAGTTGAGTCAACTAAACTTGATCTTTGCCTAGATTAGATAGAGCACTGAGGATGAGGAAGGGGTTGGGAATGGCACTGGAGATTCTGAACGGATGGTGGTCCCATTGTCTGAGTTGGAAGGAGAGCATCATGAGCTCAATTTTGGCCGTCTTGTGGTTGAAGTGCCTAGAGAGACATCGATGTGGAGATGTCCAACAATCAGCTTCAGAGAGGATGCCTGGGCTATTGGTAGAACTTGGCAGTGAACATATAGGTGCTGATCAAAGCTGTGGAAGTAGATGGGGTTGTCAAGAGCAAGAGCCTCGAGGGAAAGGAAGAAAAGATCTATGGACTTCCAACTTTTATCTATTTTTTTAAAAGATTTTATTTATTTATTTATTTGAGACAGAGAGAGAGTGCATGTGCACGTGCACTCACGAGTGGGGAGAGGGGCAGAGGGAGAGAGAAAATCCCAAGCCAACTCCCCACTGAGCATGGAGCCTGATACGGCACTGGATCCCATGACCCTGAGATCATGACCTGAACTGAAACCAAGAGCCCGAGCTTAACTGACTGAGCCACCCTGGCGCTCCTGGAGTTTCAACTTTTAAACTAGAAATATATTTAAGTGAAAATAAAAATCAGTTTACCAAACTGTACGTATCACGTTGTATACTGTTTGTAAAAAATCCTATGTTTGTGCACAGGGTTGATTTTCAGCTGGAATGTACCCAGTGGTATATCAGTCAACAAATCTTAACTAGTGCCAACTCTACAACACTATTTTAAATATCACTGTTTATACATTTTTTTTTAAAGACTGTAAAGACAGTACTCTCTAGCGGATAGGATTAAGGATAACTTTTTTTCCTTTTTCTATTTCTTTATATTTTCTAAAAAAGATACACTAAGAACATGTCTTTAGTACTTTGTTTCTAGGGTTTGACTTTAGTACAAGTGATGATGTATGCTTAAGAAAATAAGGATTCCAAAACATAGCTGATCATCAAAATCAGCTAAAGAACTTTTGTACAATGACTTTTCAGGCCCTGGACAGGAGGCCCAGTCATCAGTGTTACCCCAAGTGACTAATGGTTGATGAGGGTGGGCACTCTCTGGACTAACTCGTTTCTAATGTCCAGTCTGTACATTTCATGAATGTCTGCACTAGAATGGGGTGTAAAAAATATTTGGCCAAAGAAAGAGGTTTTTAATTTGTAAATATTAATTGATCTAAATTATAAAATTAGCTGAAACCTTAAATACTGACCAAAAGTCAAATTAGGATATGACTATTCCCATTACAGAGAGATTCTGTGTGAGATTTCTTTAAATAGTGACACTCTCAAGCTTCTTTGAGACTTATAAGTGGATTTTTCAGGACTGTATCTGTTTCAGAACTGGAATCATGCAGTAGCTCCAGGTCAGCTGCCAGTCATCCCTAACAAGGAGGAGAAAAGTCATCTAGCATTTGAAATGAACTGAAAAGAGTCAGACCATGAATAAGTGGTTCATAAAAAGTATTTATGTTGATTGCACTAAATTTTAAACATGATGAAAAGATATTAGAATTTAGCTAGAAATAGAGAAAAAAAAAATTACAGTGTTAAAACTATTTAATAGGATGGATCAACAAACAAACCAAAAGTCCAAGAAAGATAACATAGACATTTTGGGTGGGCAGGTGGGTATGGAGCTTGAAGATGAGACTCAGCAGAGTCTGGCTCCACATTAGCATCACCAGGACAGCTTCCCAGCCCCCACTCTGACTAACTGAATCAGAACTTCCAGGCCTTGAGTCTTAGCTTTGAGTTTTTTTTCAATCCTCAGGTTATTCTAATGGGCAGTCAGAATTAAGAACCTCTGAGCTTAAATACACATGTAGTTAGTTATGATCCCGTATGTTGCTTCCTGATTCCACCCATTTCTAGAGTTCCTCCTCTATCCTTTGATAGCAGAGTGAGGTCTGGGTCTAGCAGGTTAGAGTAGGGGCCAGGAACAGTATCATGGACCTGTGACCTGTGATGTCACACAAAGGTCTTTGCTCAGAAGGACCCCACGCTTGGCTTACTGCCCTGTCGCTGTCATCTTAAAATTCCCAATAATTTTATCTTCGAATTTCTGTTTTGTCAGGGAAGTCCAATGGAACAACGGAGTATGCACACAAGCAGAAGAGAAGCAAGCGATATATGGGCCCATCTGCATATAGCACCCATGATGCCCCAGGAGCACAGAATCCTGGTAGACCCGGGACGCCGAGGGTTGAGCGATACTCAGCGTGAGCATGCACTAAGTATGGCTGATTGATCAAGGGCATTGACACTCGGAGAGGCTGTGTGTTCCGTCAGAGCCAGAAGGAAGGCAATGGCATTGCAAGGAAGAAGGAACGTGCATGACTACCTGTTACATCCTTCGGCACTCACGTTACTTCTTTGGGGTAGCCGATCCTTTATGCTGACAGTGACACCGGAAGAGAGAAAAGATTCTTTCTTTTCCTTCAGGCCTTCCTTCCTCATCAGGAAGTCAGAGGTGGAGAGAGAGGCGGGGGGAGAATGTGCAGATATCAAGATGACTACCGTGCAGCATTCCCACGGTTCTGTAAGAACGAAGTCCTCATGCACGTCCGAAATACAACGAACGTGTGCACTCCAGGGCTTCTGCATGGGAATTAAATGCCTTAAATTTGTATTTGGGCTGGCGTCGCAGCCTATCAAGATGAATGGTAAAATATATGCCAATAATTAAAATTTTTAATTTTCTTTACGGAGCACAACATTAAATAGCGAATAACATGACGGCAAGTCAAAAAAGACCCCAGGAGAAAGGAAAAAGCGCTCTTTTTTTTTTTTCCTGCTTTTTGAACAAAGGGCCCCCCAATTTTCATTTCGAACGGGGCCCTGAAAGTCACGCAGCTGGCCTTGGAGGGGGCTGGAGGAAGTGCCCCCACTACTCACCCCTACACAATCTCCGAGGAGCCTGGCCTGAGGGACTGCAGGCTCATGGCCTCCCCGGAGCTGAGAGTTGCTTCTGGTGGGGATCTGACCCAACGGAAGATGCCAGGACTTCACTCCGCCGCCGGAATCCTGACTGACTGTTTCCAGACGGCCAGTCTGCAGTCAGGGAATGATAATGAGCAGTTCCCTTCTGAGGATGAGCTAAGTACGGGCAGGAAGGGTAATCATTAGCAGCTCTCTGGTGGATACACTAAGGCCAGCAAAAATGTCTGCAGACGAGTAATTTGGCTGGGCGTGTTTTGACAATAAACTCAAACCAGACAGAAGTCGGGTGGGGAGGGGAAGGAGAAGGTTGGAGGGAGATGCCATGAACTTCACAGAAGAAAACAGCTAGGCCTTTTCTTGCTCCTTGCCCCCAGAGAAGAGCTGCAGAGAGCCAGCCTCCCTGCTGAGAAAAGGTGGGATAATGGGAAAAGCCCTGGGTGGGGAGTGTCAGACCCTGGGGAACCCGTCCCAGATCTGCTGCTGACCAGCTGGGTGGCCTCAGGCAGTTCCATCAGCCTTGCTGAGCTTCTGTAAGCATCCTTCTAAGATTTCTATAACCTTGAACTTACCCGTATACCTAGGAGGGAGTGATCAGAAGGGGGCCCTGAGCATCAGCCACCACCTTCTTGCCTTGCAGGCTGAAGGGTGGCCAGGGTAAGAGCCCTCCATTAAGGCATAAATGGTGGTGAACGTACCAAGGGGCCGTTCAGACTGAGGAGGTGAGCTCTCCCCCTCCCCCAGCAGAGGGGGACAGATCTGAAAAGTAGCTCTCGCACACTCCTGCTGTAATTCCTGAAAACCTTAAGCTCATTGCATGTGGAGCTCTAGCTGTCTGGACTAATTATCTACTTTTCGAAATCCACAGATTAGCAAGTGTAGTAAGACATGCCGCTCAGGCATAATAAGGTCAGTCACCAGGGAACCGAAGAATGTAAACTAATATTTTTCCAGCCCGGTTACTGACAGGTGGTATTCATGTGGACGGGCTCTGAACCCTAATTCCTAAGAGCGTGGTTCACAGGGGTGTCTGTGCCTTAGGTCTTTGTGGAGGACTTGGTTTACTAAGGAGCCCGGAAAATCACTTTGGCTTGTGTCATTTATTTATTTTCTGTAGGTACTTTTTTCAAAGTGGAGATTTGAACCTCCTGTCTGAGAATCCATCAATCAAACCATGTTCACGAAGAACGTGCTATGCACCAGGAAGTTTTTTTCCAAGACCACGGGCCTTTGAGAAGAGGTCTGAAATAGTCTTTGTCATAAAGCAATGTCTCTCAATCTTTTTTTAAATTATTGCTCTCTTTTTTTTTAAAGATTATTTATTTATTTATTTATTTATTTGAGAGAGAGAGAGCGCGCGCGTGCATGAGCAGGGTGGGAGGTGCAGAGGAAGAAGCAGACTCGCCGCTGAGCAGGGAGCCCCAAGCAGGGCTCGATCCCAGGACCCTGGGCTCATGACCTGAGCCACCCAGGTGCCCCTCATTATTGCTCTCTTATGAAGAAACAATTTAACTTCTCTGTAGCAAAAGATTACATAATAAGGAATATGATTTTGTCAGGTAAGTTTGAGGTTGGGAAAACCCAGGTGAGATGTTTTTACACTCCCTGGGATCATTCTCACCTTCTTGGGGGGCAATAAGATCCCTCCCAATTGAGAATGCATGCATAAAGGACCCACGGGCAGGATCTAGTCAAGAGAAATGTAAGGGGATGCAGGGTAGGGTGATGATAAAAGCCCAAAGTTTGGAATCCAGACATCCCAGGCTTGACTTGGCGTAAGTGCCTCTAGTCTTCGTTTCCTCAGTGATCAACGGTACAATAATGATTTCTTTTGCATAGTGTTACACGAAGGTGAAATTAGATAATACTGATGTAGTCCTTAGTAAAGTGCATGACGTAAGCACTTGCATAGTACTTACTAAAGTGCCTGGCGTGATGTAAGCGCTAAATTAAACGGTCATTTGGGACCCAAATCTGCACTACTATCTAATGCTGCAGAATAAGAAATTGCCCAAATTTAGCAGGTGAAGATAGCAAACCTTGATCATCTCAGGCAGTTTCTGAGGGTAAGGTATCCAGAGCCATCTCAGCCATGTGGTTCTGGCTGGGACAGTCGTGTGAGGCTGCAGTCAATTTTTAGCCCGGCTACTTTGCATTTTAAGTGATCTAAGAAACGGCACATTAAAACTCCGCATAACTTCCACGGAGACATTGTCGAGGACCTCATTGGTTGTGTTGGATTATGTTCTAGCCTGTCATTGAGGACCCGCTGGAAAAAAGCATGAGAGATAACTGTGCTTTTGTGGAGTGGTTTGCTTGCCTGTCACTTAATGAGGCTCTAAAGTATGTAATAATCAGATTTCACTTTTCACATTGGCTTCAAGAAATCAAGCGTGCAAGAATTGTACAATACTTAAGTGCATTAGCATCATTCCGAGCGCAACTGGAGGTCCCTGTCTTTCTGTTTTCCTTCCCATTCTTTCTCTCTTCTACGTTTTTTTTCTTTTTTCTTTTTTTCCCATTTTACATGATCTTGTAAGCATCCTTAAAACCCTCCTGGAATAAGAT
The DNA here is from genome assembly GCF_011800145.1 of Mirounga leonina. Classification (NCBI taxonomy): domain Eukaryota; kingdom Metazoa; phylum Chordata; class Mammalia; order Carnivora; family Phocidae; genus Mirounga; species Mirounga leonina. The sequence goes on along the minus strand of NW_023270777.1, from coordinate 8,206,873 downwards.
AATTAATAAGTAGTAAATAGGGCGCCTGGGTGGCTCAGTTGGTTAAGCGACTGCCTTCAGCTCAGGTCATGATCCCAGGGTCCTGGGATCGAGTCCCGCATCGGGCTCCCTGCTCTGTGGGGAGCCTGCTTCTCCCTCTCCCCTCCCCCTGCTTGTGTTCCCTCTCTCGCTGTGTCTCTCTCTGGCAAATAAATAAATAAAATCTTTAAAAAAATAAAAAATAAAATAAAAAAAAAATAAGTAGTAAATAAAACAACGTGTATATAATTATACATATATTAACTCATAATACAGAGATAACCTAAGAAGAATCCCTTTAAAAAATATATTGGTTAAATCTGAAATTGAAATAAAAAACCTATCATTTACAGTAGCATAAAAAGGTGCAGGAGTTTGGGGTACGTTTAACAAAATGTGCGCACGACTTCGACATTAAAAATTTATACAACATTGAAGAAAGAAAATAAAGAAGACAGGGATTGGAAGACGCAATATTATGAAGATGGAAATAATCCCCAAATTGATATAAAGACTCCACACAATCCCAATCAAAATTATATCAGGCATTTTTGTTGTTCTTGTTGGCACGCCGATTTTAATTTTATATAAAGACCTAGAATAGCCTAAAGAATTTTGAAAAATAACAAAATTGCACCTACCAGATTTCAATATTTGCCCTAAGAACTACAGTAATCAAGATAGTATTATGGGAGGGGCGCCTGGGTGGCTCAGTTGTTAAGCGTCTGCCTTTGGCTCAGGTCATGATCCCAGGGTCCTGGGATCAAGTCCCACATTGGGCACCTTGCTCAGCGGGGACCCTGCTTCTCCCTCTGCCGCTCTCTGCCACTCTGCCTACTTGTGATTCCTCTCTCTCTCTGTGTGTGTCAAATAAATAAATAAAATCTTTAAAAAAAAAAAGTATTATGGGAGCAAGGGTAGAAATATGTATTAGTGAAACAGAATAGAGTCCAGAAATAGACCCAAATACGGGCAGCCAATTGGTTTTAAATAAAATTACCAAGGTGATTCATTAGGGACAAGATCGTCTTTCCAGTAAACAGTGCTAGAACAATTAGATATTCATATGCCAATAAATAAATAGGTAGATTGATAGATAGTGGATAGGTAGATAAAAATCAACCCTTCCTTCAACCACACTTAAAATTAACTCGGAATGGATCACAGAACAAAATGAAAGCACTAAAATGAAAACTTTTTAGAAAAAAACAGGAGAAAAACGTTGCCACACAAAAAGCACAAATCACATAAGAAAACACACTGATCAGTTGGGTTGGGTAGCTCAAAACCTCTGCCCTTCAAAAGACACTCAAGCAAATAAAAAGGCAAACCACAGGCTTGGTTTGTTTTAGTAACATTTGGACACTCAAACATTGCTGGTGGAGGAATGTAACCAGCTTTGGAAAGCAGTTACAGTCAAATTCTTGTAAAGTTAAACTACACTTATCATTCCCCCAGCAATTTCTCTTCTAGGCATCTCCCTGGGGCCGCCGGGGGGGTGGGGGGGGGATGAAAACATACGTACACACAAAACCGTAAGTGTCCAAAATAGCTTTATTTCTAATAGCCCCAACAAATGTCCAACAACTGGTGAGTAGATGACCTGAGAGATGACCCCGTAGCATAGGATGAACCTCAGGTGTGTCCACATTGTCTCAGATGTCTGCAGGGGATCTAAGCCCCGGTTGCCTCCACTAGGAGCCCACTCCTCAGCTCAACCTGCAACTGCCTCTTTTTCCTTCTCGGCCTCACACGTTCCCTCCCGGCCAGCACGTCGTGGATCCTGCCCAAAAAGGTAAGTGCACTTAGGTCCTTGTCTCAGGCTCTGGGGCAATTCATCTCCAGACAGTTCTGCTTGGTTGGGAGCTCTGATTGGGTTTCAAAGCATTGTTCATTTGCTAACTCTCCCTCAGGGAAATCTGTGGGTGGGATCCCTGAATAGCTTAGCAAATGGCCTGTGGCTTTGGTCACCATAAAGAATGAAGTACCCAGGTGACACATGGGAGCCGTATTTTGCAGGCTTTGGTCTAGATGGAAATCTGCCACTATAACCAGGACTTTGGAACCCTTCCCTCTTGCCCCCAGACACGGGACATGAGACATGCCAAAGCTAACACCGAGAAGGAATTAAGTTGTACATTCCACTTTCCCCTGGAGAAAAATGGCCTTGTCTTTCACTGGGTAAAATTATAGACAGATATTCATTGTGACTCGCTGAGTATTTAAAATTTAAGTATCTGCTATAGGCCAAGAAATAAAAGAGGAGGTGAACCTAGTAGGTGAGATAAAGCAAAACATAAAGCGTGTAGTGAGGCACAGAGTACTCACCCAAGTATGAAGGAAGGTTTGGGAGTGGGGGTCAGGGGCTTGAGTTTTGAAGGGCAAATAAGAGCTTACCAGATAGGGAAAGGGCAGTAAGGGCATCCAGGTGGTGGGAATAATGTGCACGAAGGCACAGCGTGCCTGGGAGCAGGGCACCTTCCGTCACGTGCATTCTGCACCATGGCCAGAGAGGACAGGTGTTGTTAGGATCAGCAAGCGGGAGAGGAAAACACAGTGCCGATATGTCACCTAGCAGTGATCCCTTGCAGATGGGGGGCACGTGTGGTCACCCAAGCGGCCAAGTAGAAACATGGAATTCCCAGTGAGTGAGGGCAGGAGCCGGCGGAGTCAAATCCTTGGAAGTGAAGAAGGTTGGAAACACTCACATCCTTCTGGCCACCCCGTCTCCTCCCACCCGCACCCTCTCCAACAGCTGCGACGCGGCTCCCCACACCTGTTTCTCTCTGGCACACCAAGAGAACCCCTCTCCATGGGTGTTTAAGGATCTCCAAACAGTGACAGGGTCATGGCTGCCTGGTTCCCGGGCTGTCAAGCCACACACTTCGCTTCACACGGGCAGGATTGTAAGAATAACTTGCGTATTACTGTCTACCCTTCCCTCTTGCCCCTGATGACAAGGTCAATATTTTCTGCCAGATGGCCACACTATTTTATAAGATCATAGGCAGTTTTACCTGCCAAAGGACTTAGATTTAGTATTTATGGAGTTAAGGGGATTATCTCCTAAATGCTAATGTTAGGCAGACACCAAGCTCCCCAATCAGATTCTTTGCCATTGGTGCAGCTTCTGGAAGGGGCTCCATTGAGGTGGAGAGGCCCCCAAACCTGACGTATTCTCCATCTTTAAAGATGTCCGCACACACTTCATCTCTACATTGAGAAACAATGTGCCAGGTAGAAGCCATCTCTTGGGCAGCCACAAACCTCTCGTTTCTGTTTGGACTTTGAAGAAGTTTCCAGGTTTGGTTTGGTTTTGGGGGGCACAAGGAAGTCGACGTGAGGGTCAAGATGCTGGAAGGAAACAACTCATCTTCTCCCTTCTCTGCTCAAAAACGTGGATGCCAATGGAAAAGACGCTTCCTTCTCTCTTCTGTCTGTCCTTGCTTGCTTCCCTCTCATGAGCGAATCCCTATATTCAGGAATATAAAGGCAGGCAACACTTGTTCCTGCTGTCAAGATACTTGCAGTGTCTTCAGGGGGAAAAACAGTGCAAACGAAAGCCCCCAGATGCCCTGCTGTCCTGGGGCAGACCAGGAGCAGCTCCCGGATACTGCTAGAAATGCAGAATCTCAGCCCCGGACCACCCCCCTCTCCTGCATCAGAACCTGCATTTTAACCAGATCTCCAGGTGACCTGCATGGATGTTGGGATTTGAGAAATGCTCTGTGTCTTCAGAGCAACCGACTATGCTCCCCCAGATCATATGGGCTGGGAATAAAATGAAGAGCTCTGGAATTAGGGAACCCAAAGCAGGTTCTATGGCAATGGGCAGCCCACTTTGGCCGAAGCAGCTCTGACAAAAATTCAGTGTAAGCCAAGTAAGTAGAGAAGAGATAGGAGAACAAGACTGTACAAAGAGTGAGTGGGACCGTAAGGTCAAATGAAGAGAGAGAGCTCTGGAGAAAAAGTCAAAACATCCAGGTTCTGGTCCCAGAGCCCTGGTCTCGATCATTTCTGAACCGTGTGTCATTGGATAAGAATCTCCGTTTTTCATCAGTAAAGTAGGGATCATGATACCTGCCCTGCTGACCTCAACAGATGCTTGTGAATATCAAATAGCTAATATACATGAAAAGGCATCACAAGTGGCTAAGTACTTACAAGTAAATGTTTTCATTAAGAAACTAGGCAAACGGGCAGAACGGATGGTAAAGTAGCTTACAAGAGATGCATTGCAACAGTTGTTCAAGTGGCATAATGTCCATATTCGAAGACAGTAATTTTCAGCCCTTCTTGTGAGCTCTGAGCCCATCTCCAAGGTTTCTGATTCCGTGTGTCTGCCCTGGAGCCCAAACATTTGCATTTTTAACAAGTTCCCTACCGCTCAAAGTGTTGATCTCAAGGTCCTGGGATTGAGCCCCATGTCAGGCTCCCTGATCCAAGGGGAGTCTGCTTCTCCCTCTCCCCTTCCCTCCCTGCTTGTGCTCTCTCTCTCTCTCTCTCTGTCTCAAATAAATAAACAAAACCCCAAAGACCTACACAGTACAAGTAAATCTAGGGTTTTAAGTAAAATCTCCAACCGCCCCCCAATGGGGAAAAGCACTTCACTGATGGTCTTTGAGGTAAAAGCACTTCAACCGGAGATGTAGAACAATATGTCAATTCTGTCCTTTGCTTTTTAAACATTTATTGAGCACCAACTGTATGCCAGACATATGTTTTGAATGCTTCACCCGGATGTAATCTTGAAACAACTACTTGACACAGTAAATCCTCAACCCCATCCCTCCTCCATTCTCTTTAAAAGTTCATCGTTGCCCCGATGTCCCATTTATATTCATTCATTCATGCACTCTTTCATTCCACACCTGCATGCTCTGTTTTAGATTTTTGGCATGTGCACAAACGATAAGGATCCTTTCATTTTGATGAGAAGGTCACAGGACAGCAGGGTCGATGAGGCGTGCAGAAGAACAATTATAATGCAACCCGGGAAACCAGTGATGGAGGAGGGGGGCAAACGGTCAGGGAAGTCCTGGGGCAGAAGAGATGATGCTGTGGGTTTTACCAGGTCCTGGGGGAAGAGTCTGGAATAGAATCTGGCAGGGAGAAGAGAGTTCTCGTTCCCCTTCTGTGAATCAGCCTGTGAAACTGAGCTAAGTTTTCTGAACAAGGCCAGTGAGGGAGAAAACTGGAGCTCCAGGAGGGGCCACGTCGGCGACATACCAAGAGTCTGACCTCAAACTCCCTCTCGTGTAGCGGGATGGGATTTCTTTCCTAGGTCTCTTGTGAAGAAGTAAAAACACTGCGCCTGGTTCCCCGATCCTTGGACAGGAGACGTTGATTTTTAACGAGCTGACAGCAGTGTTTCCGTCTAAAGGGCGCTGTGTCGATAGTCTAAAACCCTCCTCACCAACCCTCAGATGTGATACCTGGGAATAGCGGTGGGCTTCTAGCAAGGAGGGAGACGTGACCTCTAGCTTCACAGACCTAATTTCCGTTTCTGCGTTCACTCCAGTTCGTTCAATAACCGTCCGTGGAGCACTCACAGAGAATGACCTGGAAAGTAAAGAGGTGAGCATGGACTCCTTCCACTAGCCAGAAATGTCTTCCAAGGAAGGGACATTTCAAGTGAGCCCCAGAATAAGGACCAGAAGCCAGGTGAAGATCAGAAATTTTTCCTTGCTGTGGCTGAGAAATGGGACTTTTTTTTTTTTAAGATTTTTTTTATTCTTATGTTAATCCCCATACATTACATCATTAGTTTTAGATGAAGTGTTCCATGATTCATTGTTTGTGCACAACACCCAGTGCTCCATGCAGAACGTGCCCTCCTCAATACCCACCACCAGGCTAACCCATCCTCCCACCCCCCTCCCCTCCAGAACCCTCAGTTTGTTTTTCAGAGTCCATCGTCTCTCATGGTTCGTCCACCCCTCCGATTTCCCCCGCTTCATTCTTCCCCTCCCGCTACCTTCTTCTTCTTCTTTTTTTTTCTTAACATATATTGCATTATTTGTTTCAGAGGTACAGATCTGAGATTCAACAGTCTTGCACAATTCACAGCACTTACCAGAGCACATACCCTCCCCAGTGTCTATCACCCAGTCACCCCATCCCTCCCACCCCACCCCTCACTCCAACAACCCTCAGTTTGTTTCCTGCGATTAAGAATTCCTCATATCAGTGAGATCATATGATACATGTCTTTCTCTGTTTGACTTAGAAATGGGACTTATTTTGAGCTTTACTTTGCTTAACTTTGAAGTAGAGGTGATGATGTCAACTTCACAGGGTTATAAAAATCAAAAACTCAAATTCTATGTCTCCATTCACCCCGTCTAGCCTTCCTTCTCCCCAGAATGGGGCTCTGAGACTAGCCATTGACCTAATCCTACCTCCTCAGAGGTGGCTCCTGAGAGTTCTAGCATCTGATGCTCCGAGCTCTCCCTGGGCTTCAGATATGGACTTCACGCTCCAGAGGTCGGGAATGTACTTACCACTCGACACTTTAAGCAGATATTGGAAAATATTCAGGCCTTTACATTCACACCTCAACCCCTATAAAAGACAGGATCCAGAAAACGCCAATTGACCCTCAACTCTCCTTGATGATACAAGAGTTTACTGGGTGATCCCTGATGAAGCCCTTTGTGTGTGTGTATGTGTGTGTGCGTTTAATTGAAAACAGCTTTTTATACATGGTTACAAAATATACTATTTGTGAGATAAATGGCCTGGTTTTAAATGTAAAGATTCGGGGCACCTGGGTGGCTCAGTTGGTTGGGCGACTGCCTTCGGCTCGGGTCATGATCCTGGAGTCCCAGGATCGAGTCCCGCATCGGGCTCCCTGCTCAGCAGGGAGTCTGCTTCTCCCTCTGACCCTCCTCCCTCTCATGCTCTCTGTCTCTCATTCTCTCTCTCTCTCAAATAAATAAATAAAATCTTTAAAAATAAATAAATAAATAAATAAATGCACAGATTCTCCCATTTTCCTGTTGTCTCCTTTCCCCAGGAACCTTGGCCAAATTTCGTGTTAGGTACTCACAGATTGGTGCCTTTCCTAAGGTTGATAAAACATTGCCAGGTAAGGGTATCCCGTTGTCATTAGGCCCCTCAAATATGCTGTTCAGACCTTCTCCTCCCTTAGACATGAACACTTAGGAGATGTAGGTCTGGATAAGGATGGAGGTAAGGAGAAGAAGGACTCCCCGGGGCCAAGGGCATTTCTGTTCTTTGCAGGGCTGGGAATACAGAAAAGGGGAAAGTGGGAACTTATATTAGGTAGGATTTCTGACCCTGAGTATAGAAGCAATAGGTTGAGTTGATCGTGATAGGTATGAAGACAGGTAAGGAAGACAGCAGTGTAAGCTCTGTGAACAAGAAAGGGCTGATGCTCAAAACATGTCCTCAGAGTACAGGACATGTTTCTGAACTCCTTCATAATGCTTGAACTTAACGCCCTCACTCTGCTACCCACTAGCCACATGGCCTTCCTTAGGTTAGTTACTGACCACTGTGAGCTCTCATGCAACACCAAGGACTTGCCCCATCTCTGTGTTAAACGACTTGCCCACATTGTACCCTGGCTTCTCCCTGTAGTCAGCTGTGTCCCTAGAGGTAACCCCAGCCCCTGTGCTGAGTCTTTGCTCAAGAAAAAGCAATGCTTCCACCCTACCCAAAGCAATCTACAGATTTAATGCAATCCCTGTCAAAATACCAATAGCATACAGAACTAGAACAAACAATCCTAAAATGTGTATGAAATCACGAAAGATTCTGAATAGCCAAAGCAATCTTGAAAAAGGAAAACAGAGCTAAAGGTATCCGAATTCCAGATTTCAAATTATATTACAAAGCTGCAGTCATCAAAACAGTAGGGTACTGGCACAAAAATAGATACATAGATCAATGGAACAGAATAGAAAACCCAGAAATAAGCCCATGGTGTTATGGTCAGTTAATCTTTGACAAAGGAAGAATATGCAATGGGAAAAAGACAGTCTCTTCAACAAATGGTGTTGGGAAAACTGGACAGCTACATGCAAAAGAATGAAACTGGACCACTTTCTTGCATTGCACACAAAAATAAACTCAAAATGGATTAAGGACCTAAATGTGAGACCTAAAACCACAAAAATCCTAGAACAGAGCACAAATAGTAATTTCTCTGACGTCGGCTGTAACAACATCTTTCTAGATATGTCTCCTGAGGCAAGGGAAACAAAAGCAAAGATAAACTACTAGGACTATATCAAAATAAAAAGCTTCTGCACAGCGAAGGAAATGATCAACAAACCTAAAAGACAACCTACTGAATGGGAGAAGATATTTGCAAATGACATATCTGATAAAGGTTTAGTATCCAAAATATATAAAGAACTTACACAACTCTACACCAAAAACCCACAAATAATCCAGTTAAAAAATGGGCAGAAGACATGAACAGACATTTCTCTAAAGAAGACATCCAGACGGCCAACAGACACATGAAAAGATGTCAACATCACTCACTGTCAGGGAAATGGATGTCAAAACCACAATGAGATTCCACCTCATACCTGTCAGAATGGCTAAAACCAACAACACAAGAATCAACAAATATTGGGAAGATGTGGAGAAAAAGGAACATTTGTGCACTGTTGGAGGGAATGCAAACTGGTGTAGCCACTGTGGAAAACAGTATGGAGTTTCCTTAAAAAATTAAAAATAGAGGGGCGCCTGGGTGGCTCAGTCGGTTAAGCGTCTGCCTTCGGCTCAGGTCATGATCCCAGGGTCCTGGGATCGAGCCCTGCATCAGGCTCCCTGCTCAGCGGGAAGCCTGCTTCTCCTTCTCCCACTCCCCCTGCTTGTGTTCCATCTCTTGCTGTGTCTCTCTCTGTCAAATCTTTAAAAAAAATTAAAAATAGAAATATAAGGTATTTCTATTATATATGTATAAAATATATAAAAATAAAAATTTATGTATAATGGAATATTACTCAGCCATAGCAAGAATGAAATCTTGCCATTTGCAACAACATGGATGGAGCTAGAGGTCATAATGCTAAGCACAATAAGCTAGTCAGAGAATGACAAATACCGTATGATTTCACTCATATGTTGAATTTAAGGAACAAAACCAACAAAGAAAAAAAAAGAGACAAATTAAAAAACAGACTCTCAACTATAGAGAACAAACTGGTGGTTACCAGAGGGGAGGTTGGTGGGGGGTGGAGGGATGGGGGGAAATAGTTGATGGGGATAAAGGAGGGCACTCACCTTGACGAACACCAGTGATGTATGGGAGTGTTGAGTCACTATATTCTACACCTGAAACTGATATAACACTGTATGTTAACTACACTGGAATTAAAATTTTTAAAGAAAAGAATATATCAAGACCAGAAAAAAGAAAAAACAGCAAAGCTCCCAAGCCACAGAATGCACATCATCCCAACCCACCTCACCCAACCACTTCCAGTCATTCTCCGCTCACCCTTTGTAATTTCCCATTTCCTTTTAGCCGCCAGTCCTGTTCTTGTTCCCCTTTTTTCACATCCCCTCAGCCCCTTTTTTGTTGCCTGTTCTCCCTTTAAAAACCTCAGTCTTAGAGCTGAATTCAGTTGACACTGAGTTTCCCAAATGCTACTGCAACCGTCTGAGTAAAACCTGTCTTACCACTTTTAACAAGTGTCTGGTGCTGCTTTTCTTGGATGTTGCTTAACATTGCTGACTGGGTTTCCTCATCTGGAAGCTGGAGATCATTATGGCACATATATCGAAATGAAAAATAATTGTAATAAACTCTATAGTACAATGCATATAACAGTATCTGGCCCATGTATCCTAAGTACTACTCAGTACACATGAACTGTAGTTATTGTTATAGCTGTCTTTATGGCAAGGGCAGGCATCTTGATGGGGGATGATGGTATTACTTCAGTGTTGTCACTTATTCAACCTGGCTCAGAGAAGCCCAAAGAACACTGGTCTGTGGTTTGGCAAGGTCTGAATGTGCAAGAGAGAAGCACATTGAGGGTCTTGGCCTCACCAGCTATTCCTCAGGAAAACAAACCCATCAGCACACTAAGATAACACAGAGACACGGCAACTGTAATGGGATGAAGTGATTATATCCTGTGTCCTTGCCCATAGGTTGAATGTCCGTACCATTCCTCAGAAGAAACTATAGTTCATTGACCCAACAATTCAAATCATTTGCAAATAAGGATGAACACTTATTTCCTCTTAACAGCCCTATCTGTGAAGTATGAGGTGAAAATCTGGCTGGCTGAGGGGACAATGTCTCTGCTTTTCACCAAGGAATGACCCTGGGGCCAACAGATTCGGTGTCTTCAAACCCCGGCGGACTAAGCATCAGCAGATGCCATAAACATATCTTCACAGACCTCCCCTGAGCTAGAAGGGGATAAAAGGTGAAGAATTCCCTTGTATCATCCAAAAGATCCAGAGGAAACTGTGAGTCCCTTCCTCCAGAAAGCAGAAGGAAGGATAAGGTCACATTTACGCACACCATTTGTGAAAGGACAGGGGGACCTTTACCCCATAAGCCAGAAAATCAGAAAAGAAATCCCATGCCCTACTCTTTACCTGGCTAAGCCATGTGAGAAGAACATTCCAGGCAGGGCATATACATCCTAGAGCAGTCTCTATTAAAAAATCATGAGCCTTGTCTCCCAATTCCTGTCTGTCTTTAAAAGAGTTTTCAGTGTGTCGTTCCAGTACCCACAACATGCATCATTGGTTGGAAATGCAAATTCTAGGGCCCCCACCCCAGAGCTAGTGGTTCAGAAATTCTGGGGTCGAGATGCAACAATCTGTATTTTTGAAAGTGCCCTGTGGGTGCGAAATGGTACGTCACCATGGTTTTGATGTGCATATACCAATATTTAAGAAGGTCAAGCATCTTTTCTAATGTGTTTATTGGCCGTTTGTATGAAGGCAGGCCATGCATTTCATTAGTTCCTCCTTCTGCCCCTGCTACGAAGTCAACACAGCCTTAGTGCTTGGCCTCCAGGGGGTGGAGGCAAGGAAGAACCCAGCATCCTGCTCCCGGGTGGCAGGCTGACATCATATGGCCCTCGTGGGTCAGGTCCTGGTAACTCCAGCTTGTTTTTTTTTATGGTTATTCATTTCAGTCTATTTTCTAGTTTCTTCAAGGCCAATCTCAAAATGACCTCCAACCCCACAGCTCGTGTTTCCCTTTCAAGAGTCTGATACCATCGCCCTCTGATTGCCAACAAAGGGAAGGGTCCCTGAAGACAGCAGGTGCCTGGTCTTCAGAGGGAAGAAGCAAGTATGAAACTGGATGCCAGAATTACAAAGGGGGGGGGGTCAGCATCAAAGACAGCACGGGAGGGGACAGACATTTGAGATTAAAACGTCCATCTCTCGCCAAGACATTTCACTAATATCTCTTTGGGCTTGAAGACCCTCCACTGCGTTATGCTAAGGGACATATGCCAGATACAAAATGACAAATTTTGTCAGAGTGACATCATCATCACATGCTATTCCATTTATAGGAGTGACCTGGCGTGGTCAAATTCATAGAAAGTGGAATATGGGTTGAGGTAGGAGGCAGAGGAGAATAAAAGCAGAGGAGTGCTCGACAGGGAGAAAGTTTCAGTTTGGCACAATTAAAAAGTTCTGGAGAGAGCTGGTCGGGGTGTTTGCGCCGTAACACGAATGTACTTGAATGTCACTGGACTCTGCTTAAAAATGATTCACGTGTTAAATGTTATGTTATGTGTATTTTATCATAATTTTTAAAAGGTAAAAAAAAAATAAACTATCTGCGGGCCCTTGGCCATTGCCTTGCCATCAAGACCATGACCTTCACCGGACTTGACAAGGTGGACAGCACGTCTTCTCCAGCCTCACCTCATGTACCTCTGGCATCCCCTGGGCAGCCACCAGAACCTTCTTTGGGGTCTTCAGGACTGCCATGTGCCCTCCTGCCTATGGTTCTTGTCCCCACCTTCCTTGGCCAGCTCCCACTTTTCTGTGAGATTCCTTAAGCATCAGCACCTTGGTGCCCTCCCTTAATATCTGTCTGCACCACAAGACTTCAGGGGACTTGAAGACCGTGTCCCGTCGATCTTGGTTAATTCTACATCCTCAGGGCCTAGCACTGCATCTGGCCCAACATAGGAACTCAAGAAAACACATATTACACAAATAAATCAGGAAATTGAGCAGTAGGGCCATTTCTCTTTCATTCCCTGATAAGGGCCACCTCACCTGAACAAAAACCAGGTGGGACTGTGATCTAAGCCAAAGGTTCTCAAACTTTCTGGCTTCAGGAAACTTTACATCCTTGAGGTGATCAAAGACCCCAAAAACCTCTGTTTATGGGGCTCTATGGATTGATGTTTCTCACATCAGAAATAAAAACCAAGAAGTTTTTGAAAGGCAAGAATACACAGAGGCACATTCCACTAACCACGAAAGTGGTGACATCATCAGGTGTTATTAGCCTCTGGAAAACTCCACTGGACACTCATGAGAGTCAAATAGGAAATAACTTTTCAGCAACATTATAGAAACAGTTTTGACTTCACAGTTACTTGGTAAGGGTTACATTTAGAGATACATATGTACCTCTGTATAGAGATTTATACACAGTGGGTATATACAGGATCTGTCCTCACATTTTCTTTTTTTGTTTTAAGACTTTATTTATTCATTTGAGAGAGAGAGAGAGCAGTGGGGAAGGGCAAAGACAGAGGGAGAAGCAGGCTCCCCACTGAGCAGGGAACCCTATGCGGGGCTCGATCCCAGGACCCTGGGATCATGACCTGAGCCGAAGGCTGATGCTTAACCAACTGAGTCACCCCAGGTGCCCCTATCTGTCTCACATTTTCTTTATCCATTTCATCTGCTGACAAACACTTAGGTGGATTACATGCCTTCAGCCATGGTTCACGTGGCTATCGTGAATGATGCCACACTGAACATGGAGGGTGCAGATATCTCTTTAAGGTACTGATATCATTGCCTTCGGATAAAGCCCCAGAAGTGGGATTGCTGGATGCCCTTTATTTTCCATAGCATACGTGTTTTTTTGAAAATAAGGCAATTAAAGGTACCGAAATGCAAACATTGTATCCCAAGTGGCAGGGATCCCTAGTGTTGCCATCTGGGCAAAGGCGTCTTCCTGGCTTGGCTGGGAAACAAGGACACGCAAGGTCCCGAGGTAGGAGAGCAGATTCGAGGGCACCCAGCTGCCGCTCCCAGGTCCCTTTGTTCCACTGGGAACAGCACATACAACATCAAGACTTCAGCCTGATGCTTGCTGGCTGATCTAGAAATCAAACCCCTCTGAACTGAGTCCTCCGGGGACAGTTCAGACATAGCTAGTTTAAGCAGATTATGTAATAGGGCTGGTGAAGGCCTGATACCGCTGACATGTGAATTTCAAGACCCAATAAACGGGCTGGAAAATGTGCACCGTAATAGTGGGGCGGGGGTCTATTGGACAGAAGAGAACCTGGAGGAGAAAGAAAGAAAAAAAAAAAAAAAAAACAGAAGAAGCATTCCAGTGTCTCTTTGGGGTTGCACAGACCTTGTTAATGGGGTTACCCCACTGTCTGAAGCCCCTATGTGGTCATCCACGTGCTCTGCTAGGATTTGCTGTAAGTGCTAAAGATTCAAAATATGGAGCTAAATTCCCATTACTTTAGAGAGAAAGCTGTGTACCTATGTACTCTAGTATGTTTGGAGCTCTTTTACCTGTTTTTTTTGTTTGTTTGTTTTAGATTTTATTTATTTATTTATTTGAGAGACAGAAAGACAGTAGAGAGAGAGAAAGAGAGCACGAGCAGCGGGGAGAGGGAGAAGCAGACTCCCCACTGAGCAGAGAGCCTGCCATGGGGCTCGATCCCAAGACCCTGAGATCAGGACCTGAACCAAAGGCAGAGGCTTAACTGACTGAGCCACCCAGGCGCCCCTACCTGGTCGGTTTTTTTGTTTGTTCATTTGTTCTGGCATTTGATTCCTGTAAAATCCAGGAGAGAGAAGCAAGGCAGGTTTTACCTTCTCTGCTTTTCGGAGGGAGAATAAGGCCAAAGGTGAGAGCAGAGGGAGGAGGCAGGTGGGGGTGGGAGACGAAGAAAGAGGAGTAAAAGCCAAATTCCTGGGGGTCTGCTCTGTTCTAGCGCTTTCTCAGTTTCTCTCGTCTAGATTGCAATCGGACTCAGCAACAGATGCTATCACGCAGTCCACAGAGGCAAGAAAGGACGATGGAAGAGATTCAGTAACCTTCTCATGGTCGGACAGTCAAGCTTGGAACCCTCAGTCGCTCCCTCACATGGGGTCACGTTGCCCCCACAGATCTGGACTCAATTAAGTTGGTCCAGGCACCCAGTGAAACCGACATCCACCCTATCTTTCCAGATAAAGTCTGCATGCAAATGGCTTCTGCTGGGTCCCACATACTCAACTCGCTGACATTTACAATAACAGATAAGTTTGTTGCAAATGAGCCTGAACAATTTTTCTTGTTTGTTTGTTTAAGGCTGCACCAGGCAATTTTCTCTGAGGCCAGGTGGTAGGTTACATGCCCAACAAGGGAAAACAGCAAAGGAGCCCTTGCAGACACAGCTCATGAGTGGTTAGTGATGCAAAAAAGACCTGGCTGGAGGGCAGGGAGACAAGAGCCTTGCTCAGAGTCACAGGGGTTGGGGACAGAACAACCCTGGGAAGTGGGGTGGGAAACGTAGTAGGGGCTGACACCGGGCAGAAGGGATGATACCCACTCAAAAAAGTGCAGCCCTGCCCAGCTAACACTGGTGGTTTCCCCCGAAGAGGAAGAAATGTGTACCTCCATCTCTAAATATACCCATTTTATGTACCCAAACACTGAGGGGAAATGCTGGAAAGAAATACATCAGAGTAATATTCTTGATGGCTTTTCTTTTTGATGATCTGTATTTGCTCATGATACTGCATTCTTTTCGTTTTCTTTTAAGGAAAAGGGGGGGGCGCCTGGATGGCTCAGTCGGTTAAGCATCTGCCTTCGCTCAGGTCATGATCCCAAGGGTCCTGGGATCGAGCCCCGCATTGCGCTCCTTGCTCAGCGGGGAGCCTGCTTCTCCCTCTGTCTGCCGCTCCCCCTGCTTGTGTGTTCTCTCTCTCACACACAAATGAATAAATAAAATCTTTTTTTAAAAAATGGAGCAAATCAGGAGGCAAAGGAGCCTTGTTTTCATAAACAAGAGTCAAGCATTTCTCCTTCAGTCATGGTGGAGAGCAGAACTTGAGAAATTTGCTGTTTTTGAAACGCCTGACCAAAGGAAAAGGCACAGAAAAGTTTCCAGGTCACTCTCTCCTCTTTTAATAGATCTGGGGCAGAAATGCAATTGCTTATTCTGAGCATTTTTGAGAAGGCAGGGCCAACAGGAGCGCATCTGTGAATGGCAAAGGTTTTCTGGAGAAAAGCTGATGTTGCCAGGTCCCCTTCTCATGGGCTTGTGCCCCGCGCCCATCTCATGAAACTCCTAAAGGTTTCTGCCCCATTGTCAATCTTACTTTTTAGAAACTAACTAACTAACTGCTGGAACAGAAAAAGAAACATTTGAGGATGACTCCTGCTCAGATTAACCAGAAAGTGCCAGAAAATGCCTCAGCCCCATTATAATGTTAAAATCCCCTCCTGAATATTCATCCCAAACCCTAATACAAGGAGCCTGCTTTTCCTTGTTTGGGGAGTCAGGGCTTTGGAAATTATTGCCCTGAGATGTCCTTGTTTGGACAAATAAAGTGATCTTGTAAGGCAACTCCACCTGGTGTGGTCTGTCCATGACTCACCAAGGGGCGGACCCCTCTGGATTCTATTCCCAGTGCAGGGCAGAAAGAAGCTCCTAAAATGCAGAAATGGATTTGCTCTTCCTGCAATGTGTGCAATGGCAATTAACCTGCTCACAGGAGACTCATTTGGTAACTTACATTGTTTACCATTTCACTGGGAGAAATGAGCAAGAACTTCTCAAGTTGGACTCGCCCACTGTTTAGGTTCTCAATTAGGTATTTTTAAGTTTACAATGATTCGACTTGCACTCAGTAGGGGAACATGCAGTTTTCTCTATGTGTCAACATCCAGAGTTTCAAAGTGACTGTCTTTGAAGCGCTCCTGAGCCTGGTGGTTGGATCTGTCTCCCAGGGAGAGGCTCTGTCTATGCTGGTTCATTGCATTCCCGCACTTGGCTCTCTTCAGTGTCCCGGGTGGGTACTGGAAAGACAGCTGGCCCGGTGGGAACTTAGCCGACCCTCCTGGGGCTGAGCCAGTGAACTTGGTCTCATTACTACAAACCCCCAGCAAACCCCCTGGTTACAGGTGCTTCTTATAAAGTCCTCTGTCAGAGTGCATGGTCATCTCATGGCTGGACTGAAAGGTAAATTTTGGTACTGAGGCCCTAGAGGCCCTTTGTCATCACAAAAGGGAAATGTGACAGCCTGACCTGCCCCTCCCTTAGAGGCTGGTAGGGGTACAACTCGTGTTGTCTCCCTGGATTAGCTGTACTTGGCTCCCCATCCCTGGATACTGTATCATGGGAAGTCCTAGAGAAAGTCACCCCAAACCCCTTTGTAATCTGTCCTACACACTGGGAACGCTATTTATTGGGGTACAGTCTCTGAGAATGCTCACTTACTCCGTAAGCACTAACTCAGGAAAAGAAAGGATAATGGATTATAATGCATCGCAGAGCCCTAGGGGAACACGGCAGAGGAGAACATTCAGTTACTGAAAATTTCCTAAGAGATGATATGTGACAGACTTCAATTCTTACTATGGAAATGCTCTCATTATCAGTCATCATTATGTCCATGTGCACCGCGAGCCAATTTACCAAACTCTGGCCAGATCCGCATGCCCTTTGATTCATACCTGACGTCTGGTGCTTTTATTCCAGTCTCTGAGGTCCTGCTTATGCTAAATTACAACGGGTTCTTATGTAATTACTCCTACCCCTGAGAGTTGCTGGGGATCATTCCCTGTAGCTTCTTCACCCTGAAACCCCCTCAGTAATAGAACACCAAGGCTAGCACATTTTAGGTGTTCAAACGACAGCCCATAGTATTGACTGACTAGCTTAATTAATTAATTCATTTATTTATTTGAGAGAAAGAGAGTGGGGGTGGGGGGAGGGCAGAGGAAGGGGAAAAGGGAAAGAGACAAGCAGACTCCCTGCTGAGCGCAGAGCCCCGTGCAGGGCTCGAACCCAGGATCCTGAGATCATGACCTGAGCTGAAGGTAGACGCTTAACCGACTGAGCCACGCAGGCGCCCCCATAAAATTCTTCTTTGCATCTCTTTTCCAATTTCCTTTCCAAGTTACGAAGAGCTATTTGGGGAATCAAATGAGGAGGGCTTCCCTCTCAAAGGGAGGAATGGAAGGGCCTTGGGGAGGGCCTTAGGCAGGCATTAATGAGAGAAGCACCCTTGCATCCCAAGGCTTGTTTTTATTAATATTCTCGGTATAATGGTATTTGGGTTTGGGGGGCATCCCAGCATCTAAACCTCCTTCCCAGGTTTGAAGAACCCCCCACCATGAGTGTTGCGGTGAGCCACAAGCTGAGAAAGCCAGAAATGGTCCAGACACCCACTTCCCGTTCCATAGCAACAGGTGGTTGGCGCTCTCCGGGTACCTGGGACCCCTGCACCCATTCAGGGCACTTTGAGTAGGAGGGAGCAGGGGTGGGGGTTCACTCCAGCAGAGACAGCAGTAGTAGCTTCAGCCAACACGTAGGTCTAGAAACAGCCATGTCAGGAGGAACATACCGCAGTCTCAGGGTCCAGCAGCCAGAACCACACTCACCTGAGTCTCGGGATGGTTTGATGTGACTCTGGATGTGGGGCATCTAACCTCCCCAGCATCCCCACTATTCTTCCAGCCTGGTTCTTCAGCTTCCCACCCTTCCCTGGCTTGCCCAGAGCATTAAGGAGATGACCTGGAATGTTTAAACAAGGCTTTAGAAAAGCTTCAGTGGACGAAGTAAGAAAGAAACCAGAGACAGATGCAGGCAACCCAGGAACCAGGCTTAGCAGACGCGAGAGGCTCTCAGGTGCCTGCAGTCCTTAATGCTTTGTTCCAGCAGGGGATGGAACACTCCAGAAGTCCCTGCTTTAATCTTCTGATACTGCCCACCTAAATTCTGGCTTGAGTATCCTCCTCCATTTCAAAGGAGAAGCCCCTGCATGAGGACAGCTCTCCCCATTACGGAGTTAAATCTTTGTGGCTACACTGAGTATGTCTTTTGGAAATGAAATGCTGGAGTCATAAAGGATCGGAATTTAGAAAGCTTTTGATGAATTCTGCCAAATCCCCCTCCAGAGGAGTACCAGTTTACCAAATTTACACTTCTACTGACAGTATATTAAAGGAAGCTCTCCCTCAATCCTAGCTAACACCAGGGATTATCATTCTCTTGAGTTTTTGCCAAGTCGATGGGTTCACCAGAGTATGTCATTGCTGTTTTAATTGCACTTTTTTTAAAAACTACTTATGAAGTTCATATTTTCATGCATGATAATTCTCAGCTGCCTGCTCAGATCCTTGATCTGTTTCCACATGTTTGTTTATTTTTCTCTTATTAGTTCGTAACAAAATTTATAGTAATTTTTTTCCTGCCATTTTCCTCAAAGAAACTGTTTCCAGTTTTTCATTTCCTTTATAATTTAATTTTTTTTACTTTGTACGTACTCCACAAACCTCTATGTATGTAGATGTATGTAGATACATATGTATTTGTATCCGTATATACTTTATCCCTTTAATTAACAAAGTAAAGAAAAATTTAATAGTATCTTTCGCATCCCACTCCCTTTCCCATGTAAGATGAAGAACAGAACACCTCTATTACTCTGTGCACTCACTGATTATTTTAGTAATATCATCTGAAGATTTAGGCCCAGATTGTCATTACATTATTATTTTTATACCAAACATCTTTTATTTGATGAGTAATTTTTGACATCTGCATTAAGTTTCACAAATAAACATACTTATAAAACACTTAGCACAGTGCCTGGCACACCTTAAGCACTAAGTAAATGTTGGCTCTAAAATTATTATTTTAGCAAATATTTTGAATTAATTCCGCATTTAATTGTCTTAATGCTTTTAATGCTCGCCACCAGGTCTTTTGTACAGAATTTCCTGGTTTTGAGGTCTTAATTTTGTCCCACATTTCACATGGGATGAATTTTCAAGTAGTATTTTTCCACATAGACTCTCTGGGAGAATATTTTTTAAGCTCTTGACTATCTGGCAATCTTTCCGTTGCTCTCACATATGAAAGAAAAAGTGGCCAGTACACTAGAGTTTATTCATAATGCTTTTCTCTTAAACTGTTTTTTTATTCCTTTTTTGGTTTTTGTTTGTTTGTTTGTTTTGTTTTTGTTTTTGCCGTTTGGTCTTAACACTGAAGAAATCTAAAACTCCCCAGATTGCTATTTCATTGTGTTGGATTTGCCCAATTTTTACTGAATATTTATAGAATTTTTCTTTGCCTTTATAAGGAAAAGTTTTGCTCAGATAGTTCTAGGTGTTTTCACATTTTTCTCCACTATAATACGGTAAAATCTTTCACTCTGCAGAGCTTTTGTAGAAAAATAAAAAATATATATATAGCACACATGTGTGGCTATGCGTGTTTAATTACTCATCGACTGGACCTCTTATCGTATTCCTCAGAAACTTTGATTCTTAAATTCTGGCCTCTGTTCTCTGTCTTCAATGCATATTCTCCATAGTTTTCATCAAGTTCATTATATAATAATTTGCTCTACCTTAACGTCACTTTGGCTCCCCACATCATTCCACGTGGATTTTCATTGTATACTTGAATGTTTGCTTCCCTTGTCATTTTTCCTCAGTTCAACTATAGACCTTTAAATTTCATTTTGTTGGAGTGCCCAGGTGGCTCAGTCGGTTAAGCCTCCGACTCTTGATTTGGCTCAGTTCACAATCTCAAGGTCATGATCTCGAAGTCGTGAGATTGAGTCCCAGGTCAGGCTCCGAGCTCAGTGTGGAGTCCGCTTGTCCTTCTCCCTCACCTCCCCACCCCTGCGTCCACACAGTCTCTCTCTCTAATAAATAAATAAAATCTTTAAACTTCATCTTTTTGCCTTTTCATTTTAGACAATTGTCTCCTCATGATGTCTCATTCCTGTTGGGCTGAGCTTATGTTTTCTTGTATTTCATTGAGGATACAAGAACCTACCAGAAACTTTTTTCTGGATCCCCGAGAAGAGCATTCTCAGGGACCTGCTACTCAGACTATTATGACTTTGTTAGATCGACATTTGTTAAGTGAACCACAGGGTGCTGGATGGTGAGCTGGTTCAACAGAAGACCACGCGGGACTTACAATAGAGAAGTTTCTTACTCACAGGTCCTGGAGGGAGGACACAGCATGCCTCGAGGGGCCATGTGGGGAGGTCTAGGCAGGTACAGACAGAGAGAGAGAAAGGACTGGGGCACATACATGCCTTTTTATTAAGTCCGTGCATGCAGTGCTTTGGGGGTACCTGAGCTAAGGCCAGATCGGTAGATTCCAACCAAAAAGATCAGGGTTTTGGTAAGCCCCATAGGGGTCTTATCTAAGGGGTGCACAAGAGGGAGGCCCTGGGAGACGGGGGAGACTGCTGATCTCCAGGTTGTTGGGGAGTCTTCCAGAACTTACATTTACTTGTGACACTCTGGGCTGTTATGTAGGGCACGCACTTGCACAAGGGGCTAGTGGCCTTTCAAGGTCCCTGCAGGCCACGTGGCTCCACAAAGTGGATGTGGAGACAGTGACATCATGCAGTAGCTTAGCTGAACTCTCCACAGGTAAGGACAGATCTATCCAGACAAGACAGTTGACCCAGATTCCATGTAGGCTCCACGTCCTTCCCAGGGCATCTTAATAAGCACCTTCCAGCCCAATGCTCACCCCTAGAAGATATTCATACAGAGCAAACTCTAGGCACCAAGATGGGCAGGCTTCCTCCCTCCTTCTCCACAATATACACTCTTTGTGTTGTAAGATACACTGACTCCCTGGGGTATACGATGAGTGAGAGCTTCCAGCATTCATCATTAACAGGAGCACTGCACTGTTCGTCCTCCTTTCTCTATATAAGCCCATACCTTGCTTAAAAGATTACACCTCTGGGGGCACCTGGGTGGCTCCATTGGTTAA
The DNA here is from genome assembly GCF_011800145.1 of Mirounga leonina. NCBI lineage: Eukaryota > Metazoa > Chordata > Mammalia > Carnivora > Phocidae > Mirounga > Mirounga leonina. Next base: position 8,185,661 of record NW_023270777.1, on the reverse strand, counting down.
GCTTCAGACTCTTGATTTCAGCTCAGGGCATGATCTCAGGGTGGTGAGATCGAGCCCCGCATGGGGCTCCTCGTTAGGCTTGGGGTCTCCACGCTGGGCGTGTGGAGTCTGCTTGGGGTTCTCTCTCTCCTTCTCCCTCTGCATGCCCCCCACTCACGTGCCCTCTCTCAAAAAAAATATTAAAAAAGAAAAGAATTACATCTTTGAAGATGCAGTCTGACACTGTCAACCAGCTCTCCGTACCAACTGACGACTTAAAGAGGATTGCCGTTATCTTTCCAGATGTAAAAATACAGAATAAGAAAGATTGCTGGAACTGTGCCCTTTCAAAAGCAGCACATATAATAGGGAAGCAGCTGCTTGGTGTTCTTGGTGACAAGGAAGCAGAATAGCCTGTGGTAAAGAGCACAGGCTTTGCAGTCAAGCTGAGGTCAAACACTGGACAGATAATTTGTCCAAGATCATTCTGTACCCGGTGACCTTGGATAGTTGCCTGACTGCCATGGCTCAGTTCCTCCATTGGTATAATGTTGGGCAGGGGGTTGTGGGGGTTGGAGAGGATAATAATAGATCCTCTCAGAGTATCTTGAAGAGAGTCATGACCAATAAAAGCCTGTAATAAGCATCCAATAAATATTAGTTACTATGAATGGGCATGAGGGATCTCAGTGGGGTGATAATAATATTCTAAAGTTGGTCTATGGAGATGGCTGTACAATAAATTATTGAATTATACATTTCAAGCAGGTGAGTTTTATGATATGTGAAATACACCTCCATAACGTTGTCTTTGAAGTAGGTAAATATTCGTGGTCATTCATGCCAACACTGCCAATAGGTTGATTTTATGTACTAATTGTTAAGTTTTTTGCACATTTCTCTGAGACTTCTGAGACCCTTGAATATCTGTCATTGACTTTGATAGCGAAAGAGTTGGGGATCTGGAAACAATGTGAGAGAATATTCCTTGTGCTCCCAGATCACCCCGCTCCTCATCCGGTTCCCCAGTCCCTAGACATTTGGTTTCACTTTTAACTACTCAGCATTCAATCCTGAGGCCAGGAGACCAGGACTCAGGGCTGCCATGACACGAGTTAGCTTTGGAATTTGGACATCTTCCCTCTCTAGCCTCAGATTATTTTTCTCTGCCAAAAAGAGGGTAATAAACTAAACGATCTCTAATTTTCTTTCCAGTCCATAGGACATGGCACCCCTTTCTCATGTCTCCCGAGTTCTCAGATGGTCAGAAGCTGTGTATAGATGGGGACTTTGTTGACATGACGTGGTGATGGTAGCATTTACAGTTGGGATTCAGTTTAGTGCTATTCCCATCTTTACTCTGCCCCATACAGTCACTGGGCAGGTGTGGGGGGGGGAGTGTATTCACAGGGAACGAGGGAGAATGAAGTAAGAAATGCCTACTTAGCTCCTGGTTTAGCCTCCATACCCAGGGCAAAAACCTGGTGCTCCAGGCTGGGGCATATGGAATATTACTATGCCTATGTGACACAGACCAAAGTAGCCTCCAACCAAAGCCCACGCCACCTCCTCAAAAGGGACACTGAGACTAGAAAACAACTTGGGGGTCCACAGATTCAAAGCTGGGCCCACCATTTCCCACGAGGAGAATCCTGGCTGCGTTACCAAGCTCCTTTAAACTTCAATTTCCTGGTCTTTCAATGGGGTTAATAACCCATATCTTCCAGTGTTGCTCTAAGAATTTTAAAAACACACCATGGGAGACCATCTAGCACATCCTAAAAACTTCACAGGCACTGAGTAGAGGGACCAACGAGGCATTGACAAATAACATGGTTCTTTCAGGGTCAGCTGTGGCGAATTTGCCAGAGCTGGACAGAGTCCTGAAGTGGAAAGTCCAATTAGGCTAATTGAATAGGGACCCCCCTTTCTTCTTTGCTCTTCTGTTTTTCTGTTGGTTCTAATAGAGAGAAACCAGTTAATGAAAAACAAACATTTTCTAGTTAGCTCTCCTCAAACAGCTGAGGGTTGTTGCCGCCTTGAGAAAGAAAACAACTTCAACCCAACTTGAAAGGTCAGGTATTAGGATAAGCAAAACAATCTCATGACAAGAGCCAGTCCCTGGGAAGCCATGAGTGACAGTGGCCTGAGGCTATCGATCCAGTGTGTTAAAAAAGAAGAGTCCTGGGAGTGAAGCGAAACAAATCTTCCTCAGAGCTGGGGCTCCATTTCAGCACGTCCTCCTCCTAGAAGGCCAACAGATGACTTTAAAGTAATTCATGGGCACGCATCCATCAAATTCAACATGAGGTAATTTTCTACCCAGAAACATAGTGGGAAAAAAAGACTCTCAGGCATGTGCAAGTTCAATGGGATCGTCCCTCAAGCCGTGGTCCCTAAAACATACCATGTGGCAACTTCAAGATGGCCACTGGAGGCTCAGGGTGTCACACTCCACCTCGGGGTAATAAACATGGCATGGTCTTTGAGCTAGCCAGGAAGATGAGTAGAGAAATGTCTCCCCACAAAGTATGAGGCAAATATGGGAAAGAAGTGAATGTGGGGTGGATAAACCTGTAAGACACAAACGTGATAAGGTGATCAAAGCCAAGATCACTGTTGACAACACTTCTTAGTCAGTGTGGGCAGCTATAACAAAATACCACAGGCAGGGGGCCTAAACAACAATTTATGTCTCACAGTTCTGAAGGCTGGACATGCAAGTTCAAGGTGCTGGCAGATTTGGTGTCTGCTGAGAGGGTTCTTCTTGGTTTGCAGGCAGGCATCTGCCCTCTTGCTGCATCCTCACATGGCAGAGAAGAAGAGAGGACTTCCGGTCTCTCTCTGGCCTCTTATAAGGGCACTGATCCCATCATGAAGAACCCACCTTCATGACTTCATCAAGACCTAATTACCTGCCAAAGCTCCACCCCCTAAGACCAACACATTGGGGTTTAGGACTTCAACCTAAGAATTTTAAGAGAACATTCAGGCTGTGTTATGGACATGATGTTCCTCCTCCTGTAAGGCACAGAGAAGGGCCAGGATCCTTTCTGAGGTGTTCCTGTGAAGGATACGTGACCAGAGTCTGATCATGAGGAAATACTCAAGGTGAGGTTCAAACTCAAGCTGAGGTTTCTCCTACAGATTGAAGAACTTGTGCTCTTCAAGACTGTCAAAGACACCAAGCAACTATTCTAGATCGAAGGAGACAACGAGACACAACAAAAAATATATAATGTGTGTTCCTAAATAGGATCAGAAAGCATTAAGAGACTGGGTTGGGACAGCGTTCAAAATTGGAACAGACTCTGTGAATCACCTATGATGATAATGGTTGCCAGAGAGGGATTTTTTTTACACCCATCCCTGTTTCTATGTGTATGTTCTTTCTCCTCCATTTATTTATTTATTTTTTTTAATTTTTATTCTTATGTTAATCCCCATCTCCTCCATTTATTTATCTATTTATTTATTTATATCAGTATGTGGGTAGCAATCCAATATTTTTTCCAGCTTTATTCAAGTGTAATTGTACGCAGAATTGTAGGATATTTATAGCATACCTGAAGCTTTGATATATGTATACATTGTGAAAGTATTCCTGTATCGAGTTAATTAACACATCCAACACCTCACGTATTTACCCTGTCTTGATTTTGGTTTTGGTTTTGATGAGAACATTTACATTCTACTTTCTTAGCAAATTTAGATTACGCAATGCAATGTTATCAACTCTAGTCACCATGCTATACATTAGATCCTCAGATCTTATTCTTTTTTTTTTAAAGATTTATTTATTTATTTATTTATTTATTTGACAGAGAGAGAGAGAGAGAGAGAGAACAAGCAGAGGGAGAGGGAGAAGCAGACTCCCCCACCAAGCAGGGAGCCCAAAGTGGGGCTCGATCACCCGACCCTGGGGTCATGACCTGAGCTGAAGGCAGACGCTTAACCGACTGAGCCACCCAGGCGCCCCAGATCTTATTCATCTTATAACTGAAAGCTTGTACTCTTTTATCAACCGATCCCTCTTCCCCCTCTTTCCCCCCACCCCCGACCCAGTCCCTGGTGACTACTTTTCTACTCTTTGTCTCTATGAATTTGACTTTTTAATTTTTTATATTCAATATGTAATAATGCTACACAGTATTTATCTTTCTCCTCCTGGCTTGTTTCACGTAGCATAATGCCCTCCAGCTTCATCCATGTTCTTACAAATGACAGGATTTCTTTCTTTCTCATGGCTGAATAGTATTCCATTGTTTATACACATACATATACATATCCCATTTTCTTTTTTTTTTTTTTTTAAGATTCTATTTATTTGAGAGAGAGCGAGCACAGAGGGAGAAAGGGATGGAGAAGCAGACTCCCCGCTGAGCAGAAAGCCCAACACTGGGCACGATCCCAGGACCCTGAGATCATGACCTGAGCTGAAGGCAGACCCCAACCGACTGAGCCACCCAGGCACCCCACATATCACATTTTCTTGAACCTTTCATCCATCAATGGACACTTAGGTTGTTTCCATTCAATGGCTATAATGACTAATGCTTCAATCAACATGGGAGTATAGATACTTCTCCAAGATAGTAATTTTGTTTCCTTTGGATATATATTCAGAAGTGGGATTGTGAGATCATATGGCAATTCTAGTTTTAATTTCTTGAGAACCTCCACACTGTTTTCCATAGTGGCGGCACCATTTTACATTCCCACCAACAGTGTACGAACTTCACATCCTCATCAAAATTTACCTCCTTTATTTTTGATGATAGTCATCCTAGCAGGTGGGAGGCAATATCTCATTGTGGTTTTAATTTTCATTTCTCTGATGATGAGTGATGCTGAGTACCTTTTTATATACCTGTTGGCCATCTGCATGTCCTCTTTGGAAAAAGACTGTTCCGGTCCTTTGCCCATTTTTTACTTGGGTTGTTTTTTTGTTGTTGTTATTGATTTGTATGAATGACTTGTATATTTTGGATATTAACCCCTTATCGGACATGTGACAGCAAGCCAAATATTCAACTTGTCCCTGCTTTGGTTGATGGGATCCTTCAAACAGATTTCTGGGCCCTCTAGATACGTACTCCTGATACTTCAAACTCCATCACAGTGTTCCACAATCATCTTGTATTTTCTTGCCCTACCCTTGGATGAAGTCATTTCTGCAAGGTACCCTGGTTTGGTTTGATTTGGCTTTTTTAGTGAAGTATTTAGAACCAATCTGGGCATCAGTGGCTTCACTGCATTTGAGAGAATGGCTGCTTTGTAGTGGCCAGAGGTAGGGAATATATGTATACACATACAAATATACATATATTCACTATATCAATAACTGTCCTGTGATCAGTCATGCCCAAAACATCTTGGTGCAATTTTACACTTTAATAACTTGAAATGCACAAATACTACAAACTTGCAAAAATTCAAGTTGACAGTTTTATTATTTACATTATTTACACTTAATTGGTTTTGTGAACTTGATTAACTTCATTAACACATTTTTCATAGTCCCTCTGATTTAAGATGGCAAACACTAATTGATATAAAACATAAAAATTAAAGACTAATTTTTCAAAGTTAAGTAAGTTTACAAGACATATAAATGATTCAACTTTCAAAAGATGTTTTGGAAAGTATGCAACATTTACATTTATGAAGGTTTTTTTTTTTAAGATTTTATTTATTTATTTGACAGAGACACAGCGAGAGAGGGAACACAAGCAGGGGGAGCGGGAGAGGGAGAAGCAGGCTCCCCGCTGAACAGGGAGCCTGATGCGGGGCTCGATCCCAGGACCCTGGGATCATGACCTGAGCCAAAGGCCGATGCTTAACCGACTGAGCCACCCAGGCATCCCTACATTTCTGAAGTTTTTAAAGCATGAAATTGCACTAAGACTTTTGGGACATTCTGATGCCTAATAAGAATCATGAGCCCATATTGACACATACATCCAATGTGAGTCCCCCACATTAGGGCCATTGGCTCAGTCAATTCATCTTTTCGTGCAATGTCATATTTGTCCCAATCACTCACATGGCCTCAGAGGAAGGAAGTTCTCCTTCAGTTACTAGCTTCCCCAGACACGTGCCATACTGTTGCTGCGACCACCTGCAAACCACATTTCCAATGCCCAGGACCATCAAAGCACTACCTTCACTTGTTTTGCTAGTCCACATTTGTCCCTTATCCTTACCGGTCATTAATAACAATGATAGTAGCAATCACAACCTCAACGTGATTGCTGGTATGAGTGTCAGATACTATGTTAAATGCTTAGAGTACACAATCTTATTTAAATCTCTTGTATTATTGCCTTATAAGATAAATGTTTTTACTCCCATTCTAGAGATGAAAAACCGAGGCAGACAGCTTCAGCGAATTGCCCAAGATCAGTAGAAGGCAAACTTAACATTTCTGTCCTGAACCCTGAACTCAGGCTCTGAATGACTATACTACCCCTGTGACTCTTGTCTCTCCAGCTAGATTTTACCTTTTTTTTAAGAGAGAGAGAGAGGCAGTGTGTGTGGAGGGTGGGGGGGGGGGCAGAGGGAGAGGGAGAAAGAGAATCTTAAGCAAGCTCCATGCCCAGTGGGAAGCCTGATGCGGTGCTCGATCTCACAACCCTGAGATCATGACCTGAGCCGATATCGAGAGTCGGACACTTAAACAACTGAGCCACCAAGGAACCCCAACCGCTCTCCAGCTAGATTTTAAACACCTTCAGGATGAGGGTATTTCTTTCCTTCCTTCCTCCCCTCCCTCTTTCCTTCCTTCTTTTTTCTTCTTTATTTCCCTCCCTCCCTCCCTCCCTTCCTTTTTGAATCCAGTATAGCTTACAGAACTGCCAATATTTTTTCTCAAAAACATTAGAATAAAATGGAATATTTCCATATTTCCACAGGCCAGAAGGACAGAGAGACAGAGTCAGAAAGTGGACAAATAGCATAGCAGACTCAGTGTCTCCCGGTGTTCAAGAACTTCCCTCTTGCATGAACAAGGGGAAGGGATTCATCAGGTTGCTCCCAGTTACTAATGAGGTGACTTTAATAAGGATGATTAGTAAGAATGATTTTTCTGATTAAATGGCCTTAAAGTTGGAAGTAGAACCACGATTGGGTGGAAGGCTTTCCAATCTAAGTACAGTTAAGTCCACCTTTGTATATATATTTAAAAAAATATATATATGGGGATTAACATAAGAATAAAAAAAATATATATATATATAAATATTTAGACTCAAAATGGTAGATATGACAAAATGTTGAAAAATATAAAAGTGATTTATCTATGCTTTGTGCAATAGCCAGGAATATGTGTTTACCCAAGACAAATTTGGTCACTGTGAATTAATTGCCATTTATTTCTATCCAATATATGGACAAAGCAATAAAAAAAAAAAATCAAGTGTTGCTCTGCATGTCATGTAAGAGAAAGCTTTCAGTAAAATTTCGGTTTTCAACAGGTTGTTTGCACAGCAGGAAGACATTCGCCTCCGTAACATACAAACACAAAGGATTTGAGGAAGTAGCTACATTCTTGCTAAGCTCCAAATTGATCCCTTGCCATTTTGAGGTTTGTTCACGAATTAGGAGGAAGAATGTCTCATGTTTTACAGGTGAGTTTTTCCAGCACCCAGATTACAGGCTAATGAGACAAATCTGGGGTATGTCGTGTGTAATTTATCCCATTCCCAGGCCCTTCTCCCGCTCACTCCTGGGGTTCTGTGATGGGAAATAGAGGCAATCACTTCACCACAGTACAGTTCGGGTTGAGGAGACTAACTATAGTTATAGATAACTATAACTCATGCAATTGTAGACTAATCCACTAACCCAGCTGTAGACCATATCTAGGGCCATATTGCCCAATGTGTGTCTTATTTAACTCTCAGCTCCCTTAAGGACAGGGACTATGTTTTATTTATCTTACAAGTGGAGGGAAGGGTAGTCATAGCTACTGTTTACTGGGACAACCGCAGAGCACTAAACCTTTTGCTTATGCCCATGCTAATTGTCACTGTGATCTTTCAAGACCACATGATGATCACCCCCATATTCCAGATGAAGAACTGAGGCTTGGTGAGGTTACAACGTGGGCAAGATCCAGCCATTGGCAGTAAGACTGGGATGTGACCTGTCAGATCTGGCCGGTCTGGAGCCTTCTTCTTTCCATTGGGATGCCTCCCAGTGCCTCCCACACCCACCTCCAGCCCCTGGGACGATGCCTGCATGTAATAAGATTCTATCTGTGATTGAATGGGATTGAACTAGAATGGGTCATGTCCAGCGGCAATATCCAATAGCCCAGCAGCTCCTGGGACCTATATTCTAACCAAAGTGGGTGGAGGTGAAGAGTCAAATTTTATTTTATTTATTTTTTATTATTACGTTATGTTAATCACCATACATTACATCATTAGTTTTTGATGTAGCGTTCCATGATTCATTGTTTGCGTATAATACCCAGTGCTCTATGCAGAACGTGCCCTCTTTAATACCCATCACCAGGCTAACCCATCCTCCCACCCCCCTCCCCTCTAGAACCCTTAGTTTGTTTTTCAGAGTCAAATTTTAAATGGTGGGTAAAACTCCAGACTGGACTGCTGTCTATCATAGGAGACCCAGAACAGTCCTCCTCCCACAAACCCCCACCCGCTCCAACTGTTAGCGCGAGCCTCCTCCTGATTTTAGAAGCAGTTTTAATAAAAACAACGTTGAGCAACTGCCTGCTTTTGGAAAAGTAGATGCTTAGCAAGTAGAGGTGTGATCTGAGGAGTGATTCCCACTGAATGCAACTCAAAGCGTCCACGATGTGGCCCTGGGAATGAAAGAAAAAAGGGTCCGTATTTGCATATCTTTTTTCTCTCCTTGCATTAAAACAAATAAAGAATGCAAAAAATTAATGAAGAAACATGAGCAATGTTTCTTAGATCAGCACACACTGAGGAAAAGCCAAATTCTCTAAAATATAAAGAGAGGCCTTTATACTAAGTACAAAGTACGGGGTAAATATCAAACATGTACTTATTTTTAAACATATATATTCTGAATGTATTTATTTAGGCCCAACTCCAAACGTGAACTGCTATCAGGATTCGGCAAAGAAAAAAAAAAAAAAAAGGAAAACACAAGGCTAATAATGCCGAATCTCTGGGGGGGGAAAGAACACATTTCCCACACTGGAGTTCGAAAATTAACACCTTCAAGAACCAGCCATCATTAGCACGTCAGGAATTAGGGTGATACCTCTTTCAGGTCAGTTAGTGAAACAATTCTTTTTATTTTTATGTATTTATTATTATTTATTTTTTTTGCAGAATGCAGCTAAGTTAGCCTGGCTTCTAGAGGCAGAATTCCAAGGAGGTCAGTAGAAGTTCACCTGTCAAAAAATAGAAGTACTGACCTATAAAGAATTTTTTCCAGTGTAATCTTTTTAGGGTCTGGGAGTATTCAGAAGAAATACACCGGGGCAGGGGCAGGTGCTGAGAACTGTTCTCCATGGGAGCCCAGTGGGGTCTGCCCTCACGTGGGGGCTGCAAACCCCTCCCCCCAAACCCAATAAACCCTGGCTGCCATGTGTCATGCCCTCCCCCCGGGCACACTAATAGAAGCTCAAACTCCTGCTGGAAATAGAAAAATAGGAAAGCCCCAAACTGTGTCCCCCAATCACTGAATAGTGGAAGGAAGCCAAGTGATTTGGGGAAGATTTTTTTTTTCCCACCTCGGAAACCCAAACTCTCCTTGAGTAAAGGACTGTGGGGACAACTTGGTTGGAAACAGTAGAAATTGTGGATTCTTCATCTGCAAGTGAAGGAAGACCACTCTATAGGCAACAAATGTGCCTCATATTGAGAAAGAGAGAGTACGGCTATTTGCATTGCAAAGCATTACTTATTCCTTTTTCATTTTATGTAACCTGTTAATTATAGAATAAAAAGATGCCAATTAAAAAAAAATAGAATAAATTCTTGGTCACCCACCACCCAGAGATAAACACTGTGAAAACTAGTGTTTATCTTGCCAGATATTTTATTTTCTCTGCCAGATTTTTTTTCCCCTGTGCCTACGTAATTGCACATATATTTTGGACAAAGATGGAAATCACATTAAACATATTATTTTAGAACCCATTTTTTCACTTAAAATACATCATGGATGTCTGTTAAGGTGAAGAAAATAGTTCTCCAGCATCATTTGTAATGGCTAGATTGAGTTTCATTAAATGGGCTTATTGAATACTCTCGGTTAGGGTTCATTTGGATTGTTTGCAATTTTTTATTCTTTTTGAGGAAGCTCTAAACTCTTTTCCATAGTGGCTGCGCCATTGTAATGAGGGTTCCCCTTTCTCCGCATCCTTGCCAACACCTGTTGTTTCCTGTGGTGTTAATTTTAGTCATTCTGACAGGTGTGAGGTGGAATCTCATTGTGGTTTTGCTTTGCATTTCCCTGATGAGGAGTGATGTTGAGCACCTTTTCATGTACGTGTTAGTCATCTGCATGTCTTCTTTGGAAAAATATTCGTAGGTCCTCTGCCCATTTATAAATCGGATTATTTTTTGGTGTTGAGTTCTTTAATGAATTTGGATATTGACCCGTTATGGGATATATCATTTGCAAATATCTTCTCCCATCCGGTAAGTTGCCTTTTCGTTTCGCATGGTGACAGAGAGTAAATATACTTAATCATGGTGAGCATGTTGTAATGTATATAATTGTCGAATCGCTATGTTGTACACCTGAAACTAATATGTCAACTATGCTCCCACTAAATGTTTTAAAAATGTTTTTACTTTTATAAAGAACGCAGCGGTTTTGGACATCTGGGTGGCTCAGTAGGTTAAGCATCTGCCTTCGGCTCAGGTCATGATCCCAGGGTCCTGAGACTGAGCCCTGCATCCATCGAGCTCCCTGCTCAGCAGGGAGTCTGTTTCTCCCTCTGCCTGATGCTCCCCCTGCTTGTGCTCTCTCTCTCTCTCTCTGACAAATGAATAAATAAAACCTAAAAAAAAAGAAAAAGGGGATGCTGTGGTTTAAATTCTTTCAGCTAAATATTTACTCACTTCTCTATCTGTTTCTTCAAAATCAGTTTCCAAAACTGCAATTCTGCTGGAGGATGCTCACATCTAAAGGATTTGTTGTTTATTGCAAAACCGCCATCCAGACATTTGACATTGAAACGTGCCGTTTTTAATTACCACTAGGATGGAACAATTTTGTAGGCTAGGTGTTACTCTTATCTTTTTCCTTTTTCCAGCTTGCTCTAGCTTATTTGCAGGCAGGCTGCCAGGTGGTCTAGGTCCAGGTATATAGATAGTGATTAAGTTACAATGTTGAGATATCTCATTGGAAAAGCCTTTAAGGAACAATTTCAGAGTCCTTCAGACCTTCCTGATCTTGTTCCCACTTGTCATTTTTGGTGTTTTTTTTAACTTGGTATTTCCTCAAAGATGTGCTCATTGAGTCATCCAGATGACAAGCCAGTTCCTCCTCTGATCTCTGCGACAAGCTGGGGAGGTAGTTACGATCCGCCGCAGTCATGGACTTCAATGAAACCATTCTTGTGACTAACTTTTGAGTAACTGACTACTTTTGAAGTCTCTTTGGGGAGACCTATGATGTCATACAAGCTTTGTATTGGCGGTTGGAGGCAGGCAGGGGTGAGCATCTTTCTATTTCTATTCCCAGACGCACTTTCCAGGCTATTGGGTTTGGGTCAATATTTTTCACACTCAGGGGAGGAGTAAAATTCCCATTTCCTTATAATATATGCCCCTCCCCCCCCTTTTTTTTTAAGATTTATTGATTTATTTGAGAGGTGGGGTGGGGAGGAGGAGCAGAGAGAGAGGGAGAGAGAGAATCCTGAGCTGACTCCCCACTGAACCCAACATAAGGCTCGATCTCACCACCCTGAGATCATGACCTGAGCGGAAATCAAGAGTCTGACAATTAACCGACCGAGCCGCCCAGGCGCCCCAATCTATCCTCCCACTTTTAAAAAAAGGCTGGATCTATTTCTGTTTTTTAAAACCAAAGACCCTCCAGATTTAACTTTCTGAAGGAGCCCTCTGATACTAGATGTGATCTCATCCAGGGGAGGAAGCAAAGACTGACTCACTGAAAAATAGATGCAGGGAAGACCCTCAACAGCCTGTATTCCAAAATGTCAGGTAAGAATTAAATTAATGTCAGATAATATTAAGCCAAAACTCATTCCATTGGTCCTTCACTTTTTTGCATATCCAATAAGACTGGGTCATTTACAAAGGCATTTGCTCTCTCTTTCTACCTGTCAAAAGTTTGACAAACCGGTATCAGTAAAAGAAAAAAAAATTATAATCGTTCTTGCAAAGTCAGGAAATGCTTGGCTCTTGCTCAGGTTTTGTGTTTGAGGCACCAAGGTACCTTTCTGATAGTTGTTCTCTGTGCTTTTCTGGATCCATTTGGCATCAGGGCCCAGAATAGAAGAATTACTTTCTCACCTTTCTTCAATCTGATTTCATACATTTTTTTTTTCCTAAAAAAAAAGACAGTGTTTTTTGTCACCTTGATGCTAATTTAAATAGGTACAAATTCCAGGCTCGTAATTATGCATTGCTTTTGTCAACATTTCACAGGGTGTCAGCAGTAAGGTAGGTTGCAGAATGCCTTTGTTTTTTTCTGGATGCTGCCTTAGAGAGGCTGAGAGAAGGACGTAGCAATTCTGGCTGGAGTGACAGCAGTACCTTGGTGACAACCCGTATGGTATTTGACCTTCACCCGAGTCCTCATGCTATCATGAGGTGGCTCGAATACTTTATATAACATACCATATCCAAGTACGACTGAAGGTGCCTTATACTTTGGGAAACAATATAGGACAAAAAGGATCATCATGTTTTTAGAAAACTTTATTATATTTGACTTTAGAAATTTGCTTCCAATGGATGAAAGACACATGGAACAAACTATCCTCAGTTTATAGAAACTAAATATCCTTAAAGCTTTAAGTGTACAAAACATGTCTTGTAGTTTGTGCAGCATATTACTTAAAGGAAGTTTACTGTCGGGGCACCTGGGTGGCTCAGTCGGTTAAGCATCCGACTCCTGGTTTCAGCTCAGTCATGATCTCATAGTCATGAGATCGAGCGCTGCATCAGGTTCTGCACTCAGTGCAGAGTCTGCTTCAGATTCTCTCTCCCTCCTTCTCTGCTTCTCCCCCCGCTCATGCACTCTCTCTCTCTCAAATAAATAAAATCTTTAAAAAAAAAAAAAGAAGTTTACTATAATCTTTTTCTGTGAAGGACAGGTTGAAAAGGCAGCCAGCTGTCCAACCTTCGGATATCAGTGCAGTTAGAGACTATGGTCTCCGTTTCCATCTGAGCTGCAGGTGCCTTGCAGTGTCCCTGTCTCTACCCCAGATTTCCAACTACCACCCGAATCAGTGATGAGCAACCCAATTATCTCAAACACCAACTCTGAAAATATAAGTGTTTACGGTTCCTTGCTCGTTTAATTTTTAGAAATTATACATATTTTGATTTTTAATTAGGGAACGTAGGATATGCAACAGGATTTAATGATATTTCATTATTTCTCTATCATGGATTTCATTTTAGGGCAAGTTTTCTAAAAGTGCACAATCAGCTAAAACTATGCAGTGTGCAGATGTAACGCAGCATCTTTGAAGACCTTTATTTGCAAAAAGAAAGAAAGAAACAAACAAAGAAAGAAAGAAGGAAAATCCTAGTAATGGACTGGTAGGCGGTGTAGGTTGAAAGAATCAATCAGCGCTGAGAAATACAGACAGGGACTGAAATGACAGACATGTCAGGATGCTTATAACAAATCTGGAAGCTGGAGGAAAGAAAGTGTCATGTCATGTCAGATGTAGCATCATGGGCTGAAGTGTGTTCTGCCCCATATCCTAATCCCTAGTACCATAGAATGTGACTGTATTTGGAGATAGGGTCTTTAAAGAAGTAATTGAGTTAAGATGAGGTCATCCAGCATGACTGGCATCCTAAGTAGAGGAGATTAGACAGACACATGCACAGAGGGAAGTCCATGTGAAGATATAGGGAGGAGGTGGCCATTTACAAGCCAAAGAGAGAAGCCTCGGAAGAAACCCACCCTGCTGACACTGTGATCTTGGACTTCTAGCCTTCCGAACTGCCAGACAATACATTAAGTCACCCAGTGTGTGATAATTTGTTATGGCAGACGGAACTAACTAGTACCAACTAGTACAACGGCCATCTTTCCGTTCTTGGTCTACCAAGTGGTTCTTTATATTATTCAGTTATGATGCAGCCAAAGGTAACCCTTACCTTCCAAAGTCCTACCTGTTGCTACTAAGTCTTGGCTGTCCAGAAGGATGCTCACTCCCCACGCTCATGATGTCTCTGTGTGTGCCGTGAGCGACGGGAGACAAGAAGACGGAGAGAAGCTTCCTTTCCTGGGATTGGCCATCAAGCCTGCTAGGTCCCCACCTTGCTGGGCAGCTGGGATCACATTTCCTGGGGCAGGAATCACATTTCTCCTGCAGAGTTGCCATGCCTTCTACCACTGTCATCTGTCTGCTGCTTTTCACTTTCAAAAATTTTTTAGTGGAAGTAATACAATTACATGACTAAAAAAAATGATTTTACCCAAGGGCTTAAAATGAAAAATACCCATTCTCTGTCCCAATCCCTCTGTGTCTCTGAGTCTTCATCCCCGAGGCTAATGACGGTAAACTCTTTTAGTTGATTCTGGTAGGTAACTTGACATTTCTGAATATCCTGTTCATATTACTCCTCCTTGACCTGTCAATTTTAGACGTTCGTCTCTGCCATGACAGTTGAGAATTTCACTCTCCTTCCTTCATTTCCTGCCTCTCCCATCTTCCTAGTGACTTAAGGCAAAATGTACTGGCTAGTCTGTTGGCTATTTAAATGTCTCCTAACACTGACCAAGGTAATATGTTATGGTTATGAAGTATGACGTGTAGTAAATAACAGCTCAGCCCTTCCTACCCAAGAGTGAGAGAAGGGGGAAGGACACCAGGAGAAGAAGCATGGTGACATATATAACATGGCTGGAAAAATCCCCAGGGCATGGGGCACCTGGGTGGCTCAGTCGGTTGAGCGTCTCCCTTTAGCTCAGGTCCTGGGATGGAGTCCCATGTCAGGCTCCCTGCTCAGCAGGAAGCTCGCTTCTCCCTTTGCCTGCCCCACCCCCCCGCTTGTGCGTGCTCTCTCTCTGACAAATAAATAAATAAAATCTTAAAAAAAAAATTCTGAAGGGGAGAGGGGATACATAGGATGGGGGAGAAAACCAAAAACAGAATGTTTACTCAATTTCCCATCGGATCTCCAGAAAGAGACTACAAGTATCAATTAGTCAGGATTAGGTCAAGCAAACAGCCACTGTAGGTGTTTTGGGTGTGAGGGCATTTTTATATAGGAACTTAGGGTCTTACACAACTGTTGGAAGAGGTGGAAGTATGAAGAAAAGGGAGGACACTCCCACTGACTGGAGCCCAAAACACTAATGCAGGGCTTCTCAAGAGTATTCAGGGAGGACACTGTGTATCTCACGTCTGCCCATGTGTCCAGCTGCCTCTGGAGAGTAGATCTTCTCCTTCCTATCCACCTTCCAAATGTCCTGTGAGTGTGTCTCATTAGCAGACTCTCCCCTGGACCATTATGAGAAAGGAGATTTCAGAAATGCAGTTTCTGGCATATCCATCTGTAGAATGTATTTTAAAAGGGAGCAGTGTTGGTGTCAAACTGACAACAGATAATCCAGCAGAAGAACTCAATCCAGTGGAAGAACTTAGATCCTGCGTGGTATGGGAAGCTGAGCAGTCCTGATGGTCCTTCTAGCCCCATGGGGGGATACAGATGTATCCGAGATTTGAACTGGGGTAAAAGTGAGCTAAATATCGTTGCGGGGTGTGGAACAGACCAGCTGGGAGACAAATGGCTTTGATCAGGTAGGGAGGGAGGAGACCACAAGTTTACCAGCTGCAGATATTGGAAGTCACTGACAAGAGGGTCACATGGTTTCAGAGGTCATCAGTCAGTGCAACTGAGAAGGTGGATCTGAAATCCATGTCCTCCTGTGCAGCCAAAGCCGCCCTCCTCTGTCCCCGATGAGTGCCATGAGGACACAATGTTTTTTCTCATGCACTCAGAACCCACTGACACCTCATCTGCTTCTTCTTCTTTGTCTGCAGACTGAGTCCACTGCTCACTCAGCTGATTGTACAGGATGGCCACAAACAGCTGCCTTGACCCCAAGTCTACAGAACCTTCTAGCTCCTTGACCCCAAGTCTACAGAACCTTCTAGCTCCTTGACCCCAAGTCTACAGAACCTTCTGGCTCCAAAGGCAAACACTGCCCTCAGGGTCTGCCTCTACCAGGAGATAACATTGGACTTGTCAATGCAGTTGTGGTGGTAATAACTCCAGATTATGGGGGAGGGGGAGGATGAATGGCCATTCCCTCAAAGGTGTTGAGGGTAAGAAAGAAGGGGAGTTCTCAGCATCTGTATGGTATTTTCCTTCTCTTGAAATGGAAAGACCGCCTCTGAGCTAGCACCTTTCTGCACTTGAAATAAATTAAACATCCCTGATATTGGCAAAAGAAGTGTTAAAAAAGTAGGGGCACCTAGTTGGCTTAGTCAGTTAAGCGTCCGACTCTTGATTTCAGCTCAGGTCATGATCTCAGGATCCTATGTAGAGCTCCAGGCTCAACAGGGAGTCTGCTTGAGATTCTTTCCTTCTGCCCCTCCCCCTGCTCATGCTCTCTCTCTCTCTCATTCTCTCTTTTTCTCAAATAAATGAATAAATCTTTTTAAAAAGATATATTTATCACAACATAGTTACCAAAAGAAGTCACAGATGCAAATAGGCAACATTTCTAATTAGAGAGAGTTGAAAAGCCATAGTTGACATTTGTTGAAGGTATTGAAAGGAAATAAAGACTCTTAAAGCACTTGACTGTTAAGAAAGATTCGGTATTTTTTAATAGATCTACTAGCAAAGATTAACGCTTTTCAATAAGGGTTCTCTAGCAAGAAGTGGGCATTCCAGCACAATCCAGATAAGAAGGAAAAGGACAGGGAGGATGGGACCACACTAGACTAGCCCAAGCCATTGGCTTAGCCACCCCATGATGGGGTACCACCCCAACTCCTTTGTGGGGAGAATAGAACTTGATCTCGGAACCCACAATATATCCTTTGGAGTTGGGGCGCCTGGGTGGCTCAGTTGGTTAAGCGTCTGCCTTAGGCTCAGGTCATGATCCCAGGGTCCTGGGATCGAGCCCCACATCGGGCTCCTGGCTCAGCGAGGAGCCTTCTTCTCCCTCTCCCTCTGCCTCTCTCCCTGCTCATGCTCTCTCTCTGTCTCTGTATCTCTGTGTCTCAAATGAATAAAAATCTTAAAAAAAAAATATCCTTCGGAGTTCATTATATATTTACTATTATATAGTAAAACTGTGTACAGTTCTTTCCATCATTAATTTCTACCACTCATTATCATCAGATCCTTTGTCCCATAAAGTCTTGAGATACAGCATCCTCTGTGTATTACACGTGTAGATACTGGAACTGTGTGGGCTACCCTCCCTTACAGAAATCTCTTAAGGCATTCTCTGAAGTGAATTTTTATATGTCCGTATTTTCACTAAATTGTCAGCTTTTTTAGGACAGAAGATGAGTAGTATTCAAATTCATATTCTAAACATGTAGCCTTATGACCGGCACATGTCAGATACTCAGTAAATAGCTGTATTTAGCAGTTTAAGAAATTCTTTGAGCTACATTAGTTGATTCTATCATTACAAGAGTCTTTTCAATTAGGTAAGAATATGAAATGGTATTTACTTGTCTCAGTATTTTATTTCTCTCTTCCAGGCCTGGGCATGCTGGAGAAAAACCTGGGAGGAAATATTGAGTGTTGGGAGTCGTGATCAGTTGAAAAGAGAAAACCAGATGCCACCAGTAATATTTTAGGCTCACGTCCAAATTCCTCCTAGCTTGAGGGAGTTTAGCTTTAAGGCCACACTGAATCTTCCTTATGGATTCAAACACTGATATTTTGAGGTCCAGATAATGTAGCGTGCTGGAATAACAACAGACTAAATTAACAGAGTGCATGTGCTTATGTGATTTCTCTTTCAGTCATTTATTCTTCCTTTAACTAGCAGACATTCCTTATATCAAACACAGGGCCAACGCTGAGGACATGCTCTTCTTAATCATGGGCCCAGGTTGAATGAAATCCAGAATTCATATCCAGCAATGGTGGGACATTTTTTTTTAAAGACCGGATATGGAGTTATAAACAGACATTACGTTGGAGCAATTAGATTCCTGTAAGAAATGCCTTGTTTAGTGATAAAACTTCTTGTAAAACATGTCTCACTTGGAATCATTTAGATTAGGGTTGGTTTTACTGTTAGCTCTCTAGGGGAAGAGGCACGCATTATTCGATCCAGCCTATCCCAACGGTGAATTTCCCGGTTGCACTAATAAATCTATTTCGAGGATATTCTGCATGATAATTTGCTAGTCTTCTATTTCCCTTCTATCACCGGCTACTGATGCTCAAATACATTTTTTCCCAGGGAGAAATGACCTTTCAAGGGTCACACAAGGAGTAAAAGAGTAAAGATCTCTCCATTTTTCTTTCTCCTCTTGTAGACCAGTTCAAAGGAGAGATATGTTAAGAAAACAGACTCACAAGAGATATGGTTAAGGCCAAGCTGCCGGTTCTGAAGGCAACAGAGCTAAGCAAGTGTCTCAGATGAAAGAAATTCAGGGACATCTTTGTGTATGAATTTTACAGGGGGAAAAAAAAACAACCCTGTTTCCTCAAACTTAAGAAAACGATATATCTTTTCTGTCTGCCTCTATAACCTAGTTAAGACAAAGACTGTTTTGGATCTTGGGATGGGTGGGTAGGGAGGTGTTGGGTCTGGCTTTGGCGACATTTTTGTAGGTATAACTTTCTTCATTGTGTGTGACTTCTATCGTAATCACCTTCTAATGGCAAAGAAGAGACACTTTCTTTATAGAGGAATGAGACATGCTTTTGACCTCTTCCTCAGACTCGGCCATCTGAATAACATTTATTTACGATTCCTGTCTGTCCCTGCTGTCTGTCAGAACTACCATGGCTGACCACACCTCATCCCATTGTGGTGGCTCTGTACCCCAACGCATCTCGCAAATGTATTTATTTCAGCACTTTTGCTATTTCTCTCACTTTTAGGCCAGTGTGGTTCAGTAAGCCTGATACTATCCCCTGGGGGGCATTTTGAGACTTTGTTGGGAGGAGGAGGAAGTATTTTTTAGTTGCCACACTGATTTGGAGGGGACGGTAAGCATTTAGCGAGTGAAGACCACAGAAGTTGAACATTCTTGCGATGCAAGGGACAGGCCCACAAAAAGAAAAATTGTTCCTCACCCCTCTTGACTTTTCAGTGGTCAGCTGGACCTTCATGTAGATGAAAACACAGTTTACACTCTTCTGAGCCTGGACTCTAACTTTGCATTGTATATAAAGTAAATTTCTACACAGTCATAGATGCTGAATTTTCAAGGGGTGCAGATGTTATGTGAATCGAGAGATGATTGTAGGTTGTTTGGCTTAAAACCTAGTTAGTTGTGAGTGAAATAAGTCAAACAGAGAAAGACATGTATCATATGATCTCACTGATATGAAGAATTCTTAATCGCAGGAAACAAACCGAGGGTTGCTGGAGTGGGGGGTGGGGTGGGAGGGATGGGGTGACTGGGTGATAGACACTGGGGAGGGTATGTGCTATGGTAAGTGCTGTGAATTGTGCAAGACTGTTGAATCTCAGATCTGTACCTCTGAAACAAATAATGCAATCTATGTTAAGAAAAAAAAAAAGAAGAAGAAGAAGGTAGCGGGAGGGGACGAATGAAGCGGGGGAAATCGGAGGGGTAGACGAACCATGAGAGACGATGGACTCTGAAAAACAAACAGGGTTCTGGAGGGGAGGGGGGTGGGAGGATGGGTTAGCCTGGTGGTGGGTATTGAGGAGGGCACATTCTGCATGGAGCACTGGGTGTTATGCACAAACAATGAATCATGGAACACTTCATCTAAAACTAATGATATAATGTATGGTGGTTAACATAAGAATAAAAAAATTAAAAAAAAATAATAAAAAAACCTAGTTAGCTGTTCACTGTGTTAGTGGTAATGCTTCTTGTGGTACTTGAGTCAACAAAAAGTAACAAAGTAATACAGGCCTGTAAGTGCACCTGTCACAGTCCAGGTGACTCTACATACGGGGCGGACATTTGATGAGTTTATTGTAGTGGGACCTACCTGAGCATTTGCATATTGAAACATGTATTATTCTCTTATGCAGCACTTTTATTTTTTACTTATATTATAAAAAGCTGCTGTATTGGTATTTTTTGATGTATGAGCAGATGGGATATATTATATGTATAAATAAAATAAAGTTTGGGATAGTAATAGGGTCGATTATAGAATGTTATAAAAAAAGGGGGGGGAATGCTCAGTCTGATAGGGTTGCAAACTGCTATACCAGGTCATAACTTCCTCAAAGATCTTATCATTCAAGGATAACAATCATATTTATAACTTTATCACTAGTTCGTAACAGAATGCCTTCCGCTGGAAGACACCGATATATTTTAATGTTTATTTAATGCATGTAACCTGCATTTCCTGTTTCTTGGTAATTGAAACCCCTCAAATATTAATACAAGTTTACAGTCTTCTGCAAAATAATTTCCTCTAAACTGTTTCCAGGAGTTATCAGGGAGTGTAACAGCAAATAAAATCAGTTTTGTAAAGCATCAGTCATTTTTATAACAGAAACAGAGCCACATATATCTGGGAGCTTGGTGTATGAGAACGATCACTTTACAATAGAGTTAAGAAGGAGTTACTCTTGGGACATTTGGGTGGCTCAGCTGGTTAAGCGTCTAACTCTTGATTTTGGCTCAGATTGTGATCTCGGGGTTGTGAGATAGAGACCCGCATTAGGCTCCACACTGAGCGTGGAGTCTCCTTGAGATTCTAGCTCTCCCTCTCCCTCTGTCCCTCCCACTTGTGCTCTCTCTCTCTCTAAAATAAATAAATCTTAAAAAAAAGGAGTTACTCAATAAATGGAAATGAAAAAAAGTGGGTATTCATATTGAAAAAAAAGTAGATCACTGCCTCATGCAATGTCCAAAAACATTCTGCAGATGGAATAAAGGCATACATCTGAAAAGTGGACTTTAAAACTTTTAGGAAAATGTATAGAAATACATTTTTATGAACTTGGAAAAGGGAAGACTTTTTAAAACAAGACCCCCAAATCACAAATCAATAGAAAAGATGCCTAAGTGTGACCATATTACATTTTAAAGTCTTTGAACTACAAAATCCCATAGGGCTTTGCGTTTCCTAATGCAATAGATTAGAAAAAATATTAGCAGTGGATATAACTCACGAAGTATCCAGAATATTATATAACTCCTATAAGCCAATAAGAAAAGGCTAAACAATGCAAAAGTAGACAAAGGGTTTGAGCAGATGAAATCAATGAATGAGAGATTCAAATGACCAATAGATCCCTAAAAGATTGCTCAACTTCACCAGCATCCAGGAAAAAGAAAGTGGAAATGTCATCCTAGTTTACACCCTTTAGCTTGGGAAAAAATAGCACCTCTAAAAAAATGTGTTAGTGATTATTCAAACTCTCAAATGGAGCTGATGACAATGTAAATTGATAGCACCCTGTGGTGAAAAACTTACCATACCTAATGAAGTTCCCTACAAACTCAACTCATCAAATCCATCTCTAGATAATTACTGTTAGGGGAGTGTTTTTCAAACTGTTTTTAAGCAATTCACTGTGGAACGTGCCTTTTACAAGACAACCCAGTATGTATACATTTGTAAATAAAATAAAACATAACTTCATAAAATGTTCATTACCCTTAACTACTTGTGACGCACTCACATTTTTATACTACTCTATCATCTTTCTTTAAAAAAAAAAAATGTTAGTGGGGGCGCCGGGGTGGCTCAGTCAGTTAAGCGTCTGACTCTTGATTTCGGCTCAGGTCACGATCTCAAGGTCCTGGGTCAGGCTCCGTGCTCAGTGAAGAGTCGGCTTGGGAGTCTCTCTCTCTGGTCTCCTTCTGCCCCTTCCCCCCACTGACATTTGCTCTCTCTTTAAAATAAATAAATAAATCTAAAAATTTATTGGTAGTGACTCTCTAAATTTATTTCCCTACCCTCTAATGGGTTGCAAACAATACCCCCTCCAAAAAATGTTCTAACATGCACACAGAGATGTGTGGGAGGGTGTTCATCCTGACGCTGTAACATTTGTGCAACATTGTAATATTCATAACATGTTCTTTGTGACAATTGTAATAGCTAAAACTCACATTTGTAGAATTGCAGAACTTCTGATATTGTAAGAATCATTGAGCTACTTCGGCTACTTCTCCACTCTTTTCTCCCGCTGCAGTGCCTCAGGGTGAGAGAAACGAAATGACACAGCCAAGGACACACTGAGTGGACACTGGGCTGTCACAGAATCCAGTTTCCCTGACTTCTCAGCCAGTTTCTTCTCACAGACCATCTATTGCCTTTCTTTGAAAACTCATGTACCATCAAAATACTGATGGTTGTTTCAAAGCCATTTTTATTGCTTTATTATTTATTATTTTTTGGCTCCCACAAAATGCTTTTGTCATGGAGCCTTTGATGTTCTTTGAACTTCTTGGAATAAAAATGCCAGCCGAATGTGACGATGGCTATTCCTTTCAAAGCCAGTCTCCGTGTCTTAGGTGGTAAACTGTCCATTTTCATGTGGGCTTCAGATCTTTCATGTTTCTCTCTTACTATCCATTAGACATTCCTTTCTTACCCATAGCAATTGGAACATCTACTTGGGGTCAAGCTGTGGCTGTCACTATGGATTTCTCTTGTAATAGCTCGATTTAATCATTTGCTGATAAAATGTCTCAGCTAGTAAACTGGTGTTAAAATTACACTATGATACCAAGTCATGAGCAGCAGTAAACCCAAAGAATCAGTTGGAGTGTCCAGATGAGAAGACACACGGAACAGTAGGGTCGGAAAAATAGGTTCAGTACATACTGTTAGAATCCTCAAAGGTGAAAATGGTATAACAAAGTCGGAGGTATGAGTTTCAAATCACTAGGAGCACATTTCCCAAAGTGGTATTCCAGAAACTATTAAGATGTCAGTAGATGTATTATGAAAAATATTTTCTGAGTTCAAGTAAGTTTGTGAACTCTGATTTAACGTAGTTCAACAACTTGCATAAGTGTGGAGATTCTTAGAGCTCTCTACTTACTTCATATTTATTGTGGTTTCCCCCAAACAATCCCCAGATTCTCTCCTACCTCATTTAATCATGGAATATGTTACATACTTTTTTCTCCAGAGCTTCCCTTAGCATCTCCTCAGACTATTAATTTGCCAAAGTTTCTGTGGACAACACTATACTAGGGGGAAAAAATATACATTAAAAAAGAAAATGAACAATATAGCAAAAGGGAACAAGCAAAGCTGAAAGCATAAAACAAAATAATAGAAGAAAATTATGGTATTTATAACACCATAAACATCCATATTTAAATCAAAGATTCTTAAATGAAGTCAAGCGAATTTTAATTACAAAAGATACAGGGGAATAAATAGAAAATTAGAAGAACAGAAAATGAGAAAGATTGCCTTTATATTATAAACTATAAACTTTATATTTATATACATAAACTTTATATATAAATTTTATTTTATAAATTTTAAAAGAGAAGGAGGGAAAGGAAGGAAGAAAAGAAGGAGGGAAGGAAGGAAGGAAGAAAGGAAGGCAAAAAGAAAAAAAAGGAGAGAATAGTAAGTTGGCAAAACTAACATCAGAACAACAGAATTTATAACGAAATTAAATTTTTTTAAATGGGAAGAAATAATCCACAATGAAACAAACATAGTCATGAGCCTATATAGTCTAAATGACCTAGAATTGAAATATATAAATAAAAATTATCAGGTGTATGAATACATATGTAGGGTCAAAAGCACAGCGATGATCATTAGATTAAATCATTAGACTAGACCATTAGATTTAAAAATACATAATGACACAGATGATTTGAGTAATATAATTAATAAGGTGATTTTACCAAACATGTTTATATGTCAAACTTTATGCTTAAGAAAATACAATCCTTTCCAAAAATTCATCAGACACTCATAAAAATAATTACTACATGAGGCTACAAGTAAAACCTCAATAAATTATAAAATGTAGAGATTATACAGGCAAAAATTTACAAATACAGCATAATTTCAAGCAGTGAAAAGAACAAAACTGAATTACATCAATGATGAAAAATACGTGAAAACTGGAGTTCACCACTAAGACTTAGGAATTCTGTTTAGCAAAAGAATTTAATAATCGGCAACTATAAGGACACCAAACTCAGATGGTGGTGGGTGAGTTTTGAGATTCTTCAAAGAGACAATTCCCATACCATGTAAACAGTCCAAACTTGTAGGAAAAGATAAAAAGTTTGCCAATTCAATTCATGGGGCTGGCTTCTCCTTGGTGCATAGCCTGACAAAGAAGCTAAAAGGGGGATGCCTGGGTGATCAATCAGTTAAGTGTCTGCCTTCGGCTCAGGTCATGATCCCAGAGTCCTGGGATCGAGTCCCGCATCAGGCTCCTTGCTCAGTGGGGAGCCTGCTTCTCCCTCGGCCTGCCACTCCCCCTGCTTGTGCTCTTTCTCTCTCTGACAAATAAATAAAATTTTAAAACAACAACAACATCAACAACAACAAAGAAGCTAAAAGGAAAAGAATAGGCCCTCTATGAATATGCGTATCATTACAAAAATTCTAGATAAAATACAAACAAATTGAAACAAGCACTCTGTTCAAAGAAAAATATGTCATGGCCAAGTAAATTCACCAGAGGAGTGTGATGTTGGTTCAGTATTAGAAAATTCATGAAATTGCTCATTATATCATTGGTCAAAGAAGAAACACTTAAAATATTGTGAAGTGTTGAGAATGGCTTTGGTACACTCAAACTTTATTTTTTTAAAGTCTTGGTGAGCTAAATGTAAAAAGATACTTATTTCAAAATAATGCAAATATCATCCTTAATGGTAATGTATAGCTATATTTCTACTAATATTAGAAATGAGTAGAGGGGCACCTGGATGGCTCAGTTGGTTAGGCAGCTGCCTTCAGCTTGGGTCATGGTCCCAGGGTCCTGGGATCGAGCCCCGCATCGGGCTCCCTGCTCAGCGGAGAGCCTGCTTCTCCCTCTCCCTCTGCCTGCCACTCTGCCTACTTGTGCTATCTCTTTGTCAAATAAATAAATAAATAAATAAATATCTTTAAAAAAAAAAGAAATGAGTAGAGTAACCACTTTCAATACGGTTATTTATCATTTTATCATTGTTCTGAGAGTTGATTCTATATACTAGGATATGAAAAATTAAAAAGTGGAAGAAATATTTTATTTAATTTTTTAAAAAAGATTTATTTACTTATTTGAGAGTGCGTGTGGGTGGGGGTGAGGAGCAAAGGGAAAGGGAGAGAGAGAATCTCAAGCAGACTCCCTGCTGAGTGCAGAGCCAAAGTGGGGCTGGACCCCACAACAGTGAGATCATGACCTGATCCAAAATCAAGAGTTAGATGCTTAACCTACTGAGCCACCCAGGACCCCTAGAACAAATATGTTAAAGGAGAAATCAAAATTAACTTTATGTGTAGATTATGTCATTTACTTGGACATTCCAAGCAAATCCAATGAAAACTTTGTGAACATAGCATTCTATGGGGTGGCTGCTTTCATAATAAATGTACATCAGTGTTTCATCCAGACCAACCTTAAACAATTAAAAATATATTATGGCTCATTGGCCCTGGAGCCCCCATTTTGGTTTCCGAAATATTTCCCATTGGAAGGGAATAAACCCCTTATTTCTCACTGGAAGGAACCAGGGCTTCTTGGAAAAATGGCTGGTTTCAGGTCTGGAAGGAAATGCACAAGATGACATACCTCATGGTGCAGGAGAGTAAGGAAGCTAACAATATTTACTGGGGTCATGTTGAAAGAATTCAAGATCCAACTTGAAGAGAGTCCCACTGACCAAAGCTAGGACAATTTCACCATCAAAATAATACTAATAATGGATTGAAGTATGTCAGATATATTTAAACTCATGAACTCATAATTATACTAAAGAAATTGGTCACCTTTGGAATAGTCTGTAAATACTCCCCATTATTTGCAAAATTTGTAAATAAAAGAAAATAATCAAGCATTTATCTTGCCTTTGCTGTATGATTTATAGCACTGAGCAAGTAAGTAATTAATGAGGAAGCAATAATCTTTTTAGAAATATTCCAGCTGATGAATGAAGAAAAAAAGATAAAATTTGAGTATCACCACTTTGCAAACAGTAATGAATTAATGGATCTCAGTGATGACTGTTAAAGCTGATAATTTCACCAAAGAGTGACAGCCAGATCTTATGTGCCTCCTAATGGAAGTATACAACACTACTACTTATGAGGTATTCTTGCTAAAAAATAAAAACTCCAAACTGCATTTGGATTCAGGTTAAATTCATCTCTTGACTTTAACTGCCAATTGCCAGAACATACAAGGCATATGTTAAATGACAGAATGGGAAATTCTACTGGACAAGAATCCTGGCCCCTTTAATACAAATGCATAAGAAGAAAGAAAAACTTGCAAAAAGAATCTTTGAATCTGAGGACACATATCAACCAAATGGAATGTTTGGACCTTATTTAGACCAAGACTCAGACAAACTTAACTTTTTTTTTTTTTAATTCTTATGTTAATTCCCATACATTACATCATTAGTTTTAGATGAAGTGTTCCATGATTCATTGTTTGTGCATAACACCCAGTGCTCCATGCAGAACATGCCCTCCTCAATACCCATCACCAGGCTAACACATCCTCCCACCCCCCTCCCCTCTAGAACCCTCAGTTTGTTTTTCAGAGTCCATCATCTCTCATGGTTCGTCTACCCCTCCGATTTCCCCCGCTTCATTCTTCCCCTCCCGCTACCTTCTTCTTCTTCTTCTTCTTGTATTATTTGTTTCAGAGGTACAGATCTGTGATTCAACAGTCTCACACAATTCACAGCGCTCACCATAGCACATACCCTCCCCAGTCAGGCAAACTTAACTTTAAAAAATTGTGTAAGACAATGGGAAAACTATGAACAATATGAGATATTTGATATATTAAATATTTATTATTCACTTTCCAGGATGATAGTGTATTATAATTACATTTTTAAAAGTCCTTATCTTTAGAGATAGGTACTGAAATATTTATGATTTGTAAGTGATTGATGTCATTGATGTCTGAAATTTGCCTCAAATTATCCAGGGGCCAGGGAGAAGTGAATAGAGCTCTAGATGAAACAAGGTTGAGCATGTATTGATAATTTGTGAAGTTAGGTGATAGGTACATTGAGCTCACTACTGTTTTCTAGCTACCTTTTCATATACTTGAAATTTTCCATAATAAAAGGTTAAGAAGAAAGGAGAATGATCCTCATGCCTCAGGCCCTCTTCCCTGGAGGGTAATGTTGTAATGTCATTTTATTCGCTCACATTTTTACCCATAGTCTGTGATTTTATTAAAACATGTTTTATTTATTTCTGCAGAGAGCATCTCTTTCAAGAATCTTTGAACATATAAACTTCCATAGCACAGAGTCTAAAAAACAAAATCTCATCAACTTGCCTACTACTGATTGTTGACAATATGCTTATATTTATAATTATGCTTTGAACTTACAAGCAGATGGGCTTAAGAATGATCTTTTGGAGACTATCTTGTTCCTAAGTAGAGAATCATCTGTATTCCCAACACCTAGTACTTTGCATATCTATATCAAAATGTATAAATGAATAAATAATAATAATAAACTCAACAATAAGTACAAAACCTGATTTTAAAAAATGGGCCTGGGGTGCCTGGGTGACTCAGTTGTTAAGCATCTGCCTTCGGCTCAGGTCATGATCCCAGGGTCCTGGGATCGAGCCCTGAATCGGGCTGCCTGCTCAGCAGGGAGTCTGCTTCTCCCTCTCCCACTCCCTCTGCTTGTGTTCTGTCTCTCACTGTGTCTCTCTCTGTCAAATAAATAAATAAAATCTTAAAAAAAAAAAAAATAATAAAATGGACCAAAGACTTTAACTGACATCTTGCCAGAGAAGATATACAGATGGCAAATAAGCATATGGAAAGATGTTCCACATCATATGTCATCAGAGAAATGCAAATTAAAACAATCATGAGATGCCACTACACACCCTATTAGAATGGCCAAAAATCCAGGACACTGACAACACCAAATGCTGGTGAGGATGTGGAAGAACAGGAACTCTCATACACTGCTGGTGGGAATGTAAAATATTACAACCACTTTGGAAGATAGTTTGGTGGTTTCTTTCAAAATGAGCACATTCTTATCATACAATCCAGCAATCATGTTCCTTGCTATTTACCCAAAGGGACTGAAAACTTATGTCCACACCAAAATTTGCACATGGGCATTTATAGCCACTTTATTGATAATTGCCCAAACTTGGAAACAGCCAAAATGTCCCTCTGTGGATGAATGGATAAATAAACATCATTCTTCCAGACAATGGAATATCATTAAAAAGAAATGAGCTATCAAGCCATGAAAAGACATTAAGGAAACTTAAATGCATAATACTAAGTGAAAGAAGCCAATCTGAAAAGGGCACATACTGTATGATTACAACTATCTCGCATTTCGGAGAAGGCAAAACAATGGAGACAAGACAAAGATCAGCAGTTGCAGGGTGGGAGGGTGGATGCAGGATAGATGAACAGGTGGAGCACAGTGGATTTTTACAGCAGTGAAAATACTCTGTAAGACATAATGATGGATATATGTCATTAAACATTTGTCTAAAACCACAGAATATACAATACCAAGAGTGAACCTCAAGGTAAACTGTGGACTTTGGGTGATTATAATGTATCAATGTAGGTTCATCCTTGCTTAAAAATGCACCATTCTGGTGAGTGATGTTGATGATGATAGAAGCTATGCATGAGGGCTAGAGGTGTATGAGAATTTCTGCACCTTCCTCTCAATTTTTTTATAAACCTAAAACTGCTTTTAAAAAAATAGTCTTTAAAAATAAACAATAGTAGTTAAAAATGATATTAGAATGAATTCAAATAAAATGAATCTGTGAAAATTCATGAATTGTAAAAATACTAAAAATATAGAAAACTCAGTGGTAACTACTTGAGACAGTTATTACAACTCCTTGCTTGGATGAGTCTTCACTAATGGGAAGGAATCTATTTTTCTGATAGCATTAGAACAAATAATTGTGTAAACCCTAATGGATTGTTGATTCAGGAAATGATTATGAATCAGTGTAAGATAATTGGATTAATTGGATTTTCAAATAGTGCACAACACAACATAGTCACAAGGTGGGAAATGTAATTCTACAATAACTGGATCAAACTCTTATTGCTGCAAACCAGTGGTTAATTTTAGCATCTTGTCCCATCTTAGCATCTTAGCATCACAAATTGGAACAACCAGATAATATATATCTTCTGATATGATTCAACATATCACATTATAGATCAAAATATTTGACTTGAACACATCAAACTTTAGATCTAACTCTGGTTTCCTAGATCTACATGGGATAGAGGAACAAGCCAAATGATACAAGGAATAAGAAACCAATTACAAAACAAGGAACATTCTGGAGGATGATTGGCCTGATTTTTTAAACTAAACCAGGGCTATTGGAAAGAGACTTAAGGAACATCACAAGCAAATGCAATGTGTAGTTCTGGATTAAATAGGATTTTGAAAAAAAAAAAAAAAGCTGAAAGACATTGAGGACAATTAGAGGACTCTGAATATTGCCTAGCTATTAGCTAAAATAAAAAAATAATTGAAATGGCAAGATGAAGAATAAAGTTACAAAGCAGTATATACAACATGAATTGTATAGAAATTATAAAAGGATATGCAAAGGTACCTACTACAGTGTTAAAATGAGCATTCTGTGAATAATGAGATATAATGTTTTTATACTCTGTATTGTATGATTTCCTAAAATGCATATTTCTGCTTTTGGAATAATTAAAGATGCTTTAAAAAATACAACATAGGTGAGGACTCCATTTATGAGAGTACCAAGAATAAAAATACATAGGCTGATTTGAATACATTGAGTTCTTATAATTTTTCTTAAAATTAATCTATAAATGTTATGCAATTTCAGTCCCAACTTCAATTAAGCAATTTTTAAAAATCTTTACTCTATTACCATGGCACTAAAAGAAACAACCATACAGGAAAATTGATGATTAAATGAACTCATAACTTTTGCAGTGAAGAAGTAATTGAATGTCAAATGTTGAGCAAAGGGCAAAATTGTATCACACAAACAACAATTTAATAGCCTTAATATAGAAAACAAACTTGTATAGATCAATTAGGGAATATAATACCCTCTGCCAAAAAGGCAAATAATCCTAGCAGGCATACTTAAGAATTCTAAAGGTGTGAGGAAGAAAGTATTTGGCTCCTGGTGCCCACGGACAGCCCCTAGGTACAGAGGGGCATAATTCATAGCCTGACCTTCTACATGAGGGGCTACAAACTCAAAGGTCTCCAACAGTGGGCATATTCATGTGTACAGCGGGATATATAATGGTCCAAAGCAACAGGAAGTGGAAGGCTGGGTAAACTAGAGCACAAATGTCTTATCTAAGGGTAGCCAAGTCATTATTCTTTTTTAAAGCTATACTGCTCTCATTTGCCCCAATGGGCCGCCAGTTGTAACTTCTGTGTGGATACTAAAAAGTAGGATAGAAAGCTCTGGAAGCTCTGGAAAATATACTTCAGGCAAAGAATCACACATTATTTGGATGAGCAATAAAAGAAAAATGAAATGCACCAATGGTCTTCCAGGGCAAAAATTGTTTAATGTGCAAATGATATAAAACATGCACCAGACATTCTACCTTTGAGACACTTTCAACCCAGTAAAAGGAGGCTTTAGGTGACTCGAGAGAACAGATGCAGCAAGAACTAATAGCTAGATAGCTGTTAACTAGAAGGCAGGGAGTTGAGAGCACGGTGGAGGGGAAGTGAAGTCGAGAGAGCATGTTGTTTGCTGTGAAAGGAGTGGTGTAAGAGATGTGGTTGCAGGTAGTAGCAAAACCAAGGGGAAGCCATTCCCAAGATAACAGCTGTCATTTGTGGGACCTGTTGGCCTGGCTCTAACTAGGTCTCTGCACACATTTTATTTATAAAGATAGCTTTGTACTGCATTGCATAGAGTACTCCCCCCAAACTGGTATCCACCGAGAACCTCAGAATGTGACCTGATTTAGAAATATGGCCTTTTTTAAAAAAAGATTATTTATTTATTTATGAGAATGAGAGAGAGAGAATGTGTGCAGGGGGAGGAGCAGAGGCAGAGGGACAAACAGGCTGTGCACTAAGCATGGAGCACTACGTGGGGCGCAATCTCAGGACCCTGAGATCATGACCTAAACCAAAACCAAGAGTCGGACACTTAACCAACCAAGCCACCCAGGCACCCCAGAAATATGGCCTTTTTAGATGTATTTAGGGAAGATGAGGTCAACTGGGTTAGGGTGGGCCCTAAACCCAGCAACTGGTGTCCCTATAAGAAGGCCATGTCAAGATGTTGACAGCCATCCCCACAGGAGAACCCCATGTGACTACGGAGGCACAGACTGGAGAGATGCCAGTGATTGCCAGCAACTTCCAGAATCTAGAAGGAAGAAGGAATGATTCTTCTTCCCTAGAGTCTTAAGAGGGAGCATGGCCTTGATGACTCCTTACCTGCAGACTTATAATCTCCAGAACTGTTAGTGAATAGGTTTCTATTGTTTTAAGCAACCCCCCCCCATTTGCGGTGTGTCGGAAACTAATAGAAGGAAACTGGGAAACTAATACAAGCCTTATGTTTGACAATGGAGAAAGAAATTAGACTGAAAATGTTAGGGTAGAAATTACCAACAAGCTTTCTATGAAACCAGACAAATTAATACTAAGGTTCTTATGGTAAAGCAGCATGTAACAGTGGTCAGGAAAACAATGAATAAGAAAATAGTGAGGGGGGAACTCTTCCTCAACAAATAAACTATAAATCCTCTAAAATAATGTGGTAGTGGTGTGTGAACAAGGAATACAGACAAGCAGTGGGAAAGACTGAGAGTCCAGCAATAAACAGACATTCATGTGGAAATTTTATACCCAATGATTTTGTCCTGTGCTGTTGTTGTGTTGGTGACCTTTTCTTTGAAGATTCTCAGCTCAAAATGTTTCTCCAACAGCAAACAGGGCTTGGTGGTGAGGCTAAAAGGAACTTTGGTTTTTAAATAAATTGGGGGAGCACGGGCCTTTGAAAGTAGCTAAGGTAATGAACTGAGCGTCCAGGGAAAGGTGGCACTCTTCTACAAGATCACCAGATTGCTAGCGAGAGGCATGCACTGAGAAGGATGGATAAATGTGGTGGAAGGATGAAGTCAACCACATGCCCAGGTGGTGAAAGTGCATGAACATCTTGCTAAATCACAGGTAAAGAGGTTTAAGGTGCGTGGGTGGTTGAGTCAGTTAAGCAGCTGCCTTTGGCTTGGGTTGTGATCTCAGGGTCCTGGGATCAAGTCCCAGGTCAGGCTCCTTGCTCAGCAGGGAATTTGCTTCTCCTTCTCTCTCTGCCCCTCCCCTCTGCTTGTGCTCTCTCTCTCAAATAAATAAATAAAATCTTTAAAAAAGAAAAAAAGAAGTAAGGAGGTTTGTGTTTGGAATATGAGGAGTCTGAAGCCATAGAGACCACAAGCCAAGGCGTAGACTGGTGTTGAAGCCCAGATGCAGACTCAACCAAGACAAGCATCACATTTTCTGCTCCGGCCCCCATAATATGGGGCATGGTGAGCAAATGGGAAATGGATACTAAGTGAGATTTGCTCCTGGATTGTCCCACATGTTCCACATGTGCCAACCTTGTTTCTCCACCAGGAGCCATCACTGACAATCTGGGCTGGGTCTGGATGGCTCCAAATGGTGCTGAGGGGGATGACAGAGTTTCAACTAGACAATGACAGACACCTGTGCCCAGATGTCACCTCAGTCATTTAACTCTGGGGAGTGTAGGGAGGATGTGTGTCTCATCCTACTTCTTTCAATGAATCAGAAGCATTTAGTATGCTTTCTGGAACGCAAGAGTGAGCAGCGGCTGACGTGGTCTTAACACTTGATTTAAAAAAACAGCCATTCTAATATGGGAAGCGACTGACATCTCGTTGGACAAGTGAGTGACAACTAGTTTGGGAACATACCGGTGATTTCCAAATTCTAGCCCTGAGTGCTATGGTACCCAGTTCACGTTGTATTCTGTTTTAAATTTTTTCCATTCCTAAATCAGCATTCTCAAGTGGTAACCTGAGTTGCAAAATGGTGACAAATGGCACAATGTGATGTGTCCAAACCTAAAATGATGCCAAATGGAACATTTTCCCCAATTGTCCAAGAATTTGTGCTTCTAAATGATTTCATACATTTGGAATCAATTGACTTTTTAGGAGGATGAAATTAATTGCTCTTAATAAAAGTTCAATTTATGTTCAATTCTGGCCTATTCATTAAATAAGAGTAATTTTTGGTCTTCCCTTTCCTTCTTCAGTAATCCTAATTGAGAGAAAGAAATAAGTGAGCAGCAATGTTGACCCCTTTTCAGTTCTCTAACTACAAATGTCATGTCATTGAATTCTTTATTTATTCTCCTTTATTTGCTAGATCAATAAAGTCTTCAGAGTTCTTTTTTCTTGCTCAAACAAAAACAACAAATTCTCCTCTCTCACACCCTTGTTTCACTTAGGAATTTACTTTAATCATAATTAAATTAAAGCTCCTGAAGTTCTATTCAACAACCAGTGTTAGAAGGATTCCCAGCAAATAGTTTTGCAAAGCCTGTAATTTGCGTAGTAATGCAATCAGCTCATCACCGGGATTTGCAGCAATGACTACTTTTTAGTTCAACATCATGCCTAAAAAGCATTTTAATGGGCTCAAAATGACCACAAGTGCTATTTGCAAAGGCCTGAAAATTGTGGATAATGATATTCTGTGCAGGAAATAATTCTCTTAAACTAATCCCACACACTCTGTTCATTTTGTCTACCCAAGTTTTGCATGACACTGCTCAGAGTTGTATCATACCTAGTTGGGTCACAAAGCCAATTCCACAAGCATGGATGGAATTCTTTGGGTCTTACTGGAAGACGTTTGACACCATCTTTTCAGCTAAGGCCAGGGAGAGAAGGAAAGCAGTTTTTTGAATAATTTGGAGCAAATTAGCCATTTTATTATCTTCCCCTTTGACTTAACTTTGACTATGAAGAGCAAAACTATGGCCATACATAAAGCCAATTGGATCGTGGACTTGGAGTTACCCTTCTGATGCATCAGTTGATTAAAATTTGTCGAACTGTGTTCATCAGTTATTCTTCTATCATCAATATGATTGAGTTCATAGACCGTACAAGTGTTCTGTGAGATTTCCACCAGGCCCCTTTTCCATAGCTGGCAGAGGTAAGACCAAACCAACTGGGTGATTCAGACAATTCAGTGAAAAAAAAATCCCTTGCTGTTTGTGTCCCTGCCAGTTACAGATGATGAGCATCCTAGCCTGTTCCAGTGCTGTCAGTCACAGACCAAGAGTGTCCTCTGGGCCAGGGTTGACCTCTACAAACTGACATGGCCAGGAAATTCAAGTGAGGTCCATTGAGTGTTTATACAAAAATACCATTTTATTAAAAAAAATTAACAAAGGAAGAATGTATGTTTGGTGAGGGGTGAGCAAGAATAGTAGAGTGGAAGTCAGCCAAAAACCAGTTGGGTTGAGAGTTGAACTCTTAAGTCCTAAATTCTCATGAATGTATGGAGCAAATGCTTAGTCATCACTTACCTGCATGTACACATGACTTAATTCCCTAATTATTTCAGATCCTCTTTAAGGCAGAGATTAAAGCCTACAACTAGCTCTAGCCACAAGAAGTAACTAGTTAATTAACTGATTAGAAGGTACACAGATTTCTAATTTTTAGCTCATTTAAAAGGATAAAGGAATCCCTTTATAGACTTCATGACTGGTGAGCTGAAGGCAACCCCTCACTTCCTATTGTCTAATCTCAGACTTTGGCCAACACTCTGCCCAGAGGGAGCTATGGGGCAAGTCTGTTGGTGCTGCTATGCCCGGAAGAGCTCCTTCCAGGAATCCCTCCCACTTCATAGGCTGTGACTAGGAGGACCCAGGTGAGTCCCATCAGGTAATCATCCAGGGGAGCAGGGTTAATGATGAAAGCAACACCATGGAGTTGCGAGGATGAGCTAATCTGAGCAATCTGTTGGATTGCCCCACCATTTTCTCTAAGGCATTTAATCCACACCTTATTTTCCTGAGACTTCTTTCTTAGGTGGTCTTGAAGGTAGAAAATCCCAGTGGAAGTCATTAAGACTATTGAAAATACTGGATTCTCTCTTTCCTCCAGACACCTGGTAAGATGGTGTGCCCTTGGGTATGGCTGTGGCACTTGGTCTGAGCAGTGAGATATAAGATGTGATGTGGGTCACCTCCGTGTGGAAGTGTGAAGAACCAAGGCATATGCGGTGGCAGTGTTGTCTTTCTCTGCCTCTTTGGCTACCACCAGTATTCCCTTGGTAGTTGCTCCATCATCATGAGGCCCAGGGTGGGTCATGACATGGAGGAGAGTCACCAGCCAACTCGTAATGGAGACGTAGACTGAGAGAGAATAACTTTTTGGGTTTTTTTGTTTGTTTTGTTTTTTGGTATAAGTCTTTAAGATTTGGGATTATTTGTTTCTGTGGCACAATCATGTATCCTGACGAAGACAATCACCATATTCAGCTCCGCCATTAGGCAAATCAGTGTGTAACAGGCTTGATGCACCAAACAGGCCTTTCAGCCCTAGCTTTGAGGGGATCCACACATAGTTTTTTTGTATGTGAATAAGAGGGTTCTAGAGAATAAACATTTTAATAAAAGTTTAGATCAACTCATAGTGTGCAGCGCAGATGACTTTGAGGTTCACAGTGCCAAAGATGCACATGGCCACCCCTGTTTCAGGAGTTTGTTTCTTTGCAAAAAAAAGTAACGTTCATTTTTATCTCATATGCATCTTTCAGTGCAATGCTATAGTCTAGTGTGTTTCTGGTGCTATTTGTGCAAAGCTAATCCTGCTTGATTCTCCATTCATGAACACTTACTCTCTCCTCCAGTGAATTATCACGTCCACACACCCATACAAGCAGACCTACGTACTGATTCCAACTAAGACCTGAGGTGAGATGCAGAGGGAGAATTTTTTTATTGTCAGGGCAGCAGGATCAACACGTTGAGTCCTGAGGAGTCGGAAAAGGATATTTATAGATTATGAAGTTTCCCAGTAAGTCAACCATTAAAGAGCATATCAACAATAGGGGGCCACTGGTTGCATTTTGGAGTGGATGCCCTTTCCTGCTCTATGCTGGATCATGTTCCAAGAAATGCATGATTGCTTTCCTCTGAGCATTTATGGTTACTGTTTAAAATAGGAGACCTAAAGATTTTAGGTCATTATAAATGTGCGGAGAACAAAATGTAATCTGTGACCTGATCATAATGATGTGAACTTATTTCCATAAATCAACTGGAACTGAGAAGAGAAACATGTTAAAAAAAAGAATGAGATTGTGAATGGCCCATTCCTGAATTTTAAAATCTTCTTTTTGTTACTAAACTGTGTTAACAGTAGAAAGCAGAAAATGTATAAAATAGGGAAGCTGCACAGGGTTTGCATGGGTTGGCCCACGTTCCTTGTTTGAAGTGATTCAAGTGTCTTCACTTGGGATGTCCCATATGTCTCTGTCATTTCAAATCTTCCTATTCCCCAAACTCCCTTGGGACACTGGGACTGTGGGAGGTTGCTTCACTAAAACTCATTCATTAAATATCTGAGGGTGGGGGTGGATCTGCAAATCTGTCTAGTCCTCAAAGTTAGTTAGAAACAGCCGGTGCTTGCCATACCAGACTCTGGGTCATGCATACCTCTTCCAACAACCCTACAATGTGTCTGTCAGAATGTGCACTCAGAGTAATGAATCTGTGTCATTAATATGTTGGGCATGTTCCATGGTTGTAAAGTATCTCACAAGGGGAAAGTCATTGCTGAGGACAGACATGTTTTATGGCAGCTGCTGATTTACAGGCTGGTAAAGTCAGTCTTTGGTTGCCCTTGAGGATAAGAAAGAGCAAGGAAGACAGGGTGTGAAATCACCCAGATCTGTCTTGATCTACTCTGATATGGGGGATGAGAATGCAAAGAGTGAGCCCCTCACGTACACATCTTTCCCTTCTGAGGTGTCTTCAGCCCAGCCACTCTATTCTAAGATCTCAGTTCTCTTGGTAACTGCCAGGTGTGGGGTTCTCAGATAGACACACACAAAAAAGGGCAATCCTGTGCCAATCCCCAACATGAGAGATAGAAGAGGTAAGGAATCAGCTAGGGACCCAAAAAAAAAAAAAAAAAAAATCTGATTTGTGAACAATGTAGAAGTGATCAAGAAAGGGCCTAATAAAACATAAAAATTTAATATAAAATGCTTGAATGTTAAAACATCGACAAGAAGCCATAAGAAGGCAATGTGTCCTTGTGTTTGTTTGCTTAATGACTGAATTTTTTTAAAAAAATTTTATTATTCAAGAGAGAGAAAGAGAGTGAGCGAGAGCATGAGCGGGGGGGAGGGGCAGAGGGAGAAGCAGACTCCCCACCAAGCAGGGAGCCCAACCTCAGGCTCGATCCAGGACCTGGAGATCATGACCCGAGCCGAAGGCAGACTCTTAACCAACTGAGCCACCCGGACAACTGGATGACTGAAATTTCAGGCAGGTAAAAATAGCAGGTTCTATTTTACCTGCAG
Organism: Mirounga leonina; assembly: GCF_011800145.1. Taxonomy (NCBI): domain Eukaryota; kingdom Metazoa; phylum Chordata; class Mammalia; order Carnivora; family Phocidae; genus Mirounga; species Mirounga leonina. Next base: position 8,147,584 of record NW_023270777.1, on the reverse strand, counting down.
GACAAGCTAGGAGCATCTGGAACCAGCAGAGTAGGAGACGTGGACACACCACAAGGAGTTAATTAGGGGAAAGTATTCACAAGTTAGCATGGGACACAGGTCATTAACCCTCTACCCTTCATTTGTGCTCCCTGCTGAATGAGTGGCCAGGGCTCGGGGAAGAGAATCACAATGGCAAAGAAGGGGTACGTGAAAAGGACAGAACTCTGGGGATCATGGGACATAATTCTTCAATGAAAGGAAGAATTGATATTTATTGATGAGCTATTATGTGTTAGGCATGATGAGGCTCCTTACGTATTTATTAATGTTTGTAATCACTCTGCAAAGTTGCTGTCATTATCTTTATTTTACAGATGAAGGAATGCAACATGGTGATTAAGTGACTCATGTGAGTCACAAAACAAAACTGTTCTCCCCTGTACCCATAATTTTGGGTCTCAATTCTCCATTGACTTTCTCTACCTTCTTGCCCTTCCCTGGCCTTTTGAGGAGCAAGGTTTCTGGTGCTTTTTTCTCTGGGTTCTATTAGTAAATACACATAGATTTTCTTACTCTGAACAGTCAGACTTGGTTATAAAAATTCAATTAGGACTGGAGAGCATAAAATTAACAATAATCTCCTTATTAATGTTAATTAATATTCCCACCTCTAGTCCTACAGCTCAGGGATCACCAAATTTATCATTTCTGTTGAACTGTAAATGATTTTCTTAGATCTCTGTTTCTTTCTTTTTTTTTTTAAGGTTTTTATTATTTATTTATTTGACAGAGAGAGAGAGAGACATCGAGAGAAGGAACACAAGCAGGGGGAGTGGGAGAGGGAGAAGCAGGCTTCCCGCCGAGCAGGGAGCCTGATGCGGGGCTCCATCCCAGGACCCTGGGATCATGACCTGAGCTGAAGGCAGACTCTTAACCAACTGAGCCACCCAGGCACCCCTAGATCTCTGTTTCTTGATTAATTATCTTTAGAAAGTACCTATGGATTCCCTATTATAAGAATTTTTTAAAGGTGGGAATTAGTTGATGGGTAAGTGGAGTTCCATGTAAAATTCCCTCTAATTTTGTATATGATTAAAAATGACCATAGTTCACATTTTTAAAAATATCTAAACTTGTCACAAACTAAACTACATTAATGCTCAAAATAAATGACCAATGAATTTCAATAATCAAAAGAAGAAACTCTCTTAACCCAGTGTCGTAAAAGATATTCTCCTGTATTGTTTTCAAATTGTTTTACATTTTCACATTGGGAGTTTTGATACAACTTGAATTTATTTTTGTGCATATTGTTCAGGTATATATATCTACAGAATATTTATTGACTAGTCCTTCTGTTCCCCCACTTAATTCTAACGTCTTCTCAATCATATAATAGCCTCATAAAAGTTCAGGTCTATTTTATACACTCTCTTTGGCTCCATTGAACTGTTTGTCTATCCCTGTGCTGACATTATAATAAGTCTTAATATCTGGCAAGTCTAGTTCTCTATGTCTTTCCTTTCCTCCAAATTGTATTGTCTCTTTTTGATCCATTACATTTTCACCAAATTTTGAAAAGTTTGTCTCATTTTAGAAATAAATTCTATTGGAATTGATTTTTCTATTATATTTATAGGTTAACCTAAGAATTGACATCATTGCAATATTGCCTTTTCACATCAGTATGTGAAGATAGGTTATATTTTGCCATTTATTTAGTTCTTTGTGTAAATGTTTCTGTGGGATGAAGTCCTCCAAGTGGGATTGCTTGGTCAAAGAATTCACGCACTTTAAATTTAAATAAATATTGCTAAATTGCCCTCCATAGACATTGTACATTCCCATCCATTTCTGTATGAAATTGTCCTAAACATCTCATTTAAATGCAAGTGAGACTACTGTAGCAAATGCTGGTAGTGGCAACATTTATCTGCTCCTTTTTTTTTTTTAAAGTAGGCTCCATGCTGGGTGTGGAGCCCAATGCAGGACTTGAACACATGACCCTGAGATCAAGACCTGAGCTGAGATCAAGAGTCGGACGCTTAACCAACTGAGCCACCCAGGCATCCCCCATTTGCTCCTTTTATCATAGGAATAATAATTCTGTAATAGAAACTTTGATTGTTGCTGGAAGTTCAGCCAGCTAGAATAAAGACAAATTCCCAGGCTTCCTTGTGGCTTAGTCCCATGTGATGAAATTCTGGCCAATGAGAATGTTGTTTGATTTGTTATATGGCAGCATCGAGGGAGCCTCCTTCAAAGACAAGCTGGCTTGAGCCCTTGGTTTTCTTCCTTCTTCCTTTCTGCACCTCCTTACCCGAAACTGAGATACAGTGTCGGAGTTGTAGCCTTAATCTTAGACTTTGAGGATGAGGGATGGTGGATCCCTAAGCTGGAAGAAGTCTAGTGCCCTAATGATATTGTGGAGTCACCTAACATGCCTTTGACCGCCTGCCTTCATGACTTTGCTTACCTGAGAAATAAATTTCCACTTGCCTAAGCCAAGCCAACGGCAATTGTGCCAGATGCAGAATTTAGCATCTGGAAGTGCTAAGTGGTAAGAACAACACTTGAAATATAGCATTAGCTTTAGTTGAAGAAGTGATGAAACAGACAAGGAGTCAGTTATTGGAGGTGGAAATGTTGTAATCCACGTAAAGTAGCAGCAAACTGTTGCCTGCTATGGGATGGAAGGCAGATCATAAGCGGAGACAGCATTGTTAGGGCAAATTGTCTGAAATTTTCAGAACAGTGCCATTGGTTGGCTACTTCCCCCCACTCTCCACAAAGTTCTAATGGAGAGAACTAAACGCAGTCTGCCAACACAAAGAGGGAATGCAGTTCTGTTAGCGTGGAGCCCTTGTTCTGCAGCCCACCCTATTGTGTCATTTGGAGTCTTGAAAGGCAGAAAAGCCTACTACTTCTGTATCTCAAACAGAAGCACTCACACAGGATGGCTATGAAATTGCAGTTTTAGTAGAAGGCAAGGTTGCTGCTCTGCCATATGAAGACAATGAGCCTGATGGCAAAGAGGGAAGCAAGGTGCTCCTTCTCTCCTAAGCCCACCATTTCAGATCCTTTAAAGCAGCATCCAGAACTGCATCCTGATCGTCCAGAACCCATAGGCCAATACACAGAAGCATCAGGCTCAAACACTAATTCTGGACCAGATCTTTGGCTGTGGTCACTCACACCTGAAACTGACTAAAAGCAAGTATGCCAAAGCCCTACCATGTTTTTAAGATAATGGTATTGCAAAGAATCCTGACTCAGGCCTGCAAAAGTTGAGACCATTAACTCTCTAAAAAACTCTGGGCTCCTGAGCTTGCATTAGGAAAAAGTGATCTGGAAAGCTGGATGACCCCCAAGCAGATCACACCTTCTAAAGCAATTGGCCCTCCAGATGTACCCTTGGATGACCATGTACAAGAACCTATGAATGAAACCAGATGAAGATGTTCCTGCTAGAGCCCAGCATCAGGAAAGTTCTCCAAGCAAGGAATGCGCTCCACTTCCAGATTGGGAATATATGTGGTTTATACCCAGCAGGGTTGATCTTGCTATAAGTGGAGGCTGCCATGTCACCCCATTCTCCCAGTTTCAGAGTGGGACATTTCATTGCCATTACTCTGCTCCTTCTCCATCATGGTGTGTTGATAGCTAACTTACCTTTAAATATACAAGTTGCAAGATTACAAGAAGCAGCACCCAGAGACAGACATAGAGTACTATAGATTCTGAATTTTGAGCTAGGAGGTAGAAAATGGTTGAAAGTTTGCATTTACTCCCTGGGGAGAGGCATAAATGAGTTCTGTGCCTAATGTATGTTTCCGTGACTATTTCAATCAAATAAATAATTCTGGTGGGCCAGCCCAAAAGGTTGACCATGGCAGAGAACTCACATTTCTAGTCTCCCTTTCTTCCCCAGAAAGAATATCTCAGATTTCGGTTGAGTCTTCATCTTCCAGTCTTCCTTACATTTAAGTATGCAAATGTGTTTAAATTCTGGTCAATGATACACGCATGAGGCTACTTCTAAGCAATGTCTTAAAGAGATTGCTGAATGTGATCTCTGCCCCATTTCATTTTTGTATCTTCTTCCATCTTGATACCTAGAGCTCAGATATGATGGTTGGGATCCGGGCCTTCATCTTTGATCATGAGAATGAGGTCCATTCTAGAACCTGTGAGTTGAAAATAACATGAGTCCCTCTTGACTCTGTGGAACTCCCTCAGTGGGCTGCCTACCTCATTTACATAAGGGATAAATAGGTCTCTAAATTGTTTATGCCACTCTAATGTTTAGTTATCTTTGTCACCGGCAGCCCACCTAATCTTAATTTCCACACTTCCTAAGTAGCCCCGAATTATGCAGGAGGTCAGTGGTAGGAAGGGAGGGAAGAGAGAAGAGACAGGGAAACTGGAGTTTTGCTAACGAGTAATTTAATTTGTACGTGACTCCCCTCATTCCCTTAATTAAACCCAGAAACCCCAAAGCAGAACCACACTAACCGTATTTCTCTTTGTGTAACAAAGTCTGCTGAAATAGGCTTAGTGCTCTGGGGCATCCTAGGCCAACTGCTTCATGGAGGATCACCCTGGAGAAGCGGGTAATGCAGCGACATGGCAAGTTAGGACATCCGACTCCAGAGTCTTGCTCGTTCGGCCTGTGGGGCCTTTGGGTGGGCTGGAAGTCATTTTCTCCAGATGGTGCCTCGTGTTTCAAAGGCACGTTTTGAAGCCTCAGCAACTGATCAAAAAGACTAGTGAATATTGTTCTCTGTGTGTGAAAACTACAGTGGGATATGGAGCTGCAGGAAGTGGCTCTGTTGACTTCTGAAGTTGGTCTTAGAGCTTTTCTTCTGGGGCTCCTTCACTCTTTTTTAAATTGGTACCTCCTTCCTTCCTCCTCCCTTGTGTCCCCACCCACTCTAGACACACACACACACACACATGCACAAGCGCACACATGCTCACAAGTTCTCTCTCAAACTAGAAGCTCTAGCTATGGTTTGCCTACAATGTGTTGGCATCCCTGAGTAAGTCAGATTGACATTAAGTATTCAGAACTTCCTGCCGACCATGGGTTGGGTGGGTTCAGGTTCCCCTGATCACTGGGCAGAGAGGGCCAAATATTGAAAATGAATGCTTGTTTGCTACGTATTTCAGGTAAAGAGAAACAAAAACATGCAAATAGCCAACATGTGTTTCCCTAGGCCTGGTCTCCATATTTATGGAAGTTGTCACCCAATTTAATATGAAACTGCACCCAAGCTGCCTTGATGAGCTCAACCAGAGAAGGGGGGGAGGTAGGTTTTTGCACAACTAATCCAGTATCATTAGACCATTTCAACAATTTCTCTGTATGTTCTTTGCATCCACACACAAGCCCTGATTCTCCAATCCCATTGCTTATTGGCTTTGATGTGAAAGGTGGAGAAGGTGGAATTCAGTTGAGAATCACAAAATTTCCCATCATCCTCACATCCAATAGCCAGATTGCTATGAGACCTTCCCAACTTAGGAATTCTGTAACATCGCCTCTCTTTTGGTCAACCCTCCTCGATTCTGTGGAAGTGATCTTTATAATTGTATGTACGATCAAATGATTCCCTTACCAGAATACTTCTGCTGCTCCCCAGGGCCAACAAGCACCACTTGAGGCTTGAGCCCACCTGATTTTTCATATATATCTTCACCCGCACCTCTACTAAGGAAATGCAGTCACGTTGAACTTCTTGTCTCTCCTATAATATAATATACTCTTTCATGGCCCCTTCTTGTAAAATGCTTAGAATGATTAACACATCCAGAGTCACACAGATTGGAAGGGTTGGAGATGGGGTTCAAATAAAAGCAGTGATCGTAGATTATGTGCACTTTTTCCATTGGGCTATCCATTGTGTTAACCAGTTAAATATGGATGTGTGTATTGTTTCCAGTGTTTTGATGTTATGAACAAAGCTGCAATAAACATTAATGTTTAGTCCATTACTTGATGCTTCCATGATTATTTCCTTGGAATAAATACCTACACATGGGATTACCAAATCTAAATGTGCTATATATTGGTATAATTGTTCTGATAGATAATTTTATAATACATATTTGGCATCTTTTAAAATCTGATTACAGAAAACAGAATAGTATGCTTTTGATTTATATTTCTTTGGATACTAGAGACATTGAGCTTTTTCTCTCTATGTGATTTACCCATTTATATCTTTTGCCCATTTTGTTTTCCAGTTATTAGCATTGTTTTTTGCTTGTAGACTCTATACACTAAGGGTATCTGTCCTTTGTCTGTAATATATGTCATAGCATACTTATGACAGATGTGGCTTGTCTTCTAAGTTTGTTAAGCTGTTTTCTTAATCTCACCCTTGACTAAAACAAGAACTGTTTAGACTGATTGACTGTCAACAGACTCTACACAGAGTGCTTTGGCTGGCCTTGATTCTTATTTGATGGCCAAATTCATTTATATTTCACAGCAGGGGACATGTTAATACATGCAGTTCCACATTCAATTCCTTGTACTCAGCAGACTTTAACTGGAGCAGCTCCTTTGTACCAAGGAGGTATCGATTACCACATTATCTGGTTCTGTAATATCAAGCCTATCTATTAGGTAAACTGCCTTGCCCAAAATGACCTTCTGTGAGGTTCTTCTCATTTCTGGCCCAACTAAAGTCTTTTCTTGAGTGAATCATTATTTATCCACTTATCCAAAGACATTTGAGTATGTGCTATGTGCTAGACATTTTTCAATAAACAAAACGGACAAAAATCCTTCTCCTCATGGAATTATATCTTGGTGGGTTTTATTACTATTGATAATAAATAATAAATATAACAAATAGACAGAAGGCAGTTAAAAGTATAGAAATAGAACAATGAAAGCAGTGTAAGGGGGCTAGAGACTAAAGGTATATAGGTATGAGTTGAAGTATTAATGGGGTTGAATATTTTAATAGCCACAGACTTGAAGAAGAGAGAGTTAGTCATATAACTAAATATCTAAGGGAAGATAAGTTCTGGATAGGAGAAACAGCCGATGAAATGGCCTTAAGGTGGGAATATACCTGGTATGTTTGAGTGTGTGCTACAGGAGAGAGAGCAAGATGGAGAGTCGTAGGTGTTGAGATCAGAAAGATAATAGATGGTCAGATACTTGGAGGTCTGTGGGTCATTGAAATGGGTGTGCTTAATGCTGCAAAGAAGTGACACCATCTGACTTGCATTTTAACAGAATTGCTCCAGTTTCTGAGGTTGAAAATTGACTTCAGAAGGTACAAGGGTAAAAACAGAGGGAGTATTTAGAAAATTAATGTAGTAATCCCATTGAGAGATGAGGTTGGCCGGAGCCACAGTGCTGGTAATGGAGGCGGTGAAAAGTGGTCAGGTTTTGGATATGTGCCAAGGGACAAGCCAAGAGTATTTCTTGGTATATTGCATGTTGGGTGTGAACGTTCTTCCAAGACTGAAGTTCTCCAAGCTCACTTCTCACACCCACCCTCTTTTTCTCTCATTTTCTGGTAACTGCTGTCTGGAAAAGAGCCAAGGGTTGGGGGTTGTCTCAGAAACCAACACTCATGGGGTAATAGGAAAGCTTCTCCATTTTCCAGATGGCTTATTCCTTGGATCTCAGAATCCAGAGATGGAGCGGGAAAGGAAGAGGGTGTATTCTTAATTTTTTCCCAACAGATTTTGTTCCAATGAGATCACATTAGCACGCCCTTATGGGACCTCTGTCTGTGTTTGCTCAAGTCCTAGCATCCAGGGGTGTGGAGGTAAGCTGTCCTTAAGTGCTGATTTTTCACGTGGCAGTTTTCATCATGTGTGTGTGTGCTGTGTGGTCTCCATGTGAATTTCATTGGGAAGCCAGAAAAGGTTGAAACAGCGGCTGCCTATGATCTTTTTATTCTTTTCAGATTCATCATATTTTCCTACTTTTCTTATGAAGTACAACACTTCAACTGGAGCTTCCTATGGCAAACTGTTAAGATCCAACTAAATCTTAAAATCACATCAATAGACACTCTCAAAGTCACGGAGTTCATCTTCAACATTTGCTGCCTGTTGTTCGAATTTCGAAGTGAATGCAGGTCCTAACTGATCACAACAATACTATGATGAAGATAGCGTTTGGATGACAAACCCATTTTCATACCTTACTGAGTGATTCAGAAACCATATTGTTCTAAATGTGTGGTTCTGGAATAATTGTAGACTGGCAGAAAAGTTGTAAACATAGTGCAGATTGTTTCTGTCACCCGGTTTCCCTCACAGTTAACACGTCACAATGCCATGGTGCGTTTGCCCAAACTGAGAATTGTTACAGCATTTTGGTACATTTCTATTTGTACATTACTATTAATGAAACTCCAGGCTTTATTCAGATTTCATGAATGTTTCCACTCCCGTCCTACTTCTGTCCCAGATTCCAATCCAAAAGATTTCACTGCATTTCAGATGTGAAGTCTCAGTTCTTCTTTGTTTTTCGTGACCTTGACACTTTTGAAGAGTACTGATTAGGCATTTTGTAGAATGTCCCTCAGTTTGGGTGTGATGTTTTTCTCATGATGAGATGGGGGTTAAGGGTTTGGGGAAAGAATACTGCAGAGATGACACACCTGTCTCATCATATCCTCTCAGGGCGGACTTAATGTCAGTACAACTTATCACTGGTGATGGTAACTCTGATCATTTTTTAAAAAGATTTTATTTATTTATTTGAGGGAGGGGGAGGAGCAGAGGGAGAGGAACAAGCAGACTCCGCACCGAGCGTAGAGCCCGACCTGGGGCTAGATCCCACAACTCTGAGATCATGAGCTGAGCCAAAACCAAGAGTCAGCTGCTTACCTGACTAAGCCACCCAGGCACCCCATAACTGATCATTTGGTGAAGGCAGTACTTGCCAGGTTTTCCCACTTGATGGTTAGGATGTCCCCGTTGTGAGTCTAGTCAAAGTCCAGCCCACACTCAAAGGCAGTGGGTGGGGAGGGTGGCACTTTTAAAAATTTAAGTTGGAAACTTAAATATTTTTTAAAAACAAAATGGGGCATTCAAAGAAGGAAATCACTGTACCTCTTCTGAATTTCGGGTTTGATGTCATAGCCATAGAGGTGACTCTTGTAACAGTATCCCTTCCTTCCTCTCTTTACAACCTGGCAAAAACATTTTTTTTTTTTTAGTTTTTATTTTTTAAGATTTTATTTATTTATTTGACAGAGAGAGACAGCGAGAGAGGGAACACAAGCAGGGGGAGTGGGAGAGGGAGAAGCAGGCTTCCCGCTGAGCAGGGAGCCCGATGCGGGGCTCGATCCCAGGACCCTGGGATCATGACCTGAGCCAAAGGCAGACGCTTAACGACTGAGCCACCCAGGCGCCCCACAACCTGGCAAAATTTAATCCCCTAGGAAGAATTTCCCAATTAGCACCACCCACTTTTGCCACACCCCCCTGAGAAACTCCATTTAAATAATTCTGTATCGCAATAATTTGTACCTTTCTCTCTTCGGCTGTGTAAAAAGTAAGTGAGGACTAAATCTTGGTTAACTGAATAAAAAGATGAATGTCTTTCATGAATTTCTCCTTCCCTCCCCTCCTGGAGGGAAGGCAACGATTTCATTTTTCTCCTTCCTCCTCACAGTAACTGAGGTTGTAACTAGCACTCAATAAATGCTTTTTATCAAACTGGATCGACCAGTGATGGAAGAGCTTCTAAATAATCCACAATTCTCTCATCAAACTGTCAGACCCAATAAGTGCCAATAAAATTGGGAAGAGGAATTCAATTCCATGGCAGAGTCCCAGTGACATTTTCTCACAAAGATTCATAATAATCATCATCATCACTAGAAGCCTTGGCTCTTCATTTCCTATTGTTCTTTGTAGAAGGGCTCTTAGCTTTGGGTTTTGCTTTGTTTTGTTTTGTTTTTTCGAAAACAAAGAATAATACACTGTGACTTTTGAGAAAGGCATGGATTTAATGAAACGTTACCAAAAAGGATAGAAAAGAGGAGCTACAAAGGACAAATTAAATTCTGTCCTTTTTAGCTTTGAGGGTGCCAAGGTCTGTATTTTAATAAGCATAAACCATCCTTTGTCATGTCCAGAGGGAGAGAAGCTCATAGAAGAAGGACAACAAAGTAATTCTTGTGGCAGCACCGAATTCTCTTCCTCTCTTGAAAAAGAACTCTGTGATCCTTGTAAAAATATTAGGAAATGTATATATGAGAAAAGAGGGGAAAATTTCCACAATCTTGGACAAATGGGAAAGAGGGGGAAATTTACATTGCTGTAGATTTGGGTGGTCTCTTTTGTGTTTGTCTAGAATGGGAGGAAAATGGCTTTAACAGGAGGTGGGACTTAACGAAGGAGAAGAGGGAAGTGGCTCCAGGAAATTTATTACCAAACTGAGTGATGTTAACTGAGGTGATGGCCCTTCTCTGCCCAGCATGACCCCCCACATCAGGAGATCACTGGGACCATGCCCTGTGAGGGAATTTGGGAGGAAGCAGAAGTAAACATGTGGCTCAAATGGCCATCTTGATAAGAACTGTCTGCAATCTTTTCTGCTTTCTTCTTTTTTCTTTTACTTCAGTTGTGACGGGAGGCAACTATGTCTCAGTTGCTGAGACAGAACCTGAGCATCACTGAAGATGTGAGTCTGAGTTTCTCCCTAATGTGTAATGTGGGGCAACAAGGTTGCTTGGCATTATTTCAAGAACAGTGGAGAAAATAGCCATGTATAGTGCGGGGGTAGGCAAACTATTGCCTATGGGCAGAATCCGACTGTCTTTGTAAGTGTACTTTTATTGAAATACAGACACGGTCATTCATATACATACTGGTGTGACAATGGCAGATTCCAGTTATTGCAACAGAGACCACGGGGCCTGCAAAAACTGAAATATCTGACACTTTATGTAAGGTGGTTTACCAACCCCCTTGGTACAGAGGAAGAATAAATGAACTTGAAATTAATATATCTGATTTCTAGTCCAAGATCTACCTCTATGAGTTTTGTGACTCTGAACACGTCCCTTTTCCTCCTTATGTCTATCTCTTCATCTGTAAAGAAGATTTCTAATTTCTCTTACAACTCTTTCTCTGAAGCCAGTGGCCCAAGGCTACCAGCAACCAGGCACTGTAGGATCTGCAAAGGGAAGTAACAATCCACAAGATAGGAAGGATGTAGATCAATGATATGGGGAGGAGGGTTTGCATCTTTTGACCTGCCACCTCTTGGTCCTTAAGTTCAAAGTATCTCTTGTAAACACCACATAACTAACATTTATATCTAGATGGATGGTCTCTGCCTTTTAACAAAAGAATTGAGCCTATTTACATTTGTTGGGGATGCCAACAAATTTGTAATCATTTCTGCCATCTTATATTTGCTTCCTATCTGTGCTTTGGCCAGACATGTCCTGTGCCCAATCTTATGTCAGATTAGCCCACCGTTTTATCCCAGCTATCATTGTGACAACCAGCTCCACACAGATATAACCCAGTAGCAACTCATCTCAACTGTCCCATGTGTCTTTCCCATTTTCCCCTTGGGGCATCTCTGTTGCTCCCATGAGAGAAACCTCCAAGAATATACTTTCTACTCTGGCACATACACAAACCTGGAATTGGGAAGCAGTTAACACATTTTGGCCAATGGGTGATGGATAGAAATCAGCAAAAAAACCACTCGCCTCTCCCATTCTTCAGGTAGACAGTTGTGGGGTACCTGATTTGTGGCTCCCCAGAGAGTCTCTGATGCAATTTTAGTGATGACCATCTAAATAATGCCTTCTTAGACTGGACTGCATCACCCTCCCCACTGTTGATCCTATGTCAGTTCCCAAAATAAGCCACCTGTGCACAACCCTCACTTCAGGCTTGGCTTTTGTGGGCAGCCTACACTAGGTACCTTCTTTTCCTTTATAACCTTTTCTTTCTCTCTCTTATTCTTTTGAAATAATTGAGGTATTTTCCTCCTTATTCCCCCTTTTTCCCTTTAATGGTTAAAATGTATGAGCCACGTTTATATAATTTAGTGATTACCCTTGAAATATTAACATGTATTCTTAGCATAGTTTTAAGCTAATCTTTACCTCCATCCTGAAAAATACAAGAAGCTTGGATTATTTTAGCTCTAAATGTCCAGTCTGGCTTATATGATATTATTGTCCAGTATTTTAGCTCTGTACTTCTTTAGATATTAGTATCATTGTTTATACCATCAATAGACATTTACCTTTTTTCCCTGAGTACCATTTTCTTTTCTTCTTCTTCCTTGAATTCTCAACATTCCTTCTTCCTAAAGCACACACATTAGAAATGCTTGTATTGCAAGTCTTGTATTGATCAACTCTCTCAGATTTTGCTTAACAGAAAAGTCTTTGTTTTTGAAAGGTAGCTCAGCTGGAAGTGTAATTCTAGGTTGACAATTATTTCCTTTCATCATTTTGAAGCTATTATACTTCTATTACATTTCTGCTGGATGTCTTTGTTGTTACTGAAAAGTCAGATGTCAGCTGACTCACTTTTCCTTGCAAGCAGTGTTTTGCTCTGGTTGCCTTAAAGTCATTTTGTTTTACTTAGTGTCCTACTATCTTACTATGACATGTCTAAGTGTGAATTTCTTTTGTTTTTTCCTGCATGAAGTTCATTGTGCTCCCTGAATCTAAGGGGTTCTATTTTTCATCAATTCTGGAAAATTTTCAACTGTTAAACTCCAAATATTACTGCTATTATTTCTATTAAACTCTTAGAACTGTGATGAAATGGATATTCCACCACTTTTGCTCTTCCTTCCATCTCTCTCCATATCTGTTTCATTTTTTTCTGATTTTTTTCTCTGTCAAGCATTCTATTTAATACTTTTAAGTCTACCTTCCATTTTATTAACTCACTCTTCACCTCAATCTAATCTTCTCCTTTTATTGAGTTTTAATTTTAAATATATATTTGTGTCTTTTATGTATTTTGAGATACAGATTTTTAGTATATTTGTTTTTAGGCCAGATTTGTTATTTTTGATAGTGTGGTGCTTCTTATTCATAATTTTTATTCTTTCTTGTATTTTTAAAACATATTAAAATACAAATATTCTGTGCCATGTAACTCCAATCTGAAAATTCTAATTTGCTGTTTGTTCTGCTGACTCTCAATCATGATGCCTAGTGGTGTTGTGTGTTTTGTTATTTTTGACTGTGATCACATGTTTGCTCAAACTCTATCAATGGAAATTCTTTGAGGCCTGAATAGAGATCATTTGTCATGAAGGAACAGCATTTGCTTCTGCCATGTTCCCTGAGCTGAACTAAACCTGGTTCACTTTCAGGTAAACTTCTTGACTTCTGGGTTATGAGGCCATGTAAACACCATGACTTAAATGTACAGACCCATGTGAGGTAAGTCATATCTATGAATCTTTAGAGAACTTTCCCTATTCCCCCTCCATTCATAGCCATGCCCAAGACATTTCTGGAGTGGTCCAGTTCATCCTTTTTTAAGGCTAGACATCATCTGGTGTCCATGATGTATGTTGGATTCTCTGATCTGCCTCCTCATCCCGCAAAGGCCAAAGGCTTTGTCTCCTGTCTCACTTTGCAGGTAGCCACTGATGCCAAAGTTCTAGGCTCCCCAGATCAATAAGTACTCCAGGTTCAGTGGTGGCTCCAGGACTCTCTTAGCACCCTGAATTCATGTGTACATACTTCATGTATTGTTAGAATTTCATCTCTGAATTTTAAATATTTTCAATAAACATTATCCCTAGAACTTGCATTTGGTAATGAGAGTTTCAGGACTGTTAGTCAGTCTACCATATTTCCAAAAATGAAAACATTCCCTGAGGACTGGAAATCACAGATTTGATGTTTAAATGTTTGTCTTATTTCCCAATACTCTCGTGTCCAGACAAAGAAGAAGCATCCTTTTCATGTGGTTCTGATCCACATGGATTATTTTATAAGGAGATCAAGAATTTGGGGGCACCTAGGTGGCTCAGTTGGTTGAGAATCTGACTCTTGATTTCAGTTGGTGTCATGGTCTCAGGGTTGTGAGATTAAGCTCTGTGTCAGACTCTTCACTGAGTAGGAAGCCTGCTAGATATTCTCTCTCCCTCTCCCTCTGCTCTCTCTGGCCCTTCCCCCTGCCCCTTCTCTTTCTCTTTCTCTAAAAAAAAAAAAAAAAAAAAATGAATCTTTAACATCACTATGTAATTATTTTCCCTTCTTATAGAAAACAAATGGATTAATAGACATGACTATTTTATATAGTTAATAAGCAAGATAGGCAAACTAAGTCCCTTTACAGAAAATGGGCTTCGTATCTTTTTTTAGAATATTTTATTTATTTATTTTAGACAGAGATAGAGAGCACAAGTGGGGGGAGGGCCAAAGGGGAGAGAGAGAGAGAATCTCAAGCAGACTCCCCACTGAGCACAGAGCCTGATGCGGGCCTCTATCTCATGACCCTGAAATCATGACCCGAGCCAAAACCAAGAGTTAGACACTTAACCAATGGAGCCACCCATGTGCCCCTGGGCTTCATATGAAAACAAGGAGGGGAATATGTCATACCTATAATTTCCCTGTTTAAAATTTCTCTTTGTTTAGAAATCATGCTTTCATGATATCAAGAGAAAGAGAGAGAGAGAATTTCCTTTGTAATTGAAGTTACAACATGTGATTGTTTATAACCATATTTCTGCCCCAAAGAAGAAAATAAAATGAGTCAGAACATCTCCCAATTACTAAAACAATTTCCCAATTGCCCCCACAAAAGATCAGCCATGTGGTTATAGGAGAGATCCCTTGTGCCCCCAGCCCCATCACTGAGACAGCCAAACCATCTCCAAAGCCCAGCCTGTTCTGCCTGTTAAGTGATCTCCCCTTTGGTGGAGCATTAAAGGTGTAAAGTTAACAACTGAATACTGTCTAGCATTCCACTGGATTTGATAAAGGGAATTTTAACAAGTAACAAAGGGAACTTCTTGACCAGAGAGACACTAGTCCAAGGTTGTCTCTTAGAGTTCCAAATATCCCCATCTCGTTATGATGAAAAGAATCAGAAAGATTTCATCCCAGAGAGGATTATCCATAATTTTCCAGGCTCTACATCCACTCCTGCCCCACCATTAACACACCCACAACATCCTCCCCACCCCACCCCCACACAGAGCAATGATAATCAGTTGTAGTATCTCCATGCCAAGATCCATTATTTGAAGTAGAATTCCATATAAAAGTGCAGCATTGGACCTATTCCATAGGTTATAACATGTTTCATATGGTGCATATTTCTCAGTATGAGGGAATAATCCTGCTGTGATCATTTTACCTGATCATAACGTGCAATCGGCATGTGCCAGGGCTCTCTCTTTTCTGTTAACTTGGTGAGGACAGAAGTGTTCTTTGCAATGTGTCATCTTGCTCTTCTTTGACCTGTATTCTTCTCATCTCCTTAGTCCTGGGGTCTCTCTGCCACTGCCAACCTCTCATGCCAAGTGGACATATTTATGATAAATTTCCCCATCTGCACTCCCTTTGGCCACTCAACATCTGACCTCCATTTCCACATTTATAAAATTCTGTCCTATATGAATCTTGGTTGGAGGCAGCTTGCAACGAAGATATGGACCCATGACCCAGGTTCTGTGTCATAGAAATTTGACCTTCTTAGACAAAATGAAAGATGACCTATCTCTGCAGGCAGCTCAACACCTCACACGTGGTAGGAGCCTTTACGTCTTATTTAGTCAATGAGTGAATGAGTGTTGAAATCAGATGTCCAGAATTGTTTTCCTTATGACCTTGAAATGACAGACATTCCGCAGTTGGTCCTTGACATCCGTTAGGCTAAGTGGGCTGTGCTGCCCTCCAAACACATTCCCATAAACTTCCAACTATTCCAATCCTTCAGGTCTGTCAGTTTTCTTCTTTCCCTTGATACTCATTTTGTCAAGCAGTCCATGAAGGGCTATGTTTGGGAGACATTGTGGAGGAGGATCAGAACCATGTGAAATAGTCTATAAGTTTAGATGTTCAGGAGCCAAGCTGTAAGAAGGGAGGGTATGAATTAAAATAGGATAGGGAGAAACCACAGCTTCCCAGATCTACTGAGCTTGAAACTAAGAGAAGTAGTGTTCATAAATGAGGAGATGGACAGAAAACCCTTGTGTTGCTTTGCATTAGTCACTCCCCCACCTCTGCTGGGCCTCAGTGCCCACATACAAATTCTAGCTGAACATTAAAAATCTTTGAGATCCCTGTCCAACTCTGAGATTGAATTTTCAGGCGAGAAAAAAAAAGTCGATCTATGATTTTTCTTTCAACCAGTGAAAAATCCCCTAACAGAACTAAACAACAGGGCACAGGCAAGAACTGAGCCCTGTTATCAGGGATGGGAAGCTGGGCCAAAACCAGCTAAGGACTCAGCTGCTGGAAGCCTATTAGCAGCAGCTCAGATTTCCTGGTTCCAATGGGTTGCAATGCACTCAGGATTAGCTTTGCCCACAGCCTGTGGTTAATGACTGTTTGTACGGTAACAGTCTGCTGTTATGCCGACAAAATGCCTGTAAAGATTAGGCTCGGATTTTTGGGAGAGGCCACATGCTCCCCCCAATGGATGGCAAAGCTTTTTAGAAAAAAATAAACGCCCCTGGAATTTGTTGCCTAACATCCAATCCAACATCAGGCTCCGAGTATCCATTGTTATGACGCTAGAGGCAGTTGGCATCCTGTACCATGAAACAGAACATTAATATCCACCAAGGATGCCTGGTTTCATTCTCTCTTCCATCACTGTGCTATTAATCTCTTTCCCTTTATGTTTTTGTTCTTTCTTTGTAAGCTTAAAAAGGCCTCCTATACCCCCAAGGGGAAGGAAATATTCATATTTTTGCAAGATGCTACATCAAAGGTGATATTGAACTCTTGTATTGCCCAAGAATGGATATCAAATTATTTCTGAAAATTTCAGTGGCTTCTTATTGGCAAAGAATAAAGTTCAAACTCCTTTACATCATATAAGCTCCAATTTGACATGACTCCTATACCTAAGTGTTCAGGCTGATCCTTCACCACTAGATTTCCATCTAGCCTTGGTTCAGCCAAATATATTTTTTAAAACTGTTTTAGATCAAGGCTGGGATTTTTCAGTCTTGGTCATCTTTGCTCACACTTTGGCTGTGGCCAGAACTTCTACCCATCATTTCTGCCTCCTGACATCAGCCTAAACTCTCCTTCTTTCCCTGAGTCCCCAGCAATCTTCTCTCTTATTTATTTCCTTAAAACTCTGCTTTGTAGTTCAACAATTTGTGTATGTACTTTGCTCTCTTAATAGATGACAAGCATGTTGAAAATAAGGGCTGTATGTTATTCACATTTCTATTCCCCATGGTGCCTGGTACAGGAGCTCACAGAGAAGGTGCCCAATGACTGCTGAATCATCACTGTCTGCTTGGCTTTGCATTCAAAATTTAATTTTGACCCCAGAAACCCAAGTGAATTCGATGTGATCCAGGGATGCTAAGAATATATGGAGTTCACTTTGGTTCTGTTGACAGATATAATGCAATAAAACTGCGGGAGAGTGGTGGTGTGCACCCACTTCATATTCTTTTTTTAGTACCTGGATATTCCAACTAAATATGCTTTAAAGGAAGTTATGTTCTTGTAGGCTTGGAATTTAGTAAGTTACTATCTTAAAGCAGGTTGAGTCAGAAGCAGGTTGTAAATTTTAGAGGGGAGCTTCAGGGCTTAGGTGTAAAGAAAATTACTCCTTTCTGATGGAGAATGTAATTACAAAGATCCACACACATACAGAGAAAGACCATAATCTTCAGTATTTTGGGGCTTCTGCCAAGTCTCATGAAATATAAGAGTTGAGTTCTACAAAGACGCAGGGGATAAAAGCTCGTGAGGAATCAGAGAGGAAGAGAGATCCAGAGAGAGACAACAATGGGTGGTTTTCATTGAAAGGAGCCTGAGGGACCCAGAGAGGCCATGAGAGGTGCGAGGCAT
The DNA here is from genome assembly GCF_011800145.1 of Mirounga leonina. NCBI lineage: Eukaryota > Metazoa > Chordata > Mammalia > Carnivora > Phocidae > Mirounga > Mirounga leonina. The sequence continues at coordinate 8,129,567 of NW_023270777.1, read as the reverse complement.
GACAGAACCCCAACACCAACAGAGGCCAGTGAAAGATCAAAGGAAAGCTTCCTACATGTACCCAGATCTTCTCAACTCTTTAAGACTGGCCTAGAAATATGTCTTTATCAAGATGATGCCCTTCACATCTATCACTAGCTCTTTTATGGATGTTCATTTTTCTTACTTATTGGAAAACCTTTCCTAAAAGTCCCATCCCAAGAACATAAGTTTAAAGGAAAGGGCTACTTCCAAAGTTTGACTGAGTGTGGGCATGACAAGAGGGAAAGAAGAGCCATCTGTAGGGACGTCTGGCTGGGCTCAGTTAGTTAAGCATCTGCCTTTGGCTCAGGTCATGATCCCGGGGTCCTGGGATCGAGTCCTGTATCAGGCTACTTGCTCAACAGGGAGCCTGCTTCTCCCTCTGCCTGCCACTCCCCCTGCTTGTGCACTCTCTCTCTCTCTGACAAATAAATAAATAAAATCTTAAAAAAAAAAGAAAAGGAAGAGCCATCTGTGATAATAATTCTAAGGTCCCACATCTGCCTTTCCCTCATAATTGTATATCAGGTGTTTAATAGAAGTTGAATTAGTGCTGCCTGTAATATATAAACAAGTACAAACAGGCATACCAATCCTGAATATATAAACACATATAATCACATTATGAAAATATGACCATGCCCCCTACTAACAGGGAGGATGTGTTGTGATCAAAAAACAAAGAAACAAAAAAACCAACCTTGTGGCCCAAAATATTGATTCTAGAGGTAGAAATACTAACGGAGGTATGTGGGTCCAGAATGTCACAAGAGGTCACATACACTATGACACAAAATCTTTGAGGTGTTCCCAGCTGTTCTTATATTTACTATGCCCCCAAGAGGCATTAAATACTAATGTACACATGCACTTATAGGCCACCTCTTACATCAAAATCAATATTTTCCTTCTCTTTTTAGGTAACCTTTTATCTTTTCCAGATGTCTCAGGGTGTGGAGAATTTATTCAGAACGTACACTTAGAACCAGGTATACCACTCCTTTTGATTTTCTGTGAAGTCCTTAGACGTCAGACGCCCACTGTTACAGACAAATACAATGTCCAGTCATGGGAAAATAGTCTCTGGGAACTTATGATCTAATTTAAGGGAAGAAAGATTCTCATTAAAATATTTTAAAATATGTATGCGATCTAGCAGGTGCTCGTTTTAAAATGGAAGTAAGTGCTGGGCAGCAATGGTGTTATGAAGCAAGTACATATTCAGAGTTGGTTTAATCCTCACGTCTACAACTTAGGAACTTTGAGGTCTTGGTCAAATTTCTTAGTGTTAAAGCCTTCATCTGCTTATCTGTGAAATGCGGGTGGTAACAATGTCCACTTTGCGGGGTAATGGTAAGTATTTGGTGACATACAATGTGGGTAAAAGATACAGCAGACGGTCGATGAATAGTTGCTGTTGTTACCGTCAGAGCGGGGATATAGTTGAGGTGACTGTGGAGCAAGATATTTTTGGGAAGGAGATGAAGGCAGAGCCCAGGGCCAAGTTGATGTAAAAAGGGAAGCAAACAGTATATCCCAGAAGATTCCCTGGAGGAAGATAAGGACATAGCAGTGAGGAGGGCAGGAATATAAATCAAATGTCTGGGGCTGTGAGTAGAACTTCTGGTTGGAACAGAAGCTTTGAGCAGAAAATAAGGCTTAAGTATGGAGGGATCAGAATAGATGGGAAGAAGGATGTGGGGGTCAGGACCAGGATGACTTTGAATTTCATATGGAACAATTTGTGCTTTCCCCAACAGGCAATGGACCACCAGTGGATGTTTGGATGTTTTTCAACCCAGGGAAAAAATAGTAAAAGCTATAGTTTTGAAGAATCAATCTCACTGACGTTGGAAGGTTGAACTGGAGTAGGGAGAGGTCAAACACTCAGAGACCATGGTGAGGAGTCATCAGAGATCCAGGTGGGAAGAACACAGTGAAGGAAGAATAAACCAAGCCTGGCAGATGATTGGATAAGTGGAAAGGTAGGAGCCAGAATTCAAATCCAGGTTCTTAGGGGAATGAATGATGTCAATACCATGGACAGAAAGATGGAAAAGTCCCAAAAGGGCACTCATTTGGATAGGAAAAGAAAGGATATGAATGGGAATTCTCTGAGACCATCTGTTCAAGTCTCCCTATTAGAGCAAACAGCAGTGTCTCACATTTATATTTGAGCTATCTTGGTGTTTCAAACCCCATGTTCCATGTCCTGTCTGAATCAATCTCCTTAAGCCTCACAAAACTGGGAAATAAGACTACTCTTATTTTTCTCATTTTACAAGTAAGGAAAGAAAGAGTCACAAGGATTAAATAACTTTCCTGACATTATAATACCACTAAGTGGAAAAACCAGGATTCCAACCCAGAACTCACTCCTCCCTCATCCGCCTTCCTATACCATTGGGTTGCAGTTAGAGTTGTGTTGTCTATATTGTATGTCCAGATTTTTAAGATCCTGGAATACAGTTTAATTCATGTTGAATGAATGAGCAAGTTGAAGCTATGGAGGCAATGGAGTTGGGGTAAGGGGATGGGTAGAGGGAAGAGAAGATGATGGAAGAATGGTCATGAAGGTGTGTTCACATTTAGAGAACAGGCTTGGAGGCAGGAAGCCTGGGTTAACTTCTCAAATCTACTTCTTATTAGCAGCTCTCTGAGCTTTCGTTTTCTTATCCTTGAGAGGGTGGCAATATACATACCTCATAAAGCTTTGAAAATCAGACATACTATGGATGAAGACATTTAGCCACCTGTAAAGAAACTGACAAATATTAGCTGTTCTGGAGGACTTGAGGGAAGGCAATGCAACCATTGAGCACTATGTGGAAAAACCACCAGGGCCTCTAGAGAAGAGTCACAGCACATTGTAGCTTGGATATTGAGGGAGGAGAGTTTTAAGTAAGAGGACATGGTAGAGGGCTCAAAGTGGTAAGAAAGAGTTGGTGATTAGGAAGTCTTTGGTGACCTTGGGGAGAAAGGTTGCTATTGAGATATGGAGATAGAAGCTAGATTTTACAAAATTAAGGAGAAAGTGGGTGGTAAGGAAATGGGGTGTAGACCCCTCAGTGAAGAAGTCTACAGTGAAAAGAAGCAAAAAATAGGACAGTAGCTCAAGGGGGCAGCTTAAATTATCACCGCTTCCATGGATATAGACATTTAAACAGGGATCAACTCCTTAAACTAAAGAGATTAAGTGTTGTTGGTAGAATTTCAGCCACAGAAGGGGGGTAGGGGGCATTTTCTTCTTTGACACTTTGGGCATTTTCCAAAGTCCCTGAAATCACATCGTGAATGACCATTTGCTTGTTGTGTCTAAATGTTAAGCTGACCTGGTATAACTGTAGAATTTGGGGTTCTCCCATTCTTATTTTATATTTTCATCCCATTTTTTTTAAAAGATTTTATTTATTTGACAGAGAGAGACACAGAGAGAGAGGGAACAAAAGAAGGGGGAGGGGGAGAGGGAGAAGCAGGCTTCCCACCGAGCAGAGAGCCCAATGTGGGGCTTGATCCCAGGACCCTGGGACCATGACCTGAGCCGAAGGCAGATGCTTAACAACTGAGCCACCCAGGCACCCCTATTTTCATCCCATTTTAACAATACTTTCAAGTGCATTGGGTTTGCTTGTAATGATGATGCTATGAAGCAGACCCTGTAGGGATGGTTATAAAAGTCCACTTACCCAAAAACTCAACTTCCATTAATTTCAGACTTTCAGAACACCAAACCATGTTAGGAAGTTGAGGAGGGAGGAAGCCTTGTGAGTGGTAAATGGCTGTCGTGATGTCCACAAATTTTAGTCCATAGAAAAAGAGGGAGCACTTCCCTTAGACTAAACATTTTATGTAAAATAAGGCGGTGAGCATTGCTTTCAACTTCCCCCATAACCTTGATTCTAGCCAACCAAACACCACTGTCCCCAGCACACATCTTCTCTACTCTATGCCCAGCTGCCTCAGTCCCTCCCCACCTACTCATGCTGGCCCTTTCTCTTCTCTGTACTTAGGGTCTTCCCACCCTTCTTGTAATGGCCTCTTCATCCCTCCCCATCTGTCCCAATCCCCTTTTTCTAAAAGGCTTGCAAGATGTATTCATAACTCTCTTCCTCATGGGACTTTTCTCCAAAACCCTACAGATGGACAGCCTGTACCATAAATGTTAACCTTGACTTATGTGGGGTTTCATCTTATGTCTGAATTGTTCCATGCCTGGTAGCCTCATCTCAGATGCCTGAGAATAGGTTCCATTTCTTATCATTCTACATCTCCTAAATTCCTACATAACTTGTGTGCACTTAGTAGATGCATCCTAATGGTGGGTTTGCCATCTTGCTTTTGGTGACAGCTCCCCGTTGTGAGAGGATTAGTGTGAGGGGTGGCAGAAGAGCAGTGTTGATGTCCAGGAAGAGGAAGATGGACTGACCAATAATGAGGGACAGGTGTCAACTTTGAATCCTGAGATATCAGAGAACCCAGCTTGCGCTTGGAAGCCTAGAATTCCCAGATCAATCGATTCATTCTTCTTTATGCACTACATTGTTGCCTTTCATGCCAGGGATATTACGTATTGATTTCTGGTGTGCAAAACTCTCAAAGGATTTAGTTGTTTGGAGACTAACACAGAACTGCTGCCTTACCCTCTCTCTCCTCTCCACGCCCTGGAGGGAAAAGTCAAGTTAAGATCAAGGTTTCTTGTCATGTGTCATAGTTTTCCATGTGTTTTACAAGGTTTAGCATTAGTTATTCTTGAAAACACTCCCATTAGAAGGTGAGGTGATGCTATTAAACTCATTCTACTTTATAGCTCTGAGGCAGAGGCACAGAAAGGTTAAGTGGCTTGGCAGAGTTGCCCAGCAATTTGATGGCAGAGATGCACTTTAACTCTTGAGTGTCCTGTGGAGACTGCTTGATAGGGTCCTACAGAGCGTGTTCAAGTGCCAGAGGATTTTCAGTGTCCATGACTGGGCACAACAAGCAGATAGAACCACGCCCAACGATGCAACTGGCAATCAAGTATCAATTATTATCACTTAAATCTTGAACAGAAAAGTGGATGGAATCACAAGAAAAAGGGAGTTTGACGTCTAAATTTGCAAGCTGGGAGGCTGTGAGTGGATGGGCATGCAGCTGGCTCTCAATAATGACACAGAGAGTTGCAGTACAGGACTGGGGAGGGGAAGTCTGGAAGCCCCGCGTTAGCCTACTGTCTATCAGAAGCCCACACCGGAGTGGATGGGGCTTCATAATGCACCAGCTTTAGACGTGTTAGTATTCTCACTCCGTCTCCTCCTTTACGGCTCTTCATGACTCTATCTGATGACAAAGCGGCTCTTTGCCATTTAAAGGTCGAATGCCAGTAATAGAGAGATGGCATTTTATCATCAGATGAGTGCAGGCAGAAGGGGGATGAAAACTTGGTGGACTGAGCCAAGTGCAATCATGTCCAGGTTGAGAATCCATGATAATGCGGAATGCGTCTTCAATTAACCTTTTACAAATACCTGGTCACTGGGACCAATTTATCTGAAGGTTGTTAGCTGTGTTTGGAAAGCGCTTCTCTCCTGCTGAGATGGAGAAAGTGTATAATCTTATTCTCATCTAGTCCCACAAATTAGAAATTTCCCCAAATCCCCCAGTGATAAAGATCCCTCTGATATTTCTGAGCACAGAGCCCAGGCAGTCAGGGGCACTGGAGCTGGGACCTTCTACTAACAAAGAAGGTTCTGGTCTATTTCAGAAAGATTTTTAAGTATGAGTCTCCTTGAGGAATTTTATAGAGAAATATATGTTGCAGAATAGACTATCAGTCATTGCAGTAGGAGAGATAATACAGCTTTATGTCCGAGGCTACTTTATAATTAAAAAATCTTTTCTACCCATCTGGTCTCTTCAGTTCCTTCAGCAGGGTGGAGCAGGTGTTATTTATATGACTCAGAGAGGCCCAGTGAATGGCTCTGGGTCACAAAGATATTAAGTGTCCCAGTGAGTATTTTGCAATCACAAGGATTTTTGGGTTTTGAATCCAGTGTTCTTCCCACCATTGCTAATGTTACCTTCCAGAATCATTGACAGGGGCCAGGACTTGGCTTTTGCAGAAATTGGCGAGGCTTCCCTTCTGCCTTGAAGGAAATTCCAAGCAATACTATCCCGATCAAGAGGCTCTGGATGTGCTTGTTTTCTTGTGTCTCTCACCTTTATTCTCAAAAAAAAAAAAAAAAAAAAAGTCATTCATCAGGATAAAATCATGTGTCCCTGAGGGCTGAGACTTGAGCAGTATCACACAGAGCTGGTCCGTGAGGGCACGGCTGCATACAGGGCATGTGTGTAACTTTCCCTAAGCGAAGGGCAAGGAATGGAAACTTGAAGTGGTAAATAATCCCCCCGACATCACTGTGCTGGGAGATGATCTGGATTCAAACCCAAGTGGGCCAGTTCTCAACATCTGTGCTCTTATGGTGCTCAAACCCCCTCAGCAGGTGGGGCACCGCACAAGTGAGCTACACGGGTAGGGCAGAGGGAGGCTGGTGGGGTGCACCAGGTGCTGGGGAGCCGGTCAGCCCTCCCAGCCAGGGGCCATTCCAGTGCAGCTCAACCTCGGGGCTCATCCTGCTTTGTCTTTTTTGGGCCCAGACAGCCTTCTTAAAGAGGCATTTGGAACCCTAAGAATGGTGGCCAATGCTAGGGAATTCAGTCTTTGGAAAATAATGGGAGACACTTGTACAAACCCCAAGTCTAAAAAACTGGTAAATCATAGGCAATCATGAAAAGTCCCAGTTCTTCACTTATAAAATGGGGGTAAGTGTCCCACTGCACAGAGCTGTCGTGAGGGTTAAAAATGACTGATAATGAAAGACCTTTGGGGAGCTAATGCATCATGTGAATATTTTCGTTATTAATAATCCAAAATGTTTTCCCTTCTTCTGTTATTGCTCATTTGTAGTCAATGTAAGGAGACAAGGAAAAGGGTGTTAGGAGCCAATAGGCAGTATTTCCTCTCTGTGTTCCCTTTAGCTCCAAAGCCCTCCGCGTCTTAGCAAGCTTTGTTCAAGGCAGACGCTCAACACTGAAGTCATTAGGCCTGTAATTTACCCCCCACTAGAACACAGGAAAATGTAATCAAATGAATATTATTGTTTTTCCTTCCTTTCTTTGCAAATTACCACCTTCTGCTCCTCTCTTCCCCCCAATTCTAGGAGTTGGGCAAGTCTGGAGCTGATCTCTCAGCAGAAAAATATTTTAAATCAAAATGCTGCCATCTGTGAAAAGTTCCCCCATCCTTAAGGCCAGAAACCTCCTTCAGAAATGAGGAAATAAATGCCAAATTTGGCTCCACTGAAGGTGCTCGATCGGGTTATTAAATTCCACATAGTCATTTACATGTGTGCCGTAAAGTATAAATTGCCCAAACAAAATGTATTCTGATGCCACAAGGGGCAGATTCCGGACTTTTTCTTCTCCCTAAGGGAGTTCCAGGCGATTGCCCCTTCGCCGTGTGAGCATCATATGGAGGTTTAGGAGAAAGAAAATGAAGGAAAGGAAGCAAGGAAAAGGAGAAGAGCAAGATAAAGGAGGGGAAGAATGTGAATCATGGAGCGTTTGTCTTTTCCGCACACAAGACATACCTATTCGTGTGTGTGTTTCCTAAATACAGATTTAAGCAGAGCCCACAAGTCTGGGGAACGAGTTAATGAGTGACATTCTGCAGAGAGATTTTTGGGGGTCTACTGTGAGTGCTCCCACTTGTTGAGATACCAAGACACAGAGCAGTATTTAATGAGCTTGCCTTTCTTTTGTCTTCTCTTTTCTTCTTTTTTTCCCTTCCTATTTCTTCCCTCCCTCCCGCCCTTATAATGCTGTAATAAGCATTCATGATCCAGACACCCCATACAAAAAGTAGGATTGGGGCAGTAACCTACATACAGCCATGAAATTTTCCCTTCCTACCCCTTGTTTTCCCCGACCTGAGGTAATCCTCGACCCGAATCCTGTATTCATCTTCTGCTGTTTTCCCTTTTATGTACATTTATAGTACCTATATATATCTCTAAGGATATTATGAATACATATCATTTTGGGCTTCATAAAAAGAATATGGAGCTATGTACAATCTTCATGGACTCACTGTTTTCATTTCATAGCCTATTGCTAAGACGTATCCGGATGGTTGCATGTTACTATGGTTACTCATTTGGGTGGCTATTACTATTCCATTATATCAGTATTTGAGTTGTTCCTGGGTTTTTGCTATGGCAAACAGTGCTGCTAAGAACATTCTATATTTTTCTTATATGCTTCTTTCTCTTGAGTATACACCTAGGTGTGGAATTGGTGAGTTATTGGGTATAGGCATGTTTAACCTTGGGAACAAATGTCTTAAAATTATTGCATATCATGGGACCTATGGATCTATATCTTCTCCAACACTAGATACTGTCAGCCTTATAAATTTTGGCTGCTCATTTATGACTTTTGCTCATTTATGACTTTTGCTCATTTTTCTATTTGCTGTATTACTGCTTATTTATAGAAATTCTTTATTATTGATACTAATGCTTTCTGTGTTTTGCAAATGTCTTCTCCTAGCTTATAAGTTATTTTCCCATTTAAAAGTGTAGCTTAAGGAACAAAGTTTTTAAATTTTTTGTTAGGCGAATTTGCCAGTTTTTTTCTATAGTAAATTTTTTTGTGTCTTGTTTAAGAAGATTATACTTACCCCAATGTCTAAATGACATTTATAATTTCTACTAAGTATTTTAAAGTTGTTTTTTTTTTTAAGATTTTATTTATTTATTCATGAGAGAGAGAGAGAGAGGCAGAGCGAGAAGCAGGCTCCCAAGGAGCAGAGAGCCCGATGCGGGACTCAATCCCAGGACCCTGAGATCATGATCTGAGCCGAAGGCAGACGCTTAACCATCTGAACCACCCAGGCGCCCAGCATTTTAAAGTTTTATTGTGACATTCGAACCCTTAATGCATTTTAGGTTGACTTCTGTATACGGTGTGAGGTAGGGATATTTTTTTCCCCATATGGATAACCAGGTTTTTCCAGCTCTATTTACAAGTATCTTCTTTCCCTGTTGATTTGACATGTCACCTCTTTTAATACCAAAATACCATGTACATGTGGGCCTGTTTCTTGGTTTTCTCTTCTACTGATTCCAGGGCTGATGCCACACTGCCCTAACAACTATAACTTCCTAAAAAGTCCTATTGCACTGTAGGGCAAGTCTCTCCTTACTGCTTGTCTTTTTCAAAAATATCCTGATAATTCTTGGTCCTTTACACTTCAATATAGATTTTAGACTTATCCTGCCCAAATGATGCATTAATCTGAAGAACTCTATTCATATTTTGTTTGAAAATGCAATGAATCCACAAGGTTATCTTGGGGAATATTTTTGGGAATATTTGCACATCCACAATATTAATAATACATTTCTATCAATAAACATAGTACACTACTTCATTTAGGTCTTTTAATATCTCTTAATAATTTTGATAATAAAATAAGATAAAATTTTAATAGTTTTTCCTGTAGATATTACAAATCTGTTGTTTGCTTTATTCCTAGATGTCAAGTATCCTCTGATCCTATGTAAATTCTGACTTATTTTTAGTAATGTTTCTAATTGTTTGTTGCTGATGTTTTGAAATTTGACTGTTGTATATAACTTATATATAGCCAAATTGCTAAATTATCTCATTGTTTTTAATAATTTATAAATTCTTTTGAGTTTTCTATGTAGTAGAACATACTTCCACAAATGATGAGTTTTCCCCTTCTTTTATATTTTCATGCCTCATTATTTTATATCACAGTGTCTAGAATGCCCAATACAATGTTAAATAGTCATGTGCATCAAAGTTATATTCCTGATTTTAAAAAATGCTTCTAGGGGTGCCTGGGTGGCTCAGTCAGTTAAGTGTCTGCCTTCAGCTCTGGTCATGATCCCGGGGTACTAGGATTGAGCCCTGTGTAGGGCTCTGTGCTCAGGAGGGAGTCTGCTTCTCCCTCTCCCTCTGCTCCTCCCCCTGTTTGGGTGCTCTCTCTTTCTCTCTCAAATAAATAAATAAAATCTTTTAAAATGTTCCTCATGTTTCCTCATTTAGTATGTTTGTTCTGGGGGAAAAAAAAAAAATATATATATATATATATACACACACACACACATATATCCTGTAACTTCCATTTCATTTCTTGTAATGTTTTTTGCCTGGCTTTTGCATCAGTGTTATGTTAGCTTCAAGTAATGACTTGTGGGATACTCTCTGTTTTTATTTTACATATCTTTTTCCATTATTTTACTTATAGCCTCCATGTGCCCTTCTGCTTAGATATATCTCCTGTAAGCAGCCGGACTCTGAGTATTGCTTTTGTTTTTAGTTTTCTAATCTGCAAATGTTTGTTTTGCCTTTTTTTTTTTAACTGATTGGTTTACCTGTTAAATTAGTAATTACTGTTCTACTTGGAACTATTTCTACCAACTTAATTTCTTCTTTCAGTTTGTCCCATTTTTCCCTGTTATTTTTTAATTGCTTTTACTTAAAAACCAGTGGTACCTATGTTTATTATGTAGCTTAAGAATCCAGGGGATTCAGCACTTTCTCATAGTCTTTGGTCTCTTTCCCGAATCTGATATCATGTAGATATCTAAACTTCTATCTCTGAGTTGTTATGGATAATGTTTATTTTTTCTTTTTGGTATTAGTTTTCTTTTAAAAAAAGAAAGAAGAAGGCTTACCAAGGTATTTGGCTTCTTTCTTATATTTCTTGCAAGATATCTTGTTGCACATTCCTACTTCTGGAAAGAAATTCATTCAAAAGAGTCTTTAATGTGAATCTTTGTGTGACGAAATCTCTGAGTCCTTCTTTGCCTGAGAATATTTTATATCATGCCCTCATGGTTGAGTGACAATTTGGCTGGCTATAACATTAGATGGTCTGTGTTGTCTTTCTGTCACTTTTTCTAAATGCCCTTTTGTGTTGTCTTGTATCTAGTGTCACTGCTGAAAAGTCCGATGTCAATCGTATTCCTTAAAGGTAATCAACTCTTTCTGTAAGATTTTATTTTATTTTTTAAAAAGATTTATTTACTCATTTTAGAGAAGCAAGGCAGAGGCAGAGGCACAGAGAATCTCAAGCAGACTCCCCATGGAGGGCAGAGCCCAACCCGGGGCTGGACCCCAGGACCCTGAGATCATGATCTGAGCTGAAGCCAAGAGTTGGATGCTCAACTGACTGAGCCACCCAGGCACCCCTTTCTGTAAGATTTTAGATATTTTTTGATTGATATTTTAGAGGCAGCCAATAAGGTATCTGGTGTGGGGTTTTTCTTTAACTCCTCATGGGTTTCTTTTCTTTTTAATCTAAGAAAAATTTATCTCTATCACTTTTTCTCCTCGCATTATTATTATTTTAAAAATTTTCTCTCGGGGCGCCTGGGTAGCTCAGTTGGTTAAGCGACTGCCTTCAGCTCAGGTCATGATCTCAGGGTCCTGGGATCGAGCCCCACATCGGGCCCCCTGCTCGGGGGGAAGCCTGCTTCTCCCTCTGACCCTCTCCCTGCTTGTGTTCCCTCTCTCGCTGTCTCTCTCTCTCTGTCAAATAAATAAAAAAAAAAAATCTTAAAAAAAAATTTTTTCTCTCTACTTCTGGGACTTCTATTATCTGAATTTTAGTACTGTACCTCCTCCCTCCATGTATCTTGGGTTTTCTTCTTATTTTATACATCTTGCTGTTTTTCTTCTTCCATCTGGGAGATAACCTGAGTGTGTCTTCTAATTCACTAACTGGTCCTCCAATGAACCCTCCCTGCTCTTTGTTAAACCTATTATTTGACTTATTTCAATTATTTTAGTTTTCACACCCAATACTTCTTCTCAGTTCCTTTCTGTTTTCTTGTTCCTTTTTTTTTCTGTTGGGAGCATGTAGCCTGTTTGGGGCTGAATTACTGTGGTGGCCAACTAGCATGAGTCTGTTCTCCTCGGGCTTTCACAAGTACGGGACTTCAGTGTTGCCCTAATTTGACTCCTGAGGACTCTTGAGCCAGAGATCAGAGAGAGCAGGTAGGAGGGAGGTAGACATTTGTCCCAAGGCAATGGCAATGAACAGCAGAAGAACTTTAGTAATTATTTCTTGTTTTATTATTTCCCAGCCAACTTCCTATACGTGCACGCACACACACACACACACACACACACACACCTCATCATCCCAGAGTTTATTATAGCTTCCTCCTGTTCTTTATATTTTCCTCTTTGGTCTCTTCAAGATCACTCTTGGCATGGGGATCCTGCAGTTGAGTCCAGCATCTTGGCTAGACACAGAACTGGGACCTCAAAGTGATTACCTCCAGTCCCTTCATTTTACAGATGAGGACATGAAAGCCCAGAGAAGCTTGACCAGCACACAGCCTATTAGTGGTGGATGTCCATGCTACCTCATGCCCCAGTAGTCCACTCTGAAGATCAAAGTCACCTGCACTAACGGTGATGCTTAGAATTCACTTAATGTTCAATCATTTATTAAAGCAAAGTTCAATATTGCAGAAGTATTCCTAAGCCTGACTGTAATTCATTTAGTCCATCTTGAAGATGCATGTTTTTTATTTTTTTATTTTTTATTTTTTTCATATTTCATGGCTTTCAAGGGTATTAACCACAGCCCAAGGAAAAGAATCCTGAGGAAACTATATATACCACAGGCACAGCTTTCTATGAAACTTCCTGAGTAGTAATAATAGACTGAAGAATAGCCCACAAACTGGGTAACATTCCAGCAGCCGCAGGGAGTACTCTGACCCTCCTACGTAGCCAAGCCCCGTGAAAAGGCAGACTCTCTGCTGTCCACAGGGATGCAACCAACTCTGAGATTTCGAGTCTACAGACTTTTTGAGAGCAAGTTGCATTTTTTTTTTTTTTCTGGGAAGGAAACCAGGGCTGGAATTAGCTAAGTGCTAATTGAAATGGCAGGCTTGACCTCTTGTTACTAAGATCCTACCATAAGCCCTTATGCCTAAACTGTATCCCCCTCACTCAGGAGAAGACAACCCACAGAGGTAAATGTGTCCCAAGAAGGGGGATTTAAGTACAATTCCCATAATAAACACCCAAACTTGCCTGGAGGATTTCATTAGCTTCCACTTCAACAATAAATGCTCTATCTATGAAATTGAGAAATGAGAGCTGGGGATCAGGCACTGACATTTGCAAAGGAGAGAACATACATTCTCATCAAATATAACACTCAGTCCTGTAAGAACTAAAAAGGAGCTGCGTTAGCCAAATACTTGCTGTTAGGCTTCAGTCCTTCTGTCCACAATCTCTGTGAAAGTGGACAATGAAGGACAACCTTTCTCTGGATTTGAGATTAGAGCCTACCTGGCACCCAACCTATTAGCTCATTGAAGTCATCTGTGACTTCAGCCTCCTGGCACCCAATCTATTAGCTCTGACCTCCTCCTTCAGTGAATCCAACAAAGTGCCCTATAAGATAGTCTATCTTTGAGTCATTAATAGCGTTGTGCATGTCCCTTTACCTCACCATGCCTTGGTTTTATATCAGTTGGAAAAGTGGAACCATGCTCATTCTAACTAAACTGTGCAAAGTTAAGGATGTATAGTGTAATTCTACAAATAACTACTGAAACTAGAATGCAAAAGAGGATAGCCAAATAGCTGATACATAAATTAAAATGGAATATTAAAAATGTATTCAAATAACCCAAAAGAAGTCATGAAGGAGGAACAGAGGGACAATAAAGCAGAGAAGATGAAGAGAAAAGAAATAATAAAATGGTAGACGTACATCAATTCCAATTGAAAGTCTGAGTTTGTCAGAATAGCTAAAACAGCAAGATCCAATGAAATAGTGTTTACAAGAGACACGGAAGACATGGGTAGGTTGAAAACAAGTGGGTGAAAATGTATATACTATAAGAGCATAAGAAGACTGGATTGGCTATATTAAATCAAACAGATGCCTTCTAAACAAAGAGTATTACTGGTGATTGAGAGAAATATTCACAAAAAAGTGATAAAAAGATAAATTCAGCTGGAAGACATAAGACTCATTATGGCGTATGTACCTAATGACCAAGCTTGCCACTACATAAAGTACTCAATGACAGAATTAAATTAAAGGAGAAATACATAATTCCATCATCACACCTAGGAAGTTTTTTTTTTTAAAAGACTTTATTTATTTATTTGAGAGAGAGCAAGCAGGGGGAGGGGCAGAGGGAGAGAGAGAAGCAGGCTCCCCACTGAGCAGGGAAGCCCAACGTAGGGCTCGATCCCAGGACTCTTGAGATCATGACCTGAGCCGAAGGCAGACACCTAACCAACTGAGGCACCCAGGTGCCCCACACCTAGGAAGTTTTAATACTCTCTCTCAAAAACTGATAGGATAACTAGACAAAAATCAGTAGTCATAGAAAATCCCAACAACTTCCTCTCAGATCAAGATCTGTCAGTAGTTAGTTCTGTCGGCAGCACCCTGCTGAGAAGGATGGAGATGCAGAGTTTAGGCTCAAAACCAGTGCTTCCATTGATGATGTCTGCCATGGACATGGAATAGGAGAAATACGGCTGCCCCTTGACCAGTCCCCTTCTTCACCTTGGCTGTGTATTAGGATCACCTGGAGAACCTTTTTCAAATACCGATGCCTGGGCCCCTCACCTAGAAATTTTGCTATAATTCATCTATGGTACAGCCCAGCCATTGGTATTTTTCTAAAATCTCCACAGATGACTTCAATGAGTAGTGAGGGTTGAAAACCACTGTCCTAAACTCTAAGGGACTGGGCACTGTGAGTCTGATGGAGGGAATGTAAAGCATGTAAGAGATTAAGGACCTTAAATGGATCATTTTATCTAGGACTTTCATTTCTAGAGAAATAATAATGACGTGCTCATATAATTTATATTCAAGAGTGTTTTTGCAGCTCAATGTACAATAGCAATAGATAGCTACATAGCTACAGATAGATAATGGGGAGAAAAGGAGGAAAGAAGGAAAGACACTTAATTCTTCAATAATGTGGAATCAATTAAATTAAAATTAAGGTGTAATGGGTATATCTTAATAAGATGGTGTTGATATGTATTTTACATAAAGTATGTATATAATAAGGTAAGGGAGAGAATTATGTCACAAAGCACACTGTAAAATGTTCTATTTTTGAAAAAATACATGTGTACCCATACACATGGAAAAAGTCCTCAAGGTGAATCATCAAAATATCAATCATATTTATCTCAAGGTGCTGGTTAGTTAATTTAAATGATTTTTTAGTTTCCAATTTGTATAAAATGAATACACATTTTGTAATCTAATAAAACAAAGGCTGTAATCTAATAAAACAAGTCTCCTGATTCCAGTATCCACTCTGAAATGGGCACAGCCTTTCATCTATCTGCTCAGCTCTAATCCTTGAAGGAGGGTCACATGGATCATTATTCATGCTGCTTAAGGAATTAAGAACTTAGAGCAACTCTGTGAAGGCTGTGGGAACGGCTCCATTACCTTAGGTGAAACAAACCAGGGAGGTCCCTTTGATCCGTGGTGCTCATTTCTTTCCGCCTTCTCAGGGTGAATCTGGAAGGCAACCTCTAGAGAGGGTGAGGCCAGCCTATACCCGCCTGTTGTCCTTTCCAGGGTGTGGCTGGGAAAGTGGGAGCTGCTCAGACCTACCTCCAATTATCCTCCCACCCCAAGAAGGTCACATCTGTCGATCCATCTTCTTCCAATGGAAGGAATCTGGGCAGGCTCAACCAGAAGGCATGGAAAGAAAGCAAAGTTTGTTTGGGACACTCCATTCCTCCCTTCTCTTTTTCACACCATCCCTCCTTCTTCCTTTATGTTCATTGCTTTTGAGACTTCAGATTCTCTTCTCCTGCAGGGAAAAAAAAAGGTTCTCATTCTCATTAAATCATTAGCATTTGCATTTTCAAAGAGAAATAGAGAAATAATGTTCACAAAGAAATGATTCTGTAATAAAGAATTTCAAGCACCAACTTAGAGGAAAGATGGTGATGTTATGGGTCAGAAAAGCCTAAAATATCTGTGACCTGCTGTCTCAGTAGAAAAGGAATGGGAAATCCATACTGCCACTTGCCATTGGGACATCTTCCTTTAAGACAAGCTCTAGGGAGCATCCTTTACTGATTTTGAGAAACTAAGTAAAAAGGGAGTTTTTACCTGGACTCTAAAAGTGCAGCCTGAAACCCCCACCCTCTCCAAAAAACCCATCTCCTCCAGTCAGGCAAAGTAGCCCAATGTTCTTGGTTCTATTCCTCATGTAGTCAACCATCTCCACACGGTGGTGTTAGCATCTTGGGATGTCTTCTCCACAAGAGTCTAGGAAATATTCTTTGATGTCATGTCACCCAACAAAGGTGGTGGCAGATCCTGCTGCCTCCTCTTTTCCCATCCAAAGGTAATGGTTTGCTATTAAAAAGAGCTGTAAAGTACAGGTTCTTTCAGCCCTCTCCCTGCTTCATAGCTGCCAGGGTGATGGGTGCTTGTCAATACCACCCTCCAGTGACTGATTAGTTTGGTCTCCAATCGCTGTATAGTGATCATTTATCACAGGGCAATCTCTTATGACACAAAATATAGTACCCTTGTGACTCTTCACTCTCCAGCACTCACTGACAGCAAATGAAAATGACACTGCCTGCCAGGACCAGCCATAACTCAGCCTCATTTTCCAGAAAACCTTCATGGGGCACTACAGAATAATGAGATGTGCACTGCCTAGAGGTTACAGCCTAGCCTAGCTGTGGTACATTCAGATAAATCAGCCCAACACATGATCAATCCACCCAGAAATAAAAACCACTCTGTTCTCCTACGTATTTGACTGTATAATTTAAGCAAATGAGTTCAATGTAATATTTCTCTGTAGTCATAACCCAAGAAGGTGACCAATATTGCCTTAACTGGTATTGGTTTGAGAAAGAAGAGAAAATAATTTTCTGCCCTAATCTCATTTTCTGCCATCCTGCTTGAATGACTGAAAGAAATTTGCATCTGAAAAAATATTTATGAGAATGATAAATTGATGATGGTGGTGGTGATGATGACGTCGTCAGTGACCACCCAGCTTATGGAATGCTTTCTATTCTGCAAAATGATATCACATTTATTTTTCATTTAGTCATTACAAGGAACTCTGTGACATAGATAATGCAGGTGAATTATACATTTTTCAGATGAATAGCTGAATCCCAGAGGGTCTGACTTGCTTAGCATTGTACAACTTCTTGAAGAGTAGAGGGAGTAGACAGGAATAGAGGACTGAAGCCAGGTTTGAGCATCAACCTCACCATTTCCTAATCCAGCCATGTTTCTGAGCAACTTGGGAAATCCAACTTGACCTAATCCTTCCCATTTTACAGGTCATGGGACACATTCAACATAATTAACATTAAGGCAGAATTCACAAACCATAGAGCTATATGAAATGAAGCAAAATTAGAAAAAAAATAATGACTTGGCCAAAGTTATTTCACATTTACCGAGAAAACAGATTAAATGATGGATGAATTATTTACTTTTCACTTTAATTTTATTTGTTTATTTAATTACTTATTTCCTTTTATTATTTTTAAAAGATTTTATTATTTTAAGTAATCTCTACACCCAATGTGGGTTTCAAACTTAAAACCCTGAAATCAAGTGTCTCACACTCTACCAGCTAAGCCAGACAGGTGCCCTGAATTATTTATTTTTTGAGTAAAATTTAAACAGTATTGATAGAACAACTACTCTCCGTGTGAGTAAGGTGTGGAGGTATGAAGATACTCTCAGGGAGATGCTCCCTAGTTTGATATCATGCTGTAAATAATAAAAGGGGGGCGCAGAAATGAAGATTTCCTAAATGTAGAACATAGCCCACTATGCAGTAAAGATTTGACCCCCTTCCAGTTCATTGAATCAAGGGAACAAACCCAAAAGTCTTATTTCCCAAAGGAGACAAAGTTAGAACCCAAATCACAGAATCCATGGAAAACCCACAAAGGATATCTCTACCTCTAACTATCCTTCCACACGCTAGTCTGGAAAGGTTGTTTGACCTTTAAAATAGTGCAAGACCTAGTTACATGCACATTTCTGTACCCTTAGATGATCAAGTATCTTCCCCCAATGAACCATAGGCTCCATCTTACTCATTCTGGTATCCCCCAAAACTTCCCTAATGCCTGGCACACGATAATTTTTAAACATTGATATATAATTTGCATACTATAAAGCTCCTGTTTTTCAAGTGTACCAATCAGTGGCTTTTACTATATTCACAAAGTTATGCGGCCATCACTACTATCCAATTCCAGAACATCTTCATCACACCATAAATCCCATACCCATTAGCAGAAACTCCCCAGTGCTCTCTTCCCCCAGCCCATGGAAACAAGTAGCTTACTTTCTGTTTCTATGGATTTGCCTATTCTGCATGTTCCATATAAATGGAATCATAATATGTGACCTTTTGTATCTGATTGGCTTCTTCCAAGTGGCATAACGTTTACAAGATCCACCCATGTTGTAGTGCATGTTACGACCTCATCCTTTTTGGGGGCTGAATAATATTTTATCGTGTGGATATACCACCTTTTACTTATCCATTCATCTGTTAATGACCATTTGGGTGGCCTCCACATTTTGGCTGTCACACTAGGACTTTAATACACATTCGTTGAACAAAGTAGTGACCTCCTAACTATTTATGTAATATGTGAGATGGCCAATAAACATGGAAACTATTCATCCTCATTATTAATCAGAGAAGTAGAAACTAAGACCAATGCAAAATCATATCCAGTTACCAGATTAGTCAAGATTTCCTACTCTAAGAGCTGTTGGCTTTGATAGTGTGGTACTCATCGGGCACTGGTTACAGAAGTGCAAATTGGTGCAAGCAGTTTAAGGCAAGATATCTGAAAGATTAAGGCTCTAATAGAAAACACAGAAAAATGCTTTGTCTGAGAAGATATCTGAGAAGATCATTATTTATAATGATCAAATATGGGAAATAAACCTAAATGCCCAACAATAATGAAATATTTAAAGAGAATTTGGGAAATCGGAGGGGGAGACGAACCATGAGAGACGATGGACTCTGAGAAACAAACTGAGGGTTGCTGGAGTGGGTGGTGGGGTGGGAGGGATGGGATGGCTGGGTGATAGACACTGGGGAGGGTATGTGCTCTGGTGAGCACTGTGAATTGTGCAAGACTGTTGAATCTCAGATCTGTACCTCTGAAACAAATAATACAATATATGTTAAAAAAAAGAAGAAGTAGAAGATAGCAGGAGGGGAAGAATGAAGGGGGGGAAATTGGAGGGGGAGACGAACCATGAGAGACGATGGACTCTGAGAAACAAACTGAGGGTTCTAGAGGGGAGGGGGGTGGGAGGATGGGTTAGCCTGGTGAAGGGTATTAAAGAGGGCACGTTCTGCATGGAGCACTGGGTGTTATGCACAATGAATCATGGAACACTACATCAAAAACTAATAATGTAGTGTATGGTGATTAACATAACATAATAAAAATAAAGATAATTTAGTAGACACACACAAGCAGTATAGCCATTAAAACTGCATTTTAAAGGGGTTTAACTGCATCAGAAAGTATTATTAATATTCAGTGAAAACAGGCATGGTATGGTTGATCACAAATATGTGAAAATCTCACAAAAAATAGGAATTTGAGGAAACCTACAAAAATGTTAATATGAATTTATCTGAAAGGTGACATTACAGATGCTTTTTATGTTGATGGGAATGAAGAAAATAGAAAAAATCTTGGCCATAACTTCACCCATCATGTCTTATGCTAGATAGTTTTTATGTACATGTGACTTAGCTTCCTTCTAAATGGTAAGTTCAAAGAGGGTAAAGAACTATCTTAAACAGTACCATTTCTGTATTAGGTATAAAGCAAATATTTTTTTCATTAATTAAAAAAATGCTTTTCACTTTTATTAGGCCCCATTTAACCCACTCGGCCATGTATACATAAAACAGGTATTTCCAGTAATTTTCATTGTTAAGAACAAGGTAATGGATACATATAAGACTGAACAATGTAAGTTTCTGTAATTCTTTTCAACAGGGTCATCCCAAAGGTAGTTAAAGAAATGGTGGCCTACAGCGAATATCATTCTCAATGGGGAAAAACTGAGAGCTTTCACCCTAAGGTCAGGAACGCGGCAGGGATGTCCACTATCACCACTGCTATTCAACATAGTATTGGAAGTCCTAGCCACAGCAATCAGACAACAAAAAGAAATAAAAGGCATCCAAATTGGCAAAGAAGAAGTCAAACTCTCACTCTTTGCAGATGATATGATACTTTATGTGGAAAACCCCAAAGACTCCACCCCAAAACTGCTAGAACTCATACAGGAATTCAGTAAAGTGGCAGGATATAAAATCAATGCACTGAAGTCAGTGGCATTCCTATACACCAACAACAAGACAGAAGAAAGAGAAATTAAGGAGTCGATCCCATTTACAACTGCACCCAAAACCATAAGATACCTAGGCATAAATCTAACCAAAGAGGCAAAGGATCTGTACTCAGAAAACTACAAAATACTCATGAAAGAAATTGAGGAAGACACAAAGAAATGGAAAAACGTTCCATGCTCATGGATTGGAAGAACAAATATTGTGAAGATGTCAATGCTACCTAGAGCAATCTACACATTCAATGCAATCCCCATCAAAATACCATCCACTTTTTTCAAAGAAATGGAACAAATAATCCTAAAATTTGTATGGAACCAGAAAAGACCCCGCATAGCCAGAGGAGTGTTGAAAAAGAAAAGCAAAGCCAGTGGCATCACAATTCCGGACTTGCAGCTCTATTACAAAGCTGTCATCATCAAGACAGTATGGTACTGGCACAAAAACAGACACACTGATCAATGGAACAGAATAGAGACCCCAGAAATGGACCCTCAACTCTATGGTCAACTCATCTTTGACAAAGCAGGAAAGAATGTCCAATGGAAAAAAGACAGTCTCTTCAACAAATGGTGTTGGGAAAATTGGATAGCCACATGCAGAAGAATGAAACTGGACCATTTCCTTACACCACACACAAAAATAGACTCCAAATGGTTGAAAGACCTCAATGTGAGACAGGAGTCCATCCAAATCCTAAAGGAGAACACAGGCAGCAACCTCTTCGACCTCAGACGCAGCAACTTCTTCCTAGAAACATCGCCAAAGGCAAGGGAAGCAAGGGCAAAAATGAACTATTGGGACTTCATCAAGATAAAAAGCTTTTGCAAAGCAAAGGAAACAGTCAACAAAACCAAAAGACAACCGACAGAATGGGAGAAGATATTTGCAAATGACATATCAGATAAAGGACTGGTATCCAAAATCTATAAAGAACTCATCAAACTCAACACCCAAAGAACAAAGAATCCAATCAAGAAATGGGCAGAAGACATGAACAGACATTTTCCCAAAGAAGACATCCAAATGGCCAACAGACACATGAAAAAGAGCTCAATATCGCTTGGCATTAGGGAAATCCAAATCAAAACCTCAATGAGATACCACCTCACACCACTCAGAATGGCTAAAATTAGCAAGTCAGGAAACGACAGATGTTGGCAGGGATGTGGAGAAAGGGGAACCCTCCTACACTGTTGGTGGGAATGCAAGCTGGTGCAGCCACTCTGGAAAACAGTATGGAGGTTCCTCAAAAAGTTGAAAATAGAGCTACCATATGATCCAGCAATTGCACTACTGGGTATTTACCCCAAAGATACAAAAGTAGGGATCCGAAAGGGTACGTGCATCCCAATGTTTATAGCAGCAATGTCCACAATAGCCAAACTGTGGAAAGAGCCAAGATGTCCATCAACAGATGAATGGATAAAGAAGAGGTGGTATATATATACAATGGAATATTATGCAGCCTTCAAAAGGAATGAGATCTTGCCATTTGCAACGATGTGGATGGAACTGGAGGGTATTATGTTGAGTGAAATAAGTCAAAGAGAGAAAGACATGTATCATCTGACCTCACTGATGTGAGGAATTCTTAATCGCAGGAAACAAACTGAGGGTTGCTGGAGTGGGGGGTGGGGTGGGAGGGATGGGGTGACTGGGTGATAGACACTGGGGAGTGTATGTGCTCTGGTAAGCGCTGTGAATTGTGCAAGACTGTTGAGTCTCAGATCTGTACCTCTGAAACAAATAATGCAGTATATGTTAAGAAAAAAAAAAGAGGAAGAAGAAGGTAGCAGGAGGGGAAGAATGAAGGGGGGAAATCGGAGGGGTAGACGAACCATGAGAGACGATGGACTCTGAAAAACAAACTGAGGGTTCTAGAGGGGAGGGGGTGGGAGGATGGGTTAGCCTGGTCATGGGTATTGAGGAGGGCACGTTCTGCATGGAGCACTGGGTGTTATGCACAAACAATGAATCATGGAACACTACATCTAAAACTAATGATGCAATGTATGGGGATAATATAAGAATAAAAAAATTAAAAAAAAAAAAAAGAAAGAAATGGTGGCCTGCGTTACCTACTAGTCTGCCCACCTCTGAGAACCTGCTGGAATAAAGGGCAAGTGGGACACATTAGAATGTTAAATTTTGAGAGTATTGAGTAGATACAATGACAAATGATTGAAAAGTCACCGAGGGGATGAAATATGTCACACTAAGTTTTGCTGCCAACACGGAAAGTATGCTTTCATTTTGTCTCCATGAGTGAAGGGGCAGGTGAGAGAGAGCATTTTAGTCATTGGGAGGAAATTGAGCAGTATTGGCCTTTATGTTTATGCAACGGTTACAAGTTGTGAGTTAGAGCTTTAAATGCATTTGCCACCAGCATCTTTTTTCCATTAGATTTAAACATTCAAGTCCCTTTTATGGAAAATATACTCCCACATGGCCTTAATTCACTTCTACTCAACTTATCAAGACATTATCCCATAAGATTCATTTTAAGTCCAGAACATTATCTGAGCTTCTTGTATGAGGCTGCTTTAGTTCTTCTTATAAACAAGTTCTCTCAATTACTGGTTTTGCACGCCCTTCAACTTTGCATGTGTTTGTGTGACTTGAGTTTAACTCAAAATTCAATACCTTTGAATTTGAGCTGCAGACATTATCCAGATAATTCAAATGTAAGTATCTGTGCAGTTCAAATGATCTCAAGTAAAGAATGGTCTGAAATGATGTACTTTAGTTTTCATTTGTAGACAAATGAAAGAGTTAACTCTTAATCTCTCTGGGTACCTAGCAAAATCATGTTTCAGTTGCCCTTTGTAAAACAATAATAGATAAAATTAATTGTAAGAATCTGTATGTGCTGAGGCTTGTGTTATGGATTTAATGCATGTTCACATTTAATCCTCAGAAGATGGTAAGAGGTAGGTATTATTTTGGGTCCCATTTGGTAGATGAGAAAATTAAGGGGAAAATTATATAACCACAAAAAAGGGAGCTTCCATAAAACTATTCCATAAACTATAGAATTATTTATAGCATCCCCAAACTGGAAATAACCCACATATCCACTAACAGATGGACAAACTGTCATATATTCATGGAAGGGAATACTACTAGGTGATGAAAAAAACAGAAGAAGATGGGGCACCTGGGTGGCTCAGTCGGTTAAACGTCTTCCTTTGACTCGGGTCATGATCCCAGGGTCCTGGGATCGAGTCCCGCTCAGTGAGGGGCCTGCTTCTCCCTCTCCCTCTGCCTGCCGCTCTGCCTACTTGTGCTCTCTCTCTGTCTGTGTCAAATAAATGAAAATAGTTAAAAAAAAAAAAAAAAGAAGAAAGAACGCAACCATTTATATGTTACAACATGTATAAGTCTCAAAACATGTTGAGTAAAGAACCCCGCCAAAAAACATATATAAATATAAGATACAAAAGTCATGTTGTAGAATTCAATTTACATAAAGTTCTAGAAGAAGTAAAACTAATTGGTAGTGGTATAAATCAAAGGAGGGGTGGGTATTGCTTGAAAAGGGACACGAGGGAATTTCTAGGAGTGATGAGATTGTTCTATTCCTTGATCAAGGTGGAAGCCACATAAATGCACGTGTTTGTCAAATGTTTGTCAAAACTCACTGAACTAAGCACTTTGTTTGACGAGAATCGTATGTCAAAGAAAGGATACTGATAAATATAGACAGATGATAGGCAGGTAAGTAGATAGATGATAGATAGATAGATAGATAGATAGATAGATAGATAGATAGATAGATAGA
>NW_023270777.1:8080364-8105272 GCF_011800145.1 Mirounga leonina | reverse complement strand
AGATAGATAGATAGATAGATAGATAGATAGATAGATAGATAGATAGACCTTAATATTCGGGTGGGTGGGAAGTTTAGGCATTTTCTCAAAGTTATGCAGTTATAGGGAAAGTAGAATTTGAGCACAGTTTGAACACAGGGAGCCTAACTCCAATCTGACTCCTTGCCAAGTAGTTTATGAAATAATCCACAAGTACATTTGGCAGCAGCTACATTCTCCTAGCTGGTGTAGGGATTAAAGAAATTCGATCAAATGAGTTAATACATGTGAAGTGCTTTATTACAGTGCCTGGCATATAGCAAGAGCTCAAAAGTGTTAACCACCATTATTATGAGATACAAGCTTTGGCCTCAAGGCAATTATAGGGTACCTGGGGAAACAGTCATTGATTTGTAAATCATTAACCAACAATACAAGAATCATAGTTTAGTATAAAAAATGGTGTAAGGAAGTACCTAAAGCCAAAACCTGAAACTCTGTCTACAGGTGCCCAGCAGCTTAACAAAAGTGCAGTAGGGATGTGGGACACTGGAAAGCACAGGTCTCATCCAATGGGATAGTCACTCACTCCAACCTATTGTTGCCATATGGAGACGCCATCCCAGTATTGCCAAATGTGTTTTTATTTTTTATTTTTTTATTTTTTTTAAAGATTTGATTTATTTATTTGACAGAGAGATAGAAGAGCACAAGCAGAGGGAGTGGCAGAGGGAGAGGGAGAAGCAGGCTCTGCACTGAGCAGGGAACCCAATGCGGGACTTGATCCCAGGACCCTGAGATCATGACGCTTAACCATCTGAGCCACCCAGGCACCCGCCAAATGTGTTTTTAAAGAACCCAGAAATTTAGATGTTTATGTGAAATCTATTTAGAAATGTTGTGCAATAGTTCAGTGCTTTAAAAAGTGCACAATCTTTGGGTTACAAGCTACAAAATGCATCTTAAATGCATAGTCTTAAGAAAACTTTTAGAGGCCACACAAGCATCTGGTTTCCCACCTTACTCTTCTACTCACACACAATCTTGATGTGGGAATCCAAACTAGAGAGGTGTCACCTGCCCAAGATCACTGTCCAACTAAATGCACATCTGAGAATTCAGTCTACACAGATGTCAGTATTGAATTAACACCAAAGCTGGCCACATCTCTGTGAGTTTGGTCCCCATGGGCTAGACTATAGAAGGAAAGCTTCAGGAGGAAGTGAGCTTAGAATAAGATTTGGGAAGAAACACTACAAGTGAACGTATGTTATGGGAAATGCATAGAGAAAGTTCAAAATGTGTTCAATGGAGTCTAAGGTCATTCCAGTTTGAGGTGGAAAGAGTCTTGAAATGGCTTAGGGAGAGTTCTGGGAGCCACAGGAGTTTTATACTTTATGTCACCCTCTACGGGGACCATGGGAAGTTGATAGAGCTGTGTGGCGCAAGGACCGGTAAAAGTGGACTTTCGAAGGGCAGCTTGATGCCAGTGGTCTTCTCTACTGTCAAGAGGTCCCATCAGCCATGTCCTTTCCCCTTTGAACCCAGATTTTCTATTTTTTTTTTAAAGATTTTATTTATTTATTTATTTGAGAGAGAGAGAGAATGAAAGAGAGCACATGAGAGGGGGGAGGGTCAGAGGGAGAAGCAGACTCCCTGCCGAGCAGGGAGCCCGATGTGGGACTCGATCCCGGGACTCCAGGATCATGACCTGAGCCGAAGGCAGTCGCTTAACCAACTGAGCCACCCAGGCGCCCCCAGATTTTCTATTTATGGGAGGAGGAGGGGAGGGAACAGAAATCAGAGGAACTATAATTTATCTGAAGAATAAGCAATGAACTAAGGATAATTTATCAGTCAAACTCGAGGAACTGGATTCAACCCAGTTATGATTTTCCCCTTCTACCAAACTTTTTTTAGATGTAGATTTGTTAGATGCCATATCTGAGCATGCAGTGAGTACTTTAGTGACCCTGCTTCAAAATTTTCTGTTCCAGATGCTTGCAGAAATTGACATCCATAAACCAAGATGATCTCTATGCCAAAAGACCATTTTGACCATTCTTCTGACAGATATTCACTGTGTGTTTGTTCTAGGCCATATACTGTGCTGAGCCCTGGGGATTCAACGTTGATCAAAAGCAGACCTGTTCTTCCTACTCGTGAAGCTTAAAAGTCTACTCATGGAGAGAGACATTAATCAAATAAATGTAAATGTACAATGTGATAAGTGCCATAAAGAGGTATTGTGTGGGCTCAGAGAACATCTGGTAGGAGGATTGAACCTAGTCAGGGAGATCAAGAAAAGCTTCCTTGAGGAAGTAAGGATTGAGTTGAGCTGTTGAGCTCTCCCAATGAAGAAGACACTTTTACAGCAACAGGAGTAGAGAATCCAATCCGGGGAAAGAGCTGTAGTTGTGTATAATGGCTCACAAGGACAGGTTATTGAATTTTCAGGAATTTTGCAAACCAGCTGATGTCATGTTGAGAATATCTACACCGTGGACATGAGCAAATGTTACAAGATCAGGGACCTTATTTTTGTTCTTGTTTTTTGGTGGGGGGTGGGTGGGACTGCACTGTTTCCACAGAGAGCCAGTTTCCAAACAACTGCCATCGTGTCATCGTAAAGTGTTACGATTAGAGACAGAAGAATAGATATACTGGACAAAACAGAAAGTCAAGGGTCAAGGGTATTAAGCCTGAGGAGAAAAAATGGTGGGAGATGCAGCCGACAGCCAAGTAGGGGCTGGACGCTGCACAGTTATGAAGGCTTGGTAAGCATTTTATTCTTCATTTTAAGAGCAGTGGGAAGCCCTTGATGTGTTCGTAAGTAGGATAAAAAATTTAAGCAGATGGTGATTTTGATAAGATCCATCTGCTCACACTTTGAAGACTGGGTTGGAAGAAAGTAAGAGACGATGGGGATGACCACTTTGAAGGCAATAAGTAGTCCAGGAAACAGATAATAACAGCTTGGACGAGAGTGTTGACAGCAGAGATGAAGAGACATAGCAGTTTGTGTATGTTAGAGAGATAAAAATCAGTAGGATTTGGTGAAGGATTTAAATGTAGCAGTGAGTGGGTATAAATTTTATAACTGGATATATGGTCTGGACCCTTCCCCAAACCAGAAAACATTGAAAGAGGATCATCACTTTTAGTGGCAGGGAGAGATATGAGTTATTTGGCACCTGTCTGGCTTGATACCTTTGAAACAACCAAAAGGGCATTAGGGATGAGCGATCTGGGCTGGAAGTGTGAGTTGAAGAGTCATTTTTTATGAAATAACTGAAAACGTGGGCTTGGGATAGTATGGTGAGGGTATGAAGTGAGATGCTAATTGGACTTAGCATTGAGTTTTAAGGAATTCCCAATTTTGAGGATATTTTTGAGAACAATGAGCCTGAAAAGAAGACTGAAAAAGAGTAATTAAAATTCTGTTCATTTCAGCAACAAGTCAATCATAGGTTTAGCAAACGCTACCCTAACTGGTATGATGGAGGGCAAATGGCAGATTGAAAAAGATAGAGAGTGTGGATGGAAAGAAAGTGGAGACAGTATGTATGGACAACTCTCTCAAGACGTCTGGGTAGCTGGCATAATACCCTCTAGTTCCATGCACGTTGTTGCAAATGGCAAGATTTCAGGGTTTTTTTTTTGATGGCTGCATAATATTCCATTGTATATATATACCACATCTTTGTCCATTCATCTGTCGATGGATATCTTGGCTCCAATCAGAGGAAGACATGTATGATATGATCTCACTGATTTGAGGAATTCTTAATCTCAGGAAACAAACTGAGGGTTGCTGGAGTGGGGGGTGGGGTGGGAGGGATGGGGTGGCTGGGTGATGGACATTGGGGAGGGTATGTGCTATGGTGAGCACTGTGAATTGTGTAAGACTGTTGAATCACAGACCTGTACCTCTGAAACAAATAATACATTATATGTTAAAAAAAAAAAAAAAAAGAAGAAGATAGTAGGAAGGGAAAAATGAAGGGGAAATCGGAGGGGGAGACGAACCATGAAAGACTATGGACTCTGAGAAACAAACTGAGGGTTCTAGAGGGGAGGATGGTAGGGGGATGGGTTAGCCTGGTGATGGGTATTAAGGAGGGCACGCATGTATTGAATGGAGCACTGGGTGTTATATGCAAACAATGAATCATGGAACTCTACATCAAAAACTAATGATGTAATGTATGGTGATTAATGTAACATAAAATAAAATTTAAAAAAAAAGTCTGGGTGTCTGGGTGGCTCAGTTGGTTAAGCATCCAACTTTTGATTTTGGCTCAAGTCATGATGTCAGCGTCATGAAATCAAACCCCACATAGGGCTCTGTGCTGAGTGTGGAGCCTGCTTGAGATTCTCTCTCTCCATCTGCCCCTCCCCACCCCCCCACCCCCACATACCCACCCCCGCATGTAGCTGCATGAGCGCTCTTTCTCTCTCTTTCTCTAAAAAAAAGAAAAGAAAAGAAAAAGTATGGCTGAGATGGATAGAGATGTGGGATCCAAAATCTATCTGGTTTTTTGTTTGTTTGTTTTTTAGTGGAAGAGATATTAAGGATATTTAAAACAAAACCAAAGGGGCACCTGGGTGGCTCAGTTGGTTAAGCTCCTGCCCTCGGCTCGGGTCATGAACCCAGGGTCTTGGGATCCAGCCCCGCATTAGGCTCCCTACTCAGCAGGGAGCCTGCTTCCCCCTCTGCACCTCCCCCTGCTTGTGCTCTCTCTCTCTCTCAAATAAATAAGTAAAATCTTTTTAAAAAGTAAAACAAAACCAAAAACACTGGGATAGCCCAAGTTGAGAAGGAGAAGCTTAATATATGAGATAAACTAGAATAGTCAGGAAGGCATATGCAACCTAAAGGAAGCAGTAGCAGAGCCTACGGTAATGAGGGAAAAGAGATGAACTGAATACTGTTGGGTTGAGGTTATGTTTTTCATACTGGAAACCTATAGGCGTTTCTGTCTGATGGTTTTTATTGTTATCTCTAAAGCTTATAGACTGAATTGCTACACTCTTCACCCGGGAGGGAAAAAAACTGAACCAACATCCCTCTGTGGTTTCCCTCTGAAAAATCTTTGAACATGGTTTAAATTGCATGTGTGTTGAATTTGTCTGATCTTAAAAATCTCAGACCCTTAGAAGCAGAAATTAATGATCTTATCGGATCCCTTCATTTCAATTCATTCCCTGAATATGCACTGGGCACTCACAGTGCCAGACACTTTGCTAATCACTGGGGATTCAAAGATAAACAAGAGAGCCTCTGACCTTGAAAAGGTAATGGAATAAAAATATTTATGCAATTAACTATAATAAAGTTCCAAGCACTACAACTGAACAGAACTGGAGGTTTCCAGAGGAGGGAGCTAGTTCCTTACAGGGCCAAGAAAATGATCCAGGTCTCTAGACTCCAAATAGAATGTCTTTCTCACTATCCATATATAATATTACTCTTATTATTCCACAAAAAAAAGATTTGCTGTGTAAATCTATTTGTTTAACCCACAAAGATAATATAATCTTTCAGCCTTCTTGTTAATGTGCTCCCATCACTAATCCAAGATCAACACTCATATATACTATTGGCTGAGAACTCTATGATTTGGATTCTGGTATAAACCACTCATTTCCCCTTAAACGTTAGTTTGAAAACCATTATACAGTAGATGGCCATCACCCCACATCTATTATTCACTAGAACAATTCTACTTAGCTACGTCTACATAAGGCCACAGAACCAACCGCAATTTTGTTAGTACATTTATTTTTTTGTTACTGCCGCTGTCATAATTCTAACCTACTAGTAACCAAAATGTTTGCCAACTTTTTAGTTTCCTTTCTTTGATCCTCTAGATTGAACCTACACTAATGACTAAGAAGCAAAATTTTGGGTTACTGACATTTTGGCATCAGATGGAGTCAAATATACATTAAAATGAGTGCTCCCTTCAGCAGCACATCTACTAAAACTGGAATGATGCAGAGAAGATGAACACGGATGACATACATTAAAATGAATTCTTACCTTCTTGTGCTTTTTCAGAAATTTATTAAATATTTACTGAAGGCCTACAATTGCCTGGGATGAGGCCAAGTGCATCAGGGGGAATAATAAACAAGATGGTTTGGGCTCTCTAGGAGCTCCTAGTATAAATCCAGAGAATCAGTTTTGGGCCTTTTCAAACCTTCAATTTTATTGGAAAGAGCCATCTTGGAGTGGGGAAACAAAACTTTCTAGAATGAAGACTAACAATGAGGTTCATCACGGCCAGATTCACTTCCATGACAATGATTCTGAAGCATCAAAGAGGCACCTGGGTAGCTCAGTTGGTTAAGCTTCTGCTTAACTCATTTATTCTCTTTAAAGTTTTCTCCAACTCTGGCCGGGGCGGGGGTTGGGGAGGCACTGCTCTCCACGGTTTGCTTCCCTCCAACAAGGAGAAGAATATGATGAGCAAGAGAGTTATGATGGATTTGTTCATCTGTTCCCTCCACAAATAACCCACCACCTGCCAACTCACAGTTGTCACAGCAAGTACCCTGGGACGAATGTAAAGACGAACATGCCATTGAGAGCTAACCAATCTTGTGGAGAAGACAATGGTACAAAAAGCAACTTGTGATGAAATTTATCCGAAACAGGCACGTACACAACATGCTGTGGAAAATCTGCAGAAGATGAGATTTCCTCTGACTGGGGGTTGGGGGTAAGCTCCTCAGGAGTGTTTAAAGATGAACAGGATTGAGATGCTTGGGAAAGAGGGGGAAGACAGTCCAGGCTAGAGTTTCTGTCTTTGCAGAAGTTACAAACACTGGAACTCATGTGTCACATACCACTGTACAAACCCAGATAAGAATTCCACTTTCTTTCTTTCTTTCTTTCTTTTTTTTCCATTTGGGAACCACTGAAATGTGCCCACACGGAGGACTGGATTTAGGAATAATTTGTTGTAGCAAATTAGAACCACAGGCTCCCTCTAAATTTTCCCCTCCCGGTTATTATGATTGAGGCCTCTCTCAACATCCAAGCAGACAGGAAGGGAAATCTTGGAGGCCACACAGCTCACTGCAGCTTGCCCCGGGCCTCACCCATAACAAAGATGGAGCCGTGAGCCTTGGGAGGATAACACAGTTGCTGGGGAAGCTGGAGGAGAAGGCTTCATTCTAAGTGCAAAGCACACAACCCTCACCTGAGTTATGTTTCAGTTGGGACCCAACACCAAGCAAATCTTACTCACCCAGGCCCGGTTCTCAAAACAGGGCTGGGGAGATAAACACAGCCGTGCACCTTACTTGGGAGAAAAGGCAACAAACCAAAAAAAAAAGATTAATTTTTAGGAAGCCAAGCGTTAATCCGACAGTGGTTTTTCAAGAGTGCCTCAAGCATTAGTAGGTCATTAAATCTTTGTTAACAGGCTAGGAAAAAAATGTGAAAGAAGGGGAAAAAAGTGGTCATGGTTCTGTTTAAGTTTACCCAGCATGGAAATTTCATCAAATCATGGAATGGCAGGGATGAAAGGATTCACAGGACCCCCAACCAAGGCTCGACGCCCCTCACCGGTGTCCCAGGACAACGTTCTGTTTACTCTCATCTCCTACAGAATGCAATTCACCAGACTGAATTTGGGTTTTACTTTTATAATTTGGGAATGTAATAAAAGTCTAACCTGTATTGCAGTACCAGTTGACTTTCAGAACTTGAAAACTGCCCTTAAGGTCCTTCTGAATCTTCCTTTCCTCTGGTTATTCTTTATGTACCATGGTTTTCTCAACATCTCCTCAGATGGCATGATCCACAGCCCCGAGTAATCTTCACTAACTACAATCTTGCCCGCTCCTGAAAGATGTCCAGCTGGGCAGCAACCCCCTTGCACACTGTGGCCCGAGAAGTGCACAAAATATTTCAAGGATAATCTGACACCATGGAGTAGTAAAAGGCCACTATTACCCCCAGTTTCAAAACATACTATTTCACTTAAAGTAACCAAAAATATGAAAGAGGAAAGCAACATTTTTGGTCATACTTTTAAATTCGTGACTTTATTTTTTTTTTTAAGATTTTATTTACTTACTTGAGAGAGCAAGAGAGATAACAAGAGAGAGCAGAGCAGGAGGGAGGGGCAGAGAGAGAAACAGGCTCCCCACAGAGCATGGAGCCCAACGCTGGACTCAAACCCAGGACCTTGGGATCATGACCTGAGCTGAAGGCAGCCACTTAAATGACGGAGCCATCCAGGTGCCCTGAATTTGTGTCTTTAAATCGTCAATCAAGTGTTGATGATTTGCACCAAGTGAAGGTGGACAAAATTGATATAAAATATACCTTTTTTAAATGATACTTTGACTTGAAATCGAAGACTTCTTATGGATGCATGCATGTGTGTGTACACACACACAAACTCGTGCTTGAAGTGTTTCTATCCCAAGTGTCCCTTCTTGACTCACCTGTTTAGGGGCCTGAGGATCCACTGGCCCTGAGAAGAGGTAAGGAGGAGCATTCGCTGTGCCAATTTCACACATAGAGATTGAGGATAGTGTGTAGAAGGTATGAATGTCACAGTGATAAACTTAGGCAAAAATAAATAAATAAAAGAACTCTCTTAATTTCTCTATAATTGAATTTCACAGAGCTATCAAAGCCCCATTCTGATGCTGGTAGAAAATGGGAACTTTCCAGTTCAAGATAAACTCAACCAGTTCTAAATTGTATATAATCTCTTTTGGATACACACCTGATCCAGCTGGGATTTTCCTCCACCGTCCCTGGTGGTGATCTGGTGTCAGGTTTTGGTGGGAGGGGATGTTTCAGTCTATCTAGAATTCCATGCTGACGTGGCTCACCTGATCTGAGCTTTGCAACTGGCCCCAGCTAGACCCACTGGTGAGTGTCTATACCTCTCTCTGCCTCCAGGTCCATTCTGCATTACTTCATCCCAACCTCATTCCGTCCCATCTCCTGACCTTCCACCTCCTCTGTCATGTCCCTCCAGGAAGTGCAGGAAACTCTCATCTTCCCATCTTGCACCACGGTGAGGTCGTGGGGGACTCAGAGAAGGGAATTTACATAGGGTGCTCTCTTCCTAAAGAAGCCATGCCACATCATCATGTCTGTTTCATAAGCTCAGAGAAAGGGAACCGTAGTAGGCTCCTGGCTATCATGGACTTGACCTGAAATGTAAGGGGCAGGATCTCTAAAATTCTCCCAGGACTCTTGGTTCTCCTCTGGGGCTTGATTCGGCAAAGGTTTGTATGTGGTTCACTTTTCAGGAACTGACTAGCACCACTGCCAATCATGTCCTTTCCCGCCTCTCCCCCACTGCCTGCTGCTACCCTGGATCTGCTTGGGGTTTGGAAAAGTTCTCTTACATCACTGTGCACTGTGGTTTATGGCAGTAACTCTATCCTCCAAGTCTTCCAGATCCTGAGACTTTTTGGGCTCAAGAAGCTCTCTCTTAAAAAGCCCAGCTCTTGCCACAAGAAACCCCAGCTTCCAAGACCATGTCTCTATGGCTAATTTTTATAAACATGCAGAAATTGAAGTGCCTTCTTTATGCTGGCATGTGTCTGCCTCTACCATGTGGGAATGAGGCCTCTAACCAGAGTAGAGGGCCCTGAGACAACATGACAATTGCAGGAGAGGAAGACCTCAGTCATTGTCTGGGGGTTTCACATCATTGTACTTGTGTCATTAAATGTTGACTTATTTGTGTCATCATTATTGTGTCATTAAATGTTGACTGTTTCAGGAACATGGGGTTCATATTCAGTGACCCATCTCGTAACAAAATGTAACAGTCTGTGAGTTCATAACTAGTGAGGGAATTCTTCAAGGTCCTGGTGGGAAACACTCACCTCAAATGGTTCGGATAACAGAGAGTTTAATGAAGGACTAGTTACAGAGGTGTCAATAGGGTAAAGGAAACCAGTAAGGGGGGCGTCGAGGCCGCAACCCCAGGGCTGCAACCCCAGGCACCCACCCCAGGGCTAAAGAAGCAACAGGAGAGGGGTAGAGGGTACCCAAGACTGGGAGAGCTGGAGCCATGGAGGAAGAGCCATCCCAGAGGAGCTGTGGTTAGGGAGAGACTCTATCAATCACTTCCAGAACCTGAACACAAAGCAGGGAGTGGACAGAGAAGAAGTTCATTGACCTTGCTTTTCTCTTGTCCTTCCGCAGGCAACAGTGGGACAGATGCCACACTTTGAGCAAGCCCAGGTAAGATTCCCTAGGGCTCAGGGTCCCAGGGCACAGAGAAGGGTAGGGACTAGGTCTTGGCAGGAGATGGATGGAAGGAAAATAACAAACCTGGTAAGCATAGCATTCAATGCCCCATTTTTGAATGCTTGTCTTCCTTCCCCTACTCACTACTGAGTTAGTTTAAGTGGCTCAAGTAAAAAGGCTATAAATAGTGACCATTGAGCCTTTTTTCAGATTGAGTCTTACAGGGATTCTTAACCTTTTTTGGTAGGTTACTACTACCTAGAGAATTTTAATACATGTATTTTAAAATATTATATATATATATTTGGCCAAGTTTTGAGAAAAATGCACTTGCCACACCAAATCCATATGATGTCAGAGAGTTCATGTAGCCCTTGAAGCCCGTCTATGGGACCCCCAGGGCCCCTGGATCCAACTTTAAGGACCTTTGCTCCAACTGGACTAATATTTCAGAGACTTTTTATCAAATAGCTGAGGTGCTGAGCACAGGGAACAGAAACATCTTTGTTCTTGAAAACCCTTAGTTGGATGAATAAATTTCCCTGGTGCCCTCTTAAGGTTAGGCAAAGAGAGTGATTGAAAATGAAAGAATGCTAATCTTAAAAAAAGAGAGAGATAAAACCAAGACTTCAGTTCTGTTCAACAGGCATTGCCTGCCTCCTGTGTACTGAGAGCTACAGAAGCCAAGAACACCTTTGAGTAAAAAACAGCCAAAGGGAAACTCCAAGAGAAGAAAAAAAGCAGAACAGAAAGAAAGGTATAGGGAAGAACGTGAGGTCATACCTTCTAATCCTTCACCACTCTCACCCATTGGGACTTGGAGACTTATGGAGAGAGGATGCAGCACAGTGACTGGTTAGACAGAGAGTAGGATTTGGATTATTGGATTTTATCATGCAGTAGAATAGACTACCAAGTCTTATTTGCTGACATAGTTTTCCTTAAATCTTCATACACATCCTTTTTGTTGTTGTTATTATGCAGAGGTCAAGTCTTTGAACCTGTCTTTCATGGCCCTCAGTGGTCTACCCACATCTACACTTCCGAACTCTCCTCTTGCCACATCTTCATCCAGAACAACTCAGTCCCTCCCCCCAGGGGTGCATCCTGTTCCTTCTCAATTGTCTGGCCTTATTTGTGCAGGTCCCTTTTCCTAGCATGCTTTTCCCTGCCCCTTCCCACTCACCCCCATTCTCCTGATATATGTGTCTCTACCTATGAGGTTCGTATCTCATGGCTACCTCTATAAAATTATTTTAATTCTAGTTAAATGAATTTTTTATTATAAGAGGAGAAGCAGATGTGCTATCTATCTTACTTGATAATTACAGTTATCTGTATAACATGTTGCAACCTACAAAACATTTGCATACACACTATATATTCAAATGGTTATCACTGAGCATGATTCCCTAACATCAGTATGATTGGCTAACCTTGACTGTTTCAGAATGGGCACATGACCCAATTCTGGGCAATGAGAAAAAATGAAGAGTTGGCTACAGTGTGCCTGGGGAGAGCTTCCCATTCCCAAGGAGACATAAGAAGATAAGACCTCTCTTCTTAGGGCATCATGTGTGTGCATATGATGCCTAGAACTTCTTCAGCCATCTTGCTCCCAGCTTGGAGAGGAAGCCAACAACGAGGATGCCAGCCCCTCAGCATCTCAGGATATTGTAAGTTTGGTATCAACCAATCCTAACATCAATCAATCTTGGTGTCCACTTCCCCTCTGGACTTACTGTTATGTTATAAACTAAATATCTGTATTACTTAAGCAGTCAGAGTTTCTCTGTTAATAGCAGAAAGTATCCTAACTATATACACTTAGCTTTGAAATTTTTTCTTAATAATGGTAGAAAACTAGAAAGATGGTAACCCTAAAACACAGGCAACAAACACAAAAATAAAGAAGAGGGACTACATTAAACTGAAAAGCTTCTGCACAAGAACAAAAACAATAACAAAAGAGAGTGAAAAGGAAACCTAAGGAATGGGAGAAAATATTTTCAAACCATAAATCTGATAAAGAGCTAATCTCCCAAATAAATAAGAAACCCCTATAACTCAATAACAACAACAAAAAAAAACCCCTAAAAACCCAAAGTTGAGGAGAAATTGGAACCTTTGCACCCTGTTGGTGAGAAAGCAAAGTGGTGCAGCTACTATGGAAATCAGCATGGAGGTTCCTCAAAAAATTAAAAAATAGAACTACCCTGTGATCCAGCAATCACTCTTCTGGATATTTATCCAAAAGAAATCAGAATTTCAAGAGATATCAACACTCCTATGCCCATTGCAGCGGTATTCACAAAAGCCAAGTGTGGAAACAACTTAAATATCCATCAACAAATGAATGGATAGTGAAAGGAATATACATACAACAGAATCTTATTCAGCCTTAAAAAAGAAGGAAATTTGCAATATGTGACAACATTGATGAACCTTGAGGACATTATGCTAACTGAAATAAGCCAGCCCCAGAACAACAAATACTGCATGATTCCACTGCATGATTCGAGGTATCGAAAATAGTCAAATTCATAAAATCTGAAGTGGAATGGTGATTGCCAGGGGCTGGGGCCAGGGGGAAGATGGGGAATTACTAATCAACAAGCATAAAGTTTCAATGAGGCAAGATTCATACACTCTAGAGATCTATTTTACAATATTGTACTTATAGCCAACAATAATGTACACCTAAATGTTTGTTAAGGAAATAGATTTCTTGTTAAGTGTTCTTTTTTTTTATTTTTATTTTTTTTAAGATTTTATTTATTTATTTGACAGAGAGGGCGAGAGAGCACAAGCAGGGGGAACAGTAGAGGGAGAGGGAGAAGCAGGCTCCCTGCCAAACAGGGAGCCCGATGCGGGGCTCAATCCCAGGACCCTGAGATCATGACCTGAGCCGAAGGCAGACGCTTAACCATCTGAGCCACCCAGGTGCCCCTTGTTAAGTGTTCTTACAAAAGAAAAGAAAGATGGTGAATGGTAAGCCTAGTCAGAATAAAAAAGTTAAATAAGATATAAAAACAAAAGCCAAATAGATATATAGTCAAACACCCCCAAAATAACTATATTAAATTGTGTGTACATTTTGTTATTGCTGAAATCAGGAAGGAAGACTTGAGCTGAGTTCCCTTTCAGATGAGACAGAGTGTATTCTAAGGTAGGAACTCAGATAAAAACGTATAGGAGTCATACGTCCTGGAACGGAATCCCAGCTCCACTCCTGCCTGGCTGTCAGACTTTGAGCAAGTCACAGAATATTACTGAGTCTCAGGTTTTTCTCTATATAACATGAATAATAATAACAGCTAGAGTAACTCATTGTTATGATTAAATGATGTAATATATGTAAAGCACCTAACAGGGTTCTTGATAGATATAGTAAGGGGCTCCATGTGTCACTTGCCATTATTAGTATTTTAAAGAAATTTGGTGAGAAGTGGGACTCCTTACCTAGGTTGACTGCATGCTTCACAAGGAAAACAAAAAGGACTTTGGCTGTCAGACAGAGAACAGAAAAAAGTCATTCTGGGCAAATACAGGTGTTCTCGAGGAAGATAGCCATGTTTGACAAAGGAAAAACCAGTGTATTCTACTTGCACAAAAGGCAGAAAGAGCATTCAAATTGAGGAGCATAAAGCAGAAGGATGCCTTGTCTGTGTTTCTATGATTTTTGGTATAAGTTGCATTTTGGAGCCGGTGTTGTCTTTACTACATAATAAAGGTTCTTAACCTGAAAATTAAGTGGAGACTTTGTGGCTTGTGGCTGTAGTCTATGAATTCTGTTTGCTGTATTCCCCTTGGATGTTTTATCTCCTAGAACATTGGGCTATAAGAGATTCAAAAGGAGGCACCACAAAAAAAAAAAAAAAAGGCAACTGAGCTTTCTGAGTTCATTCAAACCCAGGATCACTGCAAATGATGATGAACTCATGCACAAAACAATCTATGCAACTATGTGTTGCAGCCCTACCCCAAACTCCCAAGGCTTAAGGAAGTACCTATTAGTACAAAGAGAAAGAACCCAAATAACCACTGACAGATAGATAGACAAACACAATGTGGTATATCCATACAATGGAATATTATTCAGCCTTCAAAAGGAAGGAAATTCTGATACATGCTACAACATGGATGATCGTAAGGACAATATGCTGACTGAAATATGAAGTAAGCCAGTCACAAGAGGACTAAGGTTATGTGACTCCACTTATATTAGGTATCTGCCATAACCAAGCTCAGAGAAATAGAAAGTAGAAATGTGGTCACCAGGGTCTAGGGGGAGAGAGAAATGGGGAACTGTTCAATGAATACAGAGTTTCAGTTTTGCAAAAAGAAAAGCGTTCTGGGGATTGGTTGCACAACAGTGTGGCTATACTTAACACTACTGAACTGTACACCTAAAAATGGTTAAGATGGAACGTTTTATGTCATAAGTGTTTTACCATCATTAAAAATTAAAAAAAATAATTTTAAAATGAAGAAGCAAAAAACCGGATTATTTTTTAAAGAATATTAAGGAAGAAATTACATCAATTCTTTATAACTTTTTCTAGAAAAGAAGCAGAAGGAATACTTCCTAACTTAACCTGATGAGGTCAGCTTTGCCCTCATGTCAAAACCAGGTAAAGGGCGCCTGGGTGGCTCAGTTGGTTAAGTGACTGCCTTCGGCTCAGGTCATGATCCTGGAGTCCGGGGATAGAGTCCCATATCGGGCTCCTTGCTCGGCAGGGGGTCTGCTTCTCCCTCTGACCCTCCCCCCTCTCATGTGCTCTCTCTATCTCATTCTCTCTCTCAAATAAATAAATAAAATCTTTAAAAAAAAAAAAAACAGGTAAAAACATTGCAAGAAAAGAGTAGTACAAACAAATATCTCTCGTGAATATAGATGCCAGAATCCTCAACAAATCACATCCAACAATGTATAAAACCAAGTGAGATTTATCCCAGGTATTCAAAACAAAACTGGTTCAACATTCAGAAATCAATTAATGTAATCCATCATATTGATAGGCTAAAAAAAAAAAAGTTACATTATTATGTCAATAAATGCCAAAAATGGCATTTGCAAAATCCACAGTCATTTATGATTAAAAAACAAAAACAAAAACTAAGCTCTCAGTGCACTAGGAATATAGAGGAACTTCTTCAACTCAATAAAGAATATCTACAAAAACCCTCCAAATAACACCATACTTAATGACTTAATGCTGAGAAGCTTGACGCTTTCCCACTAAGATCAGGAACAAGACAAGGATACCCCATCTCACTACTCCTTTTCAACAACATACTGAAATTCTAGCTAATGCAATCAGACAAGAAAAGGAAATAGAATGTGCACAGATTGGGAAGGGAGAAATAATGTCTTTGCAGATGGCATGGTTATCTATGTAGAAAATCCAAAAGAATCAACAAGTAAAACTCCTGAAACTAAAAAGTGATTATAGCAAAGTTGCTGGACACAGATTAATGTATAAAAATCAAAGCTTTCCTATATACCAACAATGAACAAGTGGAAATTGACATGCAAAAACACTGATGAAAGAAATCATAGAAGAACTAAATGAACAGAGAGATATTCCATGTTCATAGATAAGAAGACTCAATATTGTCAAGATGCCAGTTCTTCCTATCTTGATCTATAGGTTCAGCATCATCCCCATCAAACTTCCAGCAAGTTATTTTGTGGATATCAACAAACTGATTTTAAAGTTTATATAAAGAGGCAAAAAACCTTGTATAGTCAACACAATATTGAAGAAGAAGAACAAAGTTGAAGAACTGATACTACTTGCCTTCAAGACTTAATATAATGTTATAGTAAGCAAGATAGTGTGGTATTTGTGAATGAATAGATAAATAGATCAATGGAATGGAGTAAGGAGCCTAGATAATTGACTCACATAAATATAGGCAATTAATCTTTGACAAAGAAATAAAGGTAATACAATGGAGAAAAAAAGTTTTTTTCAACATATGGTGCTGGAACAACTATAAGCCACAAGCAAACAAACTAAAAACAGCAACTAAAAGAATCTAGACATAAATCTTCCACTTTTCCACAAAAACTAGCTCAAAATGGATCACAGACCTAAGTGTAAAATGCAAAGCTGTAAATCTCCCAAAACATAACATAGGAGAAAATCTGGATGAACTTGAGGTTTGGTGGTGACTCTTTAGATTCAACACCATAAGCATGATCTGTGAAAGAAGACCTGATAACCTGAATGTAATTAAATTTTAAAATTTCTGCTCTGTGAAAAACACTGTCAATAGAATGAAGGGATGAGCCACACACTGAGAGGAAATACTTGCAAAAGGCCCATGTGATACAGGACTATTAACCAAAATATACAAAGAACTCTTAAAACTCAAGAAAACAATAACCCAACTAAAAAATGGGTCACAGACCCTAACAGACACCTCTCCAAAAGATACAGAGATGGCAAATAAGCA
This sequence comes from Mirounga leonina, assembly GCF_011800145.1. Classification (NCBI taxonomy): domain Eukaryota; kingdom Metazoa; phylum Chordata; class Mammalia; order Carnivora; family Phocidae; genus Mirounga; species Mirounga leonina. The sequence continues at coordinate 8,088,588 of NW_023270777.1, read as the reverse complement.
TTTGCAAAGATGTTCAGCATTATATGTCATATGTTCAATGTATGCTCAAGATGCTCAACATCATATTTAATTAACAGAGAAATGCAAATTAAAACCACAATGAGACACCACTGCACATTCACTAGAATGGCCAAAATCCCCAACGCAGACAACACCAAGTGCTGGGGAGGATATGAAGCAATAGGAACTCTCATTCAGTGCTGGCGGGAATGCAAAATGGTGTAGCCCCTTTGGCACACACTTTGACAATTTCTTACAAAACTAAAACATACTCTTACAAGATGATCCAGCCATCACTCCCTCTGGTATCTACCCAAACGAGGTGGAATTTTATGTCCACATAGAAACCTACACAGGGATGTGTATGGCAGCTTTACTCACAATTGCCAAAACTTAGAAGCAACCAAGATGTTCTTCAATAGGCGTATGAGTAGAGAAACTGTGGTTCATCCACACAATGAACTATTATTCAGCACGAAAAAGAAATGAGCTATCAAGCCATGAAAAGACATGAAGGAACCTTATATCCATATCACTAAGTGAAAGAAGCCAATTGGGAAGGACTACATACCATAGGATTCCAATGGGAATGACATTCTGGGAAAAGAGAACTATGGAGACTGTGAAAAGATCGGTGGTTGCCAGGGGCCAATGGGGATGGGGTGGGGGGGACGGAGGGATGGATAGGCAGAAAACAGAGGTTTTTAGGGCAGTGAAACTATTCTGTATGATCCTATAGTGGAGGATGCCTATCATTTATTTGTCAAAATCCAGGGAATATACGCCACCAAGAGTGAACCCTAATGCAAACGATGAACTCTAGATAATTATGATGTGTCAATGTAGGCTTATCATTAGTAACAAGCATACCACTCTGCTGGGGGATGTTGGTAGTGGGGGAGACTTTGGGGAGGGGGCAAGGGTCTATGAGAAATCTCTGCACTTTGTGCTCGATACAGCTGTGAATCTTAAAATGCTCTAAAAAATAAAGTCTGTTAAAAAAAAAAAAAAAAAGAAGTGGGCGCCTGGGTGGCTCAGTCGTTAAGCGTCTGCCTTCGGCTCAGGTCATGATCCCAGGGTCCTCGGATCGAGTCCCACACCGGGCTCCCTGCTCAGCGGGAAGCCTGCTTCTCCCTCTCCCACTCCTCCTGCTTGTGTTCCTGTTCTCGCTGTCTCTCTCGGTCATATAAAATAAATAAAATCTTAAAAAAAAAGAAGTGAGGAAAAGGAGGAGCAATGTAAAACAAAATAGAAAGTTAGAAACTGACAGAATTTTTACGATAATCTTGCATCAGAAAATCCAGCCGAGGCTGGATGCTATGCTTCTATGGACGTGGCATTTCCACTGTGACTTTGGTTTTCACCCTCCAAACAGAGCAGCTAGTCTGTGTCTAATTGTGTTTATTTTTCCCCCTGCAGGGATGTTTAACAGTCCCCTAACCACTGAGATGGTCCCATAAAATTTTATGACAACAATTTCTTAAGTGAAATTTCCATTCGGTCTGTTTGTGGGACCTTCAAAAAAGCGGGAGAAAGCCAAACAGATATAACTCGGGACATTTTCCTGAGGTCTAATTTAATTATAAATCATAACTTTATGAGCCTACCATTCAAAACTCCTATGATTTCTCTGCAGCACAACATAATTTACAGCTCCTGCAAGACGGTGAGCTCATGCCTAGAACCAAAGGGCACCCTGAACCACATCTCTTTGGGAAATTTTACAAGTTATGCTCTGGGAAGGTGACGTCTGACATTGGAGGTTGGCGAGCTCAGGCCTCCCTCTCCCCTCCCCCACCTCCCACCAGGCCAGCATCAACACGCACAGAACACAGCAGTGCCGAAGAGGCCTTGAGTGTTTAGTTAATGAGAAGACAGAGGGAAAACCAAGATACACAAATGACCGCGTTCATCTCCCTCCTGAGATGAGCTGCTATTTGTATTTGTCCCCTGCTCACACCCATGGCAGTGAGGACACAGCTGAGCTGCACAGTCACCACAATGTATGTGGCCTTGGACCCTTCCTGCTGAACTAGGGGTTTTCTTATCTTTTATTTGAACATCTGGGCATTTGTTAAAGATTGTGCGTATCTGCGGAAGTTGGTCAAGACGGGCCAGAATCGCACTCACCGGGAGGAAGGCGTGAGCTTCTCACTTGGACTTATTCCAAGTTGAAAAAGCAAGGTCAGGATTCTTAATGTCTGCAGCTCCTAAGTCTGGACTCAAATGCATTACTCAAGAGACACCCAAAGTGCAGACAATGGAGGGGTGGTGAATCTCTTCATTGTGGTTACATGGCCACTGTAAGGAAAAGGCATGACTGCAGGTTTCCCACTGTGACACAGTATTAACCACTTGACGGGAGAGTCGAAGGGTCAGATGTTTCTCCATAAAGTTTTGGAATCCATTACTAATCAGAAATAAATGTAAACCAAAAGAAAAAAGAAAGAAAGAAATGTAAACCATCTCCAAAATGACAAATTAAGTCATCTCTGAAATCCTAATACAAGACAGGGGAAACGATTTCATAAATTGTTGATTTTTTAAAAATTCGTTTCCAGTAATGTATGGATTGTCAGGGGGCTGTGCCCCTAACCTATGGTCCAGTCCTGGCTCTTCTACTTGCTATTTACGTGACCAAAAGCAAGATGCTCAAGCTCTCTAAACTTAGTTTCCTATTTTAAAAAAAATCAAATAGTGTTATGTTAGTTTCAGGTGTACGAAAAAGTGATTCTGCAATTCTATGCATTACTCAGTAACTATATTGGAATTAAAATTAAAAACTTAATTTAGGGCACCTGAGTGGCTCAGTCAGTTAAGTGTCTGCCTTCAGCTCTGGTCGTGATCCCAGTGTCCTGGGATAGAGTCGCATATTGTGCTCCCTGCTCAGCGGGGAGTCTGCTTCTCTGCCCCTCCCCTGGCTCGTGCACTCTCTCTCAAATAAATAAATAAAATCTTTTAAAAAATAAAATAAAAACTTAATTTTAAAAAATGATCATTTGAAAGCCAAAAATAAATTCAAAAGGTGGTGGTGATTTTTTTTAATTGATAAATGATTGATATATAACATTGTATATATTGTACAGTTTTGCCTGTATAGCATAATGATTTGATATATGTATATATTTTGGTGGTGGTTTTAATAATTCCCATCTGTAACACAGGGCTGTTGCAACTCACAGTTAACAAAAGGAGAAAGTAATTTCAAAGTGGCAACATGGGGTTTCTTTTTTTAAAAAAAGATTTTATTTATTTATGAGAGAGCGAGAGAGAAAGCAGGAGCAGGGGGGAGAGGGGAGGGGCCGAGGAAGAAGCAGACTCTCCGCTGAGCAGGCTGGATCCCAGGAGCCGATTGCGACCCAAGCCAAAGGCAGACGCTTAACCAAATGAGCCACCCAGGAGCCCCAAAGTGGCAACACCCTTCTTAAATCTAGGAAAATTTCAAGGATTCATGTAGCTCTGTGCTACACATTTTATAAATAATTAACTCATGTAAATCTGGTAACCCTATGAGATAGTCCTATCATTATCCCCAGTCTACAGATGGAGAAACTAAAGCCAGAGAGTTTTCTTTCCTAAGGTCAAAACCCTTAGAAAGTGCATTCTTGTCATGGACATTTTGTGTTTTTAAAAATAAAACCAAAAACCAAAAACTTCAACAAGTATCCAGGATAGTTTTCCACTGTCATGGAAATACTTTTAAAAATGCAATAGTTATGGGGCACTTGGGTGGCTCCGTTGGTTAAGCGTCTGCCTTCAACTCAGGTCACGGTCTCGGGACCCTGGGATCGAGCCCTGTGTTGGGCTCCACGCTCAGTGGGGAGTCTGCTTCTCGCTCTCCCTCTGCCCCTCCACCCTGCTCATGCTTTCTCTCTCTCTCTCAAATAAATTTTTAAAAATGCAATGGTTATTACACAATTCTGGGCTCTGCATTAAAAGGGGATGCTATGGATAATGGCCATACTGAGTCCTTACTCTTCGTCAAGCCTGGAACAATGGCCCGTCCTTCTGGGTAACCTGGTCCACCTTGCAGGACTCCCCCTGGGCTCTGCGGAGCTTCCAGTCCCTGTGCCACCTCCAAGGGAAGCTGAATGGAGATAAAAGGATGCTACTGCATCCTGGGCAGTGATCCCCCCGCGTGGCCTTAGGCAGTTTCTTCTTCCTACTGCTGCTTCTGTTGCTGATATTCCTGCTGAAAGGTGTAATCACATTTTTTAAGTGTTAAATTATGAATGAGCATGGGTGTTATGAATGTGAAATTATGAATTAGCCTATATGCAGAGGGTCTAGAAGATGCAAATGTGTAAAAGGCAGGGGCCATGCAATGTGCTGTTAATGAAGCAGCCAGGCCAAGCCTGCTGTGCAAGACAGAAAACCACAGCCTGGCAATTGCTATCCCAAATACCATGGGCTTTGGCTGTTTGCAAACAAACAGAAAAATACATGAAATGGTATGACACCCCATGTACACCTCACCCACCACCCAGATCTAGTACATTGAATATTTTCCCGTATTTGTGCAGATCTCTCTTTTTCCTAAAGAGAGGAAGCATTACAGATAGAGCAGCATTCCCTCCCTCCAACCCACCGACTTCTTTTCTCCATCTCTCCCTTGAGTAACCACCACCCTGAAATTGGTGTGTTATCATCTTGTATCAGTTTCCTAGGGCTGATGTAATCAAATACCACAAGGTGAGTGGCATAAATAACAGAGATTTGTTGTTTCATGCTTCTGGAGGCTGGAAGTCCTAGATCAAGGTGTCAGTAGGGCTGGTTTCTCTTCAGGGCTATGGGGGAGAATCTGTCCCATGCCTCCTTCCCTGCTCCTGGTAGCCTCAAGTGTTCCTTGGCTTATAGATGGCGTTCTCCCTATCTTCACGTCCTCCTCCTGTGCATGTCTGTCTCTGTGTCTAAAGTTCCCCTTTCAGAAAGGACATCAGTCGTACTGGATTACAGCCCACTCTAGTGACCTCCTCTCAATTAATCCGAGCATTTACAAAGACTCTATTTCCAAATAAGGTGACATTCACAGGTACTGGGATTTAGGAGTTGAGCATCTTTTGGGGGAACACGATTCAACAAACGATACATCTCATGTATGTTTTGCACTTGATGTGACCATCTTTTGGTTCCTTGATGACTTTGTTGACACTAAAAGACATCCAGCATTTATAATCGGAAGAGCTCCCATGTGGGTTCACTGAGCCACATGAAAGCATATGTGATGAGACATACATAAGTACATAGGAAAACGTGATGGGGATAACCCCTAGTTCAAAATCCAACCAAGCTGCCCCAGTAAGGCTCAGTCTTACATCTGGAAGCCTCAGTAATGAAGCTTAATGCATTCACTCCTCCAAAGCTCACCCAGAAAAGAGGATGCAGAGTAGGAGATGTCCTTTCTTTCTTTTTTTTTTTTTTTAAGATTTTTGTTTATTTATTGGAGATAGAGAAAGAAAGCATGAGTGGGGGGGGAGGACAGAGGGAGAAGAACAAGCAGACTCCCCCACCGAGCCGGGAGCCCAATGCAGGGCTCGATCCCAGACCCCAGGATCATGACCTGAACTGAAGACAGACGCTTAACCAACTGAGCCACCCAGGTGCCCCAGAAATGTCCTTTTTTAACAAGATAAAGTGGGAAATCTACCCCTTCCACCTTCTGCAGTCAAGGAAAGAATGTATAATGCAAAGCAATCATCTCGGCAGCAGTCACAAACTCCCACGTCGCAGGGACTTGTCACAGCAAATGTTTGTTTCTTGTTCTTTTAAAGTTGGATACGGGACAGGCATCCTGCCTCCAACTTGGAGTTCTGCCATCCTTAATTCTGTGGCTTCTGGTGAGTTGTCATGGCATGAGAAGACAGGGATGGTGGAGACATTCCTGGTCTTAGCCACTTCCACCTGGAGGTGGTAATTGGCCCCAAATAGTCATGTGGTGCAAACTAACTACAAGAGCATGAACTGGAATATTCAGTGCACACTAATTGTCTCATCTACAAAGGGACAGATGTGTGTACTCATATTTTCCCTTTCTTACAACAGAACTCCCAAAAAGAGAAACAATAGAGACATCTAGACAGGTATGGGCAAATCCAGGAGTGTCAGGAGACCCTGGCCATCGCCTGGAGATGCTACTATGAAAATCACCATGGTCTGTATGTTCAGCATGGGAAGGAGTGGGAGGCCAACCTTGCTGGAGGAAGATAGGCCACTGCTGATGTTTCATGGCTTCTTGGAGAATTGGAAGGTTTTGAGGCTCCATGTGCCCCACTGAGGGGATATGGAGATGGCGGAAAGGCTGGTGGACCACCAGAGACCCAGGATCGAGATGAAGAGGTTGCTCTGTACAGGGTGACTGCAGCCAGAAGACAGTGGCCCAGATCTTCCATTCTGGAGGCAGATGCAGGCACAAAGTCTCTAATTCCGAGACAGGGAAGACTGCGTTGTCCACAGCCCAGGGCACAGCTCCACACACCTCTGCTCACACCCAGAGAGGTCAAGCACAAAAAAGAGAATCAGAAAGAAGGAGAAAAACATGAAAGACCAAGCACTTTCCCGGACAAGATAGAGTCATCTGAATGGCTGCTTGATGTGGACACCTCTATGATACCAAACACCGGCAAATGCCAGTTTAATTTCTCCTCTCCTTCCCGGCATGCTGAGAAGATTTGGAGGAAAAAAAGATCAAATATGTCATAAAAAATAAAGAAACTAAAATTCCTGTGTGCCTCCTAATACAGTGTAAGTAAATTGGCAAATTTGCAACACATACTAATTTAATTACTTTCCATGGAAAATCTAGATTTAGTCATATGCATGAATAGAGAAAATGCAGTGCCCTGAGTTCTTTAACTAGAAGGCAAGACAGATGCATGGCTTTCCTGGGGTTCATCTGTGACAGCTGTGTAACTTCATTTTTTAACATGCAAGACAGCGTTGGGGACAACACGCACTGTTAACTATTTGACCCAGGGCAGGGCGGAGTCCTGAGAACTGACAAAGGGGTCAGTGGACAAGAACAGACATGAGGACAGGGAAGGCCCGCCTCATGCCAGAGGGAGAGGAAGATGTAGTCTGGAAGCAGGGCAACTCCTGAAAAAAATTGACCTCAGCAGGTTGGAGTCCTGCATCCATGCCAATCAAATAGACAGAAAGGCAGTACTCACAGGGTACTGCATATAGATACCCCCAATTCATCAAATAACATATAAATGCTCCCATATGATGTGGCAGAGCATTGGCTACCAGTGAGTAAGTCCATGGGTTTCAATCACGGACAAATGTAAAAGGATTTAGGGATACGACTCAGCTGCTTAACAAACTCAAGAATCCTTGACTGTATTAACAAAGGCAGGGAGTGTGTAGGATAATTTGAGCTGATCAGATCATATTTAGAATACTAATCATGGGTGGGGGAGGGGATAGGTGGTGTTCATGGGCATGTCACTGCCACAGACAACTTAGGGTCGATCCGGCTTTTCACCTCTGGGACACTATATAGAACTTACTCTCAGAGCTATGTCACCTCTGGGTGAAGAAGCTGGGATATCTGTCCCATCTCATATCTCTGCTCCCTACTTGTGCTAGCTAGGATCGCCTCCCCAGTATCCACCTGCATTCCAACAGTCATGCAAGGGTCCACTTCCGGAAGGGCCCGGGCTAAGACACTGCCATGTGGAGTTGCAGGGACTGCACTGAATGAAAGGTATTGATGTGAGAGATTGCATCCAATGCAGAGAGGCCCAGGGAGTAAAAGGTCTGGAAATGAAGTGTTAGGAAGAGGAAGGTTGAAGTGACTACATGGAACTCTTTTTACTATATGCTCAACCTCTCTGTAATTCTAAAACTGTACTAAAAAAAAGTCTATTAATTATTTTTAAAGAACATCCAATACAGAAAATGAGAGAAGGAGGTCAGAAATTACTATCCATATTCCCCTCCCTTTATTAGAGAGAAAATTTTTTTTTTTTTTTTTGCCCAAACCCTGTACTAACAACTCTCTCAGCTATTAATAACATTAGTGTGGAATGAGGATTTAGGACTTCCAGTTTAAGTTGAAAACAGAATGGAAATTCACAACTGAGAGTCTTCTATTTTTCTGACCAAAATAATCATGAAAATGAGTTGAAGGAAAGAAAAAAAGAAAAAAAGAAAGAAAAGAAAAGAAAGAAAGAAAGAAAGAAAGAAAGAAAGAAAGAAAGAAAGAAAGAAAGAAAGAAAGAAA
>NW_023270777.1:8080207-8080354 GCF_011800145.1 Mirounga leonina | reverse complement strand
AAAGAAAGAAAGAAAGAAAGAAAGAAAGAAAGAAAGAAAGAAAGAAAAGAAAGAAAGAGAAAAGAGAAAGAAAGAAAGAGAGAAAGAGAGAAAGAAAGAGAGAAAGAAAGAAAGAAAGAAAGAAAGAAAGAAAGAAAGAAAGAAAGA
>NW_023270777.1:7914711-8080197 GCF_011800145.1 Mirounga leonina | reverse complement strand
GAAAGAAAGAAAGAAAGAAAGAAAGAAAGAAAGAAAGAAAGAAAGAAGGAAGGAAGAAGAAGGAAGGAAGAAGGAAAGAAAGAAAGGCAACATAAGAAACTTAACTGAAAATCAAATTATTGTGAGAATCTTGGAAGATTTTCCACAACTAATAAGTCACATCGGCACAAAGTCCCAACCTGTCACTCTTGCAGGGCTATTTCCCAGTCAAGAGTGAATGCATACAGCAGTAAGGATGTGCTTCATTCTTCTCCCACGATCTACTTCTGCTCAGCTCAGTGATGGAAAGTCTGTACCAACCAAAAAAATGGAAAACTTGTCCCTCTCCACAGGAGGGATATTACCTATGGCATTTTGGGCTATTTAAATCCTGCTCCAACCACCCCATCCTCCACCCCAATAGTACCATTTTACCTTTACTCTGGAATGATGATACCCAATAATGGAATAGGGCTGAGGAAAGAGGGATAGGCACTGATGTTCTCTGCTTCTAGGTGTTACAGACAGACTATGAAAGAGTAGAAACATGAAGAAGTAACAAAGCAGAGTTTTGGAAATCTCAGGGTTTTACCCATTCTTTTTGGCAAGGGCAGAACTACAGATATTTGCTGGCCCTCCTCTTATGATTTAAGAGAACTCCAAAAATTAGATGGAGAGGAAGAGGACTCAAGAAAATTCTATCTGTCGTATTTACAGGAAACACTAGTCCTGGATAAACATCTCTTCATTCAAGGATGAGTCAGTTAAATATGGGGACTCCAAAAAGAATGAGCTGTATAGGAGAAAGAGTTCAGACTGGGCAGCATTACAAGGAACGGTGAACTTTAAAAATGATTTACTGCAGGAAATGAGTACGTTTGAGAAATCACCTGATTTGTGTTCTAAGTCAATTTTTAGAATAGTAGTAACTTCACATGAACACTAGCCCAAACACACACACAAAATGAGATCATAACAGACCTTGAAGAAAAATAAAGGAGAAATGGACAAGATAAGAAAAGAAGGAAAATTTAAATGTGATAGAAAAATTAAAATGCACATTAGACGCAAAGAAGTGTAGAATTAACACTGGCACAAGAGGAATTATTGATTTGGGGGGAAAGAAACTCAAGAACTTTCTCAAAATATACTGGGAAATGAGACAAAACAAAGAAATCAGTGACAAAAACAAAACAAAACAAAAACAAACCCCAGTGAGAATATTCAGTGTATAAAATAATTTGTTATTGGGCGCCTGGGTGGCTTAGTTGGTTAAGCGACTGCCTTCGGCTCAGGTCATGATCCTGGAGTCCCTGGATCGAGTCCCGCATCGGGCTCCCTGCTCGGCAGGGAGTCTGCTTCTCCCTCTGACCCTCCCCCCTCTCATGTGCTCTCTCTCATTCACTCTCCCTCAAATAAATAAATAAAATCTTTAAAAAAAATAAATAAATAATTTGTTATTTCTGAACCAGATACTGGAACAGATGGAGTGAAAGGTAACTTTCCAGAGCGAGGGATAGATCAAAGTCTTCAGGTGCAAAAGTGTCATCAAGTGCCAGGAAAAATTAATTAAAAAAACAGAAAACAAAAATGTCTTATGAAATTATTGTGTTTGAAAGATAAAGGAAAGGGCTATAAATCTTCCTAAACAAAACCAGAAGAGGCTATCCAGAAAACAACTTTTTTAGATGTATGATCTAAAATTTCTTCTCTATAATGTTAAACACTAGAAATAAATGAACATTCTCATATGTATTCTCATATTCTCATATGTATATGGTAGAAAACTTGTGGCCCAAGAATTAATCATCTGGAAATGGTAAAGACCATTAATTAGAAGTTAATACAAAATATTGAAAGATACAGAAAAAATATCATTCATGTACCATGCTTAAGAAACCTACCAAAACTTGGGGCACCTGGGTGGCTCAGTCGGTTGGGTATCTGACTCTTGATTTCAGCTCAGGTCATGATCTTGGGGTCATGGGATCAAGCCCCACATAGAGCTCCATCCTCAGCGGGGTGTATGCTTCCTCACTCTCTTCATCTGCCCCACTCCCTGCTCATGCTCTCTCTCTCTCTGCCTCTCAAAAAAAAAAAAAAATCTTAAAAAAAGAAAAGAAACCCACCAAGACATAAATCAATATGAGAATGAGAACATGGTATTATAGCAGTGGAAGGGGTATACTGAAACCAGTAAAATATAGATCAAAACAACTTTACAAATGAAGGCATAAGGCTTACATAAGACTACACAAGGATTTAATAATAATTTTCTGTGTTGAAAGCCACAGAGTATAATGATGAAAGTCAGGAAAGAATTGTAGACAAGATAAGGTGAAGTGAAAGCATCTACACAGTCCATTTTTCATAGGAGGAAACAAATATTGCCATTCTTAATATAAGAAAATATAAGTTTAGAAGAAATCAGTAGAGAAATATAAGTTTAAGATCAACGGAGAAATATAAGTTTAAGAAGGATTTTTTAAACAAAATATCCTCTAGTAGAAATAGAAACAGGATGTTACATAACAAACAATTTAGTAAAATACGAAAAGCACAGGAGAGAGCAAGGTAAGAAATAAGAAAAGAATAAAATCAAACATGGGTTGGTACAATAAATAGATATGGGCCAACTTTTATTTGTTAAAAAAATTACAATCCCGGGCGCCTGGGTGGCTCAGTTGGTTAAGCGACTGCCTTCGGCTCAGGTCATGATCCTGGAGTCTCGGGATCGAGTCCCACATCGGGCTCCCTGCTCAGCAGGGAGTCTGCTTCTCCCTCTGACCCTCCTCCCTCTCATGCTCTCTGTCTCTCATTCTCTCTCTCGCAAATAAATAAAATCTAAAAAAAAAAAAAATTACAATCCAATTGTGTACAGAGTGAAGGATTTAGAAGTAAATGAAGTCACCAGAAAGGATAAAAGATAAAGAATGAGTACAGGTAAATCTAGCAAATGCAAACTGAAATAAGCCAGGTGACCCAAAGCGGATGCTATGATCACACAAAGTAGAACCGAAGACAAAAAGCCTTAAATGGGACAATCTTTTCAATAAAAAGATATAAAACTCATGATTCCTTATTCAGAAAGGTGTAGCCTCTCTCACTCCCTTCTCTTTTGCTCCTGGATTATTGCTATCAGCTAAGAAACATCTCTAATGTCTTTTTAACCACAACAACAACAACCCAAAAAAACCCTCACAGGGTACATCCTTCACAGATGGTCAAAATTCTCCAAAAGAGAAGACAATTTTATTTGCTCTTGAGATCAGATTTGACTTTTACCCCAGTCTGTTTCTCACCTTCAGCATGCCACCAAAATTGCTGTCACCTGCATTAGCAGGGACATATTTGCCCAGTCCAGAGGATTCACTTGCATCCTCATCTCACCAAGGTCTCAGCAACATTCCAACTGGTACCCTCCTCCATGAAACCTCCCACGCCTTGGTCGGGTGACACCATGCTCTGCTGGCTTCTTCCCACTTCTTGGTTCCATTTTTCCATTCTTTGAGAAGAGTCCTCATTCTAATCTCTACAGGCTGGAGTTATTTACTCAGGGCTCAGTCCTGTGTTGGCTTATCTTCTCCCAGTGAACTCAGCCCTTTGCTCTGCTTGGCTTCACCCACATACCAAGGTCTCCCAGTCCACAGTTTTCTTTTGAACCTGACTAGCACCATTGACCATGATAGCTCGAGAATATTTCACAGCCATCCAGGTTTACTCCTGTCTAAACAGAGCTCTTGCTTTCATCTTACCCATAATCCTGTTCCAACTCCTGCCAACTTTTTCTCTGTACAGAGCATCACAATATCCTAGTCCCTCCTACCAAATAGACCTGAGTCATTCTTGATAGCTCTCTTCTCTTGATTTCTGTATTTAATCAGTCACCAGGACTTCTTGGGCTCTACCATCTAAAGAGTTCATGAATTTAGCAACCGATTTCCTTCTCTATTAACATCCACCTTATATCATATTATTATCATCCCTCTGCAGATTGGTCTTCTGCCACTCTGGACCATCTCCTGTCCCCTCTTCATTCAGTGGTCATTGTGATCTTAAACAAGCAAACAACAAAAAAAAAAAAAAAAAAGGAGGAGGGGGAGACAAAAAGAAGAAGGAGGAGGAGGAGGAGAAGGAGAAAGGGAAGGAGAAAAGAAACAGAAGAAAAGGAAAAGAAAAAAAAATCTGATCATGGAGCTCCTCTGCTTAAAGTTTTTCAGTGGTATTCCTAACCGAGGATCCTATGCTTTGGGTTCATTATGATTATCACTATTCATAATGATACAGTATTGTTTTGTTTCCTTCCTTAATGCCTGTATCCCTCACTCAGCTGTACATTCTGTGAGGTCAGGGGCTGTGTCTGTCTGGTTTATCATGATTTACCAATCCACAGCTCAGTGCAGGGCAGAGGCCAGGAGATCAATAAACAGCTTGATTCACTTAAGTTCTAACACTGTCATAATTAAAGCCTTGTGGTACTGAAACAGTAACCGACGTACATTGAACAAAATAGAAGCCAACAAATAGATCCAGACATGAAATCATTTGTTCTCTGATAAGTTTTCCTTTCTAGGAAAAATGAGTAATTGGAGGGAGAAATCAATCTCTATATGATGCCATACATTAAAAAAAAGACAAATGGTAAAGTACATCATAAAATAACTAGAAGAAAAGATAGGTGAGTATTTTATAATTATTAGTTACGCTAGACCTTCCTAAGCATAATCCCAAAGGAAAAATCACAAAGAAAAATTTGGAAATGTGTGAAAAGAGATTTAAGATTTTTTTATACCCTCACCCTATTATTTTCTGTTCTAGAAGTTTAAGGAAATTGTGAGAAATTGGTAGTAAAATGCATGTCCAGAGATGTTTAATGGATGGACTTAAAATAACAGCACAAATTAAATTATCTAAATGTACAAATTTGAGATATCATTAAATAATTAATGATACATACACCCAAAGCAATATGAAATTGCATCTTGACCAATATGAAATGAAAAGTGAAGCAGAATGTTAAGTGAAGATATGTTTCAAACAAAATATTAAGTATAATTCTATGTTTTAAATAAAAAAAATAAAAACTTAAAGAACATAGCATTAAATATTCCCCAAATTAGGGGTGCCTGGGTGGCTCAGTCGTTAAGTGTCTGCCTTCGGCTCAGGTCATGATCCCAGGGTCCTGGGTTCAAGCCCCACATCAGGCTCCCTGCTCAGCGGGAAGCCTGCTTCTCCCTCACCCACTCCCCCTGCTTGTGTTCCCTCTCTCGCTGTGTCTCTCTCTGTCAAATAAATAAATAAAATCTTTGGGCACGTGGGTGGCTCAGTTGGTTAAGCGACTGCCTTCGGCTCAGGTCATGATCCTGGAGTCCCAGGATTGAGTCCCACATCAGGCTCCCTGCTCGGAGTCTGCTTCTCCCTCTGACCCTCCTCCATCTCATGCTCTCTGTCTCTCATTCTCTCTCTCTCAAATAAATAAATAAAATCTTTAAAAAAATGATAAAAAAATAAATAAAATCTTTTAAAAAATTTCCCAAATTATATACACTGAATGTGCATTAGTTTTGTAAGGAGAAAACAGCAATATATATATATATATATGTATTTTTTTAAATTCAGATAGATATCTAGGTAGAGAGATAGTAGATGAACAGTAAAGCACAAAAGTTCCGAAAAATCTTTTTCAAACTTTTCCAAAGCATATTAAAATAGTGTTTATCAAGCTATGAAAATTAAAAACTTAAAAGATCTGAGAGAATTTTCACAAATATGCTGTTCCCTCAATGAAAATCCCATGTTAAAGGAAATATAAGTCAAATAGAAAATAATTGGATACTCAGGATGCTACATCCAAGTGAAGACCATCTTATCTACATCCAATGATTGCCCAAACCAGAAAAGCAGGTATCAGAATGCAGAAAAAGTGTGTTTTGATTCATTCATTTAAATGCTATTAAACATCTCGCATGTTTGTGATGCTGTGAAGGACACAATGAAAGCAAGAACAAAGCCCCTCAAAGAGTTTCTAAATTAGGACTTTAAAAGGTTGCTTGGAAGTTAGCATGAAGTCAGGCATCTGTTTATTATTTTATATGAACAACCTCCTGCATCCAACAGAGTTGGGTTTTTTTTTTTTTTCCTTTTCCATTTTCTGCAACATCTCAATGTACTTATTTTCTAGAAGGAACCCAAGACCCAACCAGCCACAAATGTTTGCTGGGCTCACTGGTTAAGAATGGCTGGTGGTTTGCAAAATATAAATAGAAGAAAGTATAACCGGTTTCAGCCAGTCTGACGCCGCTAACAAACTGATGAATAAATAATGAGAAGGGCCTGCATCTTTCATCAGTTCAGACCCAGGGTCCTCAACTAGTGGCGCTCACACAATTTGGTCTTCAGTACAGGCATTACCATCCAAAGTCAGACACAGGAAACTCACACTGCCTCTATCTGAGGCTCTTGGGGAGTTCTATGTTTCAAGAAGTCACCTTCCTGAGAAGGAACTCCCAGACGGTGGTATCCTTCCTCAGTGGAAATTGTTCTCCTGTATTTACTGTTGATACATTAGCACGGTCATTGTGTTTCTTCCTCTCTTGTGTACCCTCTCGATTGGACAGCTGGTCTACCTCCTGGGGCTCCTCCCCCAGCTCCTTGGGTGGAGCAGGAGTTACAGGTCAGAGAGATCTGCTGATGGGATACCCAAGAGACTGTGGTTCGGGTAACTCAGGTTATTTACCGATTCTGGGACTGAAAGAATACATGTTACTCTGCCAAAAGGGCATTTTCACATCCATGAGCCAACATAAACCCCACAGAAATCCATAAGGTAAGGAGGGCGAGTCGTGTTCTCACAACCACATTGGTGTAAGATTCAAGAATTTAAGAAATGTTCTCAAGTCCACGCAGCTTAGGAAATGCCAGCGACAGTCATAGAGTTCAAAATGTCTGTCCATAGCTTATGTGGTTTTCTTGTTTTCTCACGCTGTCCAAATTCCATGCGTTCATGGATGCAGGCTGGGGCCTTCTCAGACGGCCTGGCAGGTTATGGTGGAGGGTTTGGGCTTTATCCCATGTGCAGTGCGAGGACACTGAAGGATTTGAGGTAGGAACGAACATGTGACTCACAGTTTTGAAAAATCCCTCTGGCTGCCATGCAAAGAATAACACGGTTAAGAGAAAAGTAAAAACAGAAGATCAGCTGGTTCAAGAAAAGGATGAGATGCCTGGACCAAAGCAGGAGCCATGGAGATTGGGAGAAATGACTTTATTTGGGATGCATTTTGGAAGTAGAGCTGGTGGTTTAGATAGTAAAGGGGAGGAGGAGAGCAGGAGAGCATCAAGGGCAACTCCCAGATATTTGGCCTTGGTGACCAATGGTCTTTTCATTTATTACTTATTAATCCATCTGTTTATTCAGCAAATATTTATCAGTGTCTACTGTGCACCTCTACCAGGTTCTACATGATCTATAACCCCTAAAAGGACATTATCTGAGCCCCTTCACAGAGCTCCTATCCTAGTGGGAAACAGCCATTTGAACAACTATAATCCAGTGAAATAAATTGTGTGATGAGGCAAGGGTCTTTCGAGGAGGAAAGACAGCCAAACTGGCTTTGAGGTGGGAGGAAGTGACGTCTCCCACCTCCCACCTCCCACTGAGCCCAGAGAGATAAGTGGGACAGAGCAAATAAAGCACCTGGAAGCCATTCTATGCAGGGTGAACCACGTAAGCAGAAGCAGGAGGGAGGGCATTCAAAAAAGAGAAAGTCCCTTGGTTAGTGTTGCCAGAAAAGGTGTGCAGGAGAGAATGACAGAAGACTAAATTGGAGAAATGGGCAAGAACAAGGAGGTGCAAAGGAGTTTGGCCTTTGGAATAGTCAAAGGCAAAGGGGGTGGGGAGAGGGGCAATCCGTGGTGCAAGAACAGAGAAGTGATTTCTATTTTAGAAATATCTGTGATATCTGGAGAAGGCAACTTGCAAAATGTCGTTTACGGCGTGACCTCATTTGTTAAAACCAGAAAAAGATGTGAAAATGTTTAAGTGGGTGTGCAAAAAAAGGTGCAGAAAGGTGCACAACAGATGAGATCAGTGACTTCAGAGGTGTGGAAAGAAGGAGGGGCTTACCGTTGTTGTTTTTTTATGTGCCTTATTATGTACAAAAGCACTTCTTTCTTATGTAAGTATCTTTGATATTATAAAGGACTGATCTGAAAACTAGAATTCTGACCATCACTGTGGAGAATGCATCAGAAGTGGGCCAGGAAGGCAGGTGGGGAACTATGGCGGTGATCTTGGCCAGAGGGAACGATGGGCTCAACCTGAGAAAACACAGAAGGGAGAAAAGTCAGGTTATGTTCAGGATGTGATGTGTAGAATTGTCAGGACTTGGAGAGTAATTGGCTGTTGGGGGTGTGCGTAATGCTATTCACTGAAAGAGAAACAAGCTTATGGAGAACGGTTAGCAGGTTTAATGTTAAATACTGCATTTGTGGGCCGGGAGCTCAGAAGAGGTGTTTGGTGGTTGTTACATAAATTTGGGAGACACTAGTCACTGAAATACACCACGGCGAGGAGTGTGAAGCAGGAAGAGGAGAGGCTTGGAGTAGAGTCTTCCAGAATCCTGACGGGTTAGGAGATGCACAAGGGAGCTCCTGCAGGGGAGGCCGACATGGAGCATCTGGAGAAGGGACCCCGCACTGGCTCCAGGACTCACTGTGAAGACCCCTGAAACAATCACCCCACTATCAGTTTTATCTTCGCCACAAAAAAATTAATTCCGTAATAGAACATTATCCTGGAGGTGAATAAATTTGAGCTCTACGGAAAGATTAAGCAGGGTCCGTGCTGAGAGTGGATGGTGAGCACACGAGCCAGCCTCACCTGCCCACCCCAGGTTCCTTGAAATGACAGATAAGATATACATGGCATTGACAAATAAAACGTGGTGTTAATGATGGACGGAATGATGGAGAATCTTAGGAAAAAGGACAGTGGGTGAGATTTGAATGACAGTGACAACACACCCAGGGAAGACGCTCCGGCAGAGATGGGGGTGAGCCTTGAAGGACCGAGATGTCCCATCGAGGCACCCCTCTCTGCACAAGGCAGAGTCTCAGGAGTCACAGGCAGTAATGGAGACCAAGAGTTTGGGTGCTGTGCTCTGGGTAGCCCAGGCCTGGGGTCCCCAGAAGACTAACCAGTTTCGGGAACCGTCTGCTGTAAGACCTGACAACCTCCATCCCCCAGTCCTTCCCTATCATGCCCCCCCACCCTGAAGTTCCCAGCAGATCGCACCACTCAGATCATGAGGCTGCCTTCATGACCTGTCCAGTAGGGACTTTGAAATACAAACTCGAAACAATTAACTACTGTTCTCCCCCCTCTTTCCACCTCGCTTTGACCTTCTATCTATGCTGGTCAACCCTAGCTAGCTGCTAAGACAGAGGCTTGTTTTTTAATTGCAGTAAAACACACGCAACCGAAAGTTTACCATGTCAACCATCTCTAAGTGCACAGCTCAGTGGTCTCAAGCACCCTCACACTGTCGTGCAAACATCACCACCATCCCCACGCAGAGTCCTTTTCAATTTGCAAAACCGAAACTCTGTCCCCGTTCAACACGGTCTCCCCATCCCGCCCTCCCTCCGCCCCCCATAATCACTATTCTGTTCTCTATCTCTACGAAAGTGATTCTAGGTACCTTCTATAAATGGATTCATAAAGCGCTTGGCCTTTTGTGACTGGCTTATTTCACTCGGCATAGCGTCCTCAAGATACATCCACGTTGTAGCATGTGCTAGAATTTTCTTCCTTTTTAAGGCTGAATGATATTCCCTTGAACATACATACTAAGGTAGAAGTCTTTCACCTGCATTTTAAAGCAAAAGACCTGATCCCAGGGTCCTGGGATCGAGTCCCGCATCAGGATCCTTGTTCAGCATGGAGCCTGCTTCTCCCTCGGCCTGCCACTCCCCCTGCTTGGTTGGCCCTCTCTCTCTGTCTCTCTGACAAATAAATAAATAAAATCCCTAAAGCAAAAGACCCTGACTCATCACGCTTGGCAGAATTTCTGGTATCACAGAGGAGAAGCTCAGGGGCTGGCATGTTTTCCCAAAATCCTGCTGGAGATACAGGACGGGGTCTGACACTTGGGGCTCAGGAGGAACCCCACACAGTTTCCAGGCTAACCTTGTTTCCTTTGCTTCAAGTTCACCCCTAAATTCTCTTCCAGTCTCAGCTTTGGTGGCCCTCATGTTCAAGGTTTTTTCTTTTTCCTTGTTGTTTGGAGGGGAATGTAACTCCCCGGCTAGACCCCTGGGTGACATGCTCCCCCACCCCCAGCCTGAGCTACAGCCTCCTGGAAGCAGGGCTCAGATGACAGGAGCCCGGCTGTCAGCCCCAAGCCACCAACTACACGTAGGGAAACAGGGCCCTGGGACTATACTGCTCACAGTTTGAAAAACTTAGCAGGAGCTTTGTAGAAGAATCAACCCCATTGTTCACAGAACTCTTTGAAGATGAAGACAAGACATAATGCACATATTAGAAGTGCCAAGTTAAACTAATTAGTACTTACTGGAGTTTCCATGCAAATGACCGCAGTAATAAGGAAAAAATGATTTCTGCTGATCTCCTACCTTTCTGGATTTCTAAATTGCCCTAAACAGACTCACTTTGAATGTTTTCCGTGGAGCGTCATCAACAGCTTCTGAACCTTCAGCTGTCGTTTTGTGAAGGCATTTTCTGATCCAAATAACAAGTGTCACAATGAACAACAGCAGGAAAACAAAACAAAACAACACTGTGGCCTTGTTTTGTATTTTTTTTTTTAAGATTTTATTTATGTATTTGACAGAGAGAGACACAGCGAGAGAGGGAACACAAGCAGGGGGAGTGGGAGAGGGAGAAGCAGGCTTCCCGGCGGAGCAGGGAGCAGGGAGCCCAATGCGGGGCTCGATCCCAGGACCCTGGGATCATGACCTGAGCCGAAGGCAGACGCTTAACGAGCCACCCAAGTGCCCCTTTGTTTTGTATTTTTAAAGCCAATCAAGTATGAAACATTAAAGCTAATGGCTTTGGGGAGGGAAATTGGATACCAAATGAAGGTACCATGAATGATAGCCTACTAATTTGATGTGCATTATTACATTCCAGGCCTTGCAAGTCCCTAGCTCAGGGGGACAGCCCTATACTTGTATGTTGCACCCAGGCCAAAAGATCTCCTTCCCTCAATGGTCACTCAGTGCAGAAGGGTGGGCAATGGGAATTCTGCTTGCCCTACAGCTGTAAACGTGGCTCACTTACCCCACTGAAGTTTTCCATGACAGATGCAGCCCTGGAAACTGTCCCTGGGCATGCAGGACAAGATTACAGTGGCATCTTTGGTCCTTAGAAAGCATCTTTTGTTGATTAATTCTTTGGTTATTTCAGGAGTAATAAGGAACACATAAACCACGGGGGGTACGGAGCTAGTTATATATCTTTCCACGTCTCACTGCTTTGACACAGCCCACGAAGGGCCAAAAGTCTGTATTTGCTATACTGAATGCAAAAAAAAAAAAAGTACATCACCGAAAAAAGCCCCTCCTCCAAATTATAGCTCTACAGTAGACCATTCAAGGATTTAATCTGTGTGGTTTCGATTCTTGAAGAGTAACCTTGAAAATGCCTTCCATGTAACAATTTGTACTTTTTCAAAGCCGAAAATTCGAGTCACACAGACGAAAAGACAGATGAGCTAGAGGAACGATCCAGAAGCAGCCTGGCCCAAGCCCTGGTTCTGGTCAAAAGTCTTTCATGACTTCTGAGAAATTAAAAGACAAAATTCTTCTCTCTTCTTGAGCCATAGAGTATGACTTGAATCTTACAGATTTAGAACCACTGCTGCTGGTGATCAATCGATGTGGGGGAGAAATGAGAATAAAAGACACCACAGAGCCAGTAGGAAAACTTTTCGGAGGGAAGTTGCATTTTACAGTGATAGCAATGAACACCGAATTTTCAGGACATACCCTTTATGTGGACCAAGAGTCTCCTGCATTTCTAGGGGTCAAATTTTATTCATTTAATGGACACGTATTGGGAGCTGAGGTGCAGGCTGGTGGTGCTCACCTGCACTGACCCTCCTTCCCAGCCCCCTTAGGGTCCGGTGGGACTGTGTGGCTAGCCTTAGACAATGAAGCATGAACACAAGTGACATTGTTCACTTCTGAGCTGAGGCATGAAAAAGCTGGTGGGCGCTCTCTTTGGCCACGGAGCTTGGCAGTGAGCATGGCGACACACAGTGTGAGGGAAGTCCCTTGAACTGGAAGTAGCTGGAATTCTTGAGATCTTCCAGATCCGCATTGGATGTCATAGACCGTTGACTATGAATCCTGAGATTTCAGGGTTTAGTTGTTACTGCAGCATTATTTATACCCATCCCTGCTAAAAAAAAAAGTGCCTGCTATGTACTGTAAGTGATAAAAAGTCACTAGCAAAACCATCTTTGTGGAACAAAAAAAAAAATTTGTAAGAAAAATTATATTTATAGATTAAAATCTAAAGGTATATACACATGAAATAGATATGCATGTGTGTGTGTATTTTATATACAGTATATATAAAATCTGTTGAGAACTGACAGTTTGGTAATAGCTGTTGTTCTGCTGGCAATTTCTTCCCACTCCAATCCATCCTCCATAGCACCATCAGAGGGAAATTTCTAAAAGACAAACAAACCAAGAACTGGACCTTGTTATATCCCTGTTAGAATCATCTGGAGGGGCGCCTGAGTGGCTCAGTCGTTAAGCGTCTGCCTTCGGCTCAGGTCATTATCCTGGAGTCCTGGGATCGAGCCCCGCATCGGGCCCCCTGCTCCGCGGGGAGTCTGCTTCTCCCTCTCCCACTCCCCCTGCTTGTGTTCCCTCTCTCGCTGTGTCTCTATGTCAAATAAATAAAATATAAAAAAAAAATAAAAGAATCATCTGGAACCTGCAGTCCTGTATTTCTTTACTTGCACTTCATCTCATATGTAAAAGGGATTCAGGCAGCATCTCTGATGAATACTGTGGCACTGAAGAAAATCAAGGAGGGGCATCTGGGTGGCTCAGTCAGTTAGGTGTCTGCCTTCAGTTCAGGTCATGATCCTGGGGTCCTGGGATCAAACCCTGTGTTCAGCTCCCTTCTCAGTGGGGAGCCTGCTTCTCCTCAGCCCCTCCCCTTGCTGGTGCTCTCTCTCTCTCAAATAAATAGATAAAATCTTTTTAAAAAGAAAGGAATAAATAAAGAAAGAAAATCAGGGAGCAAATATAGGGAAGTGACCTTCCTAACACTGGGCGGCACCTTCTGGGCTCTGGGGAAGAATCCAGCAGTTAGGGGAGATGGTTAGGTCACACCAGGAGAACTAGATATCTATGCCAAAAGATGAGCAGTGTGGGCTATAATTCATAAAGGTCATGAAAAGGCCACCTCTACCATTTATAGTTTTCTTGGCTGTAAATTGGGGATAATAACAGCACTATTTATATGTTGACGTATGTAATTGCCCAAGATGCAGAGACATTTCCATCTCTTCTGTGAGAACGAAGAGCCATGGGAGGATTTGCAAGAGTAGGTGGAGTGAATTTGCAGCAATGGGCAGTTTCTATGGATGAAGAGAAGGACAAGTCAAGTAGACTCATTAAGAAAATTCTCAAAATCCAACATGGATTGCACTTTAGGCTAAGACAATGTTACACGTCAATTAGATCTTTAAAAAAAATGGCAGAAAGTCAAGGAAGTTTGAAGTCCCTTATAGCAAATAGAGTAATGTTGTCAGAAGAAAGGGACAGTTGACACTGGGCAGACAACCAACAAATAATTGTATCGACTCATGGCTTCTCACTACTCTGCCTTGTTTATTAACTTATTTGTCAAAACCAAAGTCTTGGGAAGTATCAGGAATGAAGGGGAAAAATTAGAACAGCAAATGAGGGGTCAACAAGACATGGGAAGGTAGAGATTTTTGGTATTCACTTCTGCTATTCTAAAGCAAACAAAGCAGTGATTTCCTTAGTTTCTCAATAAAATTAATCCAGTCGTGTCTCTCTCTACCTAAAAATAACTCGAGTTTCCTTGACATTTGGAAACCCTTCAGCAAGGTACCCTCTTTTCTTCAAACTGTAGGTCTTCTCCTGTGACGTTCTCCCCACGTTCTTGTTCTATGGGAGGGTATACAGGAACCAGGTTCGAATTTCCTACAGGAAATTAAGAACATTTCTAAAGAGGGGGTTGCAAACATAAGACTTGGGCCTCTTCATCTTTAGACCTATTTTCCCTCTTTTGCTATCAGTTTATGATGTTGATAAACACATTTCCAATCCAAAGTGCTTTTTACAAGGATGGTTACTGGGATTGGCAATTATTTACACCTGTGAGGCTTTCAGAAGAGGCTAAATATGGAAAATACAATACTTCAGAGTGTGAAATTATTTCGTGAATGAAGTATGCTGGGAGTACGCAGTCTCTGTTGCATAGAGTCAAAAACTAAATGCCTGCTGGGTGGTATTATTGTAAAATCTCCAAAAGCAAAGAACCACCACACTCCCTAACAGACACCTTGACAAAGGACTATCAACACTCCAAGACCAAGACATCACCACAGGAAGTGTAGAAAAATACTATCCCAAGGGGGTCAGATACAGTGGGGAAGGTGTGAAAATCTGCCATCATTCTATCCCTCAAGACCCCAGTCTCAGAGGCTTTTTCTGACCAAGAACTCGGATCGTATCCCATTGAAATTATATTACTAAGATGTTTGCTCAGCTTGATAAACCAGGCATTAAAAAAAGGGGTGGGGGTGGGGGGCCTGGGTAGCTCAGCCGGTTAAGCGATCAGCTCTTGACTTGGGCTTGGGTCATGATCTCGGGGTCCTGGGGTCGAGCCCCTCATCAGGCTCTGTGCTCAGCATGGAATCTGCTTATCCCTCTCCCTCTGCTCCTTCCCCCACTCTCTCTCTCTCTCTCATGTAAGTAAATACATAAAATCTTAAAAAAAAAAAAATCCAGTGTGGAAGTGGTGGAGACCTTGAACAGGTCAGAGGCATCGGGAATGAAGGAAAAGCAGATGTAAGAAGAAATAACAAGGAAGAAGAGATATAAAGAATGAAGAAAACAAAACCCAAATAATTTTTTGGATATCTGGTTTTGTGATAATCACATTGTGCTCCAAACACAAGTGTGAAGGAGCTATTTCTCTCCCTTCATACAAAAATGTTAATCCATACAGACATACACGCACATTTATCATACCTGTGACTATCCTCATCTCCCCTCTGTTGGTGCTGAACCCTCTCTAAGCTTCCACTCCAACCCAACCTCCAAAGGAGCCCGCAACTTTTTAAAAAGATTTTATTTATTCATTTGAGAGAGAGAGAGAGAGAGCACAAGCGGGGGAGAAGAAGAGGGAGAGGCAGAGGGAGAAGCGGACTCCACACTGAGCTGGGAGCCCGATGGGGGGCTTGATCCCTGGACCTGGAGATCATGACCTGAGCTGAAGGCAGACGCCCAACCATCTGAGCCACCCAGGTGCCACAGGAGCCAACAATTTTATTTGCTTTCTTATGAGCCACCCCTGAGGGACTCTCCTGGACCTCCCCTCCCAGCTGCCATTCCCGGACAATAGGACTTGCTAAAGAAATTGTCAAAATTGACCCTTTGGCCTCCCTTTCCCTCCAGGCCCACCCTCTGCTAGGTAACAGTGAGCGAATCAAATACAGGTAACTCTGAATGCATTCATGATCCCAGCAGGTTCCTGTCTTTTCACTGGAATGTATCTTATTTGCATGTTAATTGGGTGTCAAGAGACAATCACCCCAAAGGCGCTGAACTCCTTGTTCTGTCTCTAATAACCATCATGACTTTATTATTTCCTCTCTCCAGGACTCAATTTCTTCCCTTGTTAAAAAGAAACCACATCATGCCTAAGATTCCATTCACATCGGAAATTGGATGGTTCTATTCTCTGCCATGAGCAGGACAGGCCATTTCTGGTACCCCCTTCCCATAAGAAGAGGTGGAGGTGTTACAGAAATGCTTCTGTCACCCTAGGCCACCTGGAAAGCCACATGAAGGCCCCAAAGTGTCAGGATGAATGACATGAAGAGCTTAAACCTGATGGATGAGTTATTAGCAGAAACCATTTAGACTGACAGGAAGTTAGACAACAGGAAGTTGGGGGGGGGGTAAGATATAAGAGGAGCTGATATGGAATCTACACTCCCTGAATCCAAAGAAGGCTGTCAAGGAGAAGGGTGAGCAACCCTTGGAAGCTCCATGTTGATAACCTTCTACAATGTTCTATTTCTTTTTTTTTAAAAAAAAGATTTTATTTATTTGACAGAGAGAGCACAAGCAGGGGGAGCGGCAGGCAGAGGGAGAAGAAGAAGCAGGCTCCCTGTTGAGCAGAGAGCCCAACATGGGGCTCAATCCCAGGACCCTGGGATCATGATCTGAGCCGAAGGCAGACGCTTGACCGACTGAACCACCCAGGCGCCCCTACAGTGTTCCTACAGTATTCTATTTCTAAGCGTTGTTTAAAATGCCCCTCTATGCCAAGATATTCCATAAAGAACAATGACATTATGACCTAAACAAACAAACAACAACAAAAGCAACAGAACACAGAAACAAATTAAACATTTAGAAGCTGCTGACAATATCGTGATATGTTCACAGAATGGAATAAACCACACAGAGAAAATGAATGAACAGAGCTACAGCAATGATATACATGCATCTCAGAAGTATCGTGCTGAGTGAAAAGAAGCAGATCCCAGAACTCCATATGGAATATGAAGCTCAAAACTTAGAAAAAATTTTACACAGGTGGTTAAAAAAATAAAAAAATAAACACACAGACAAATAAAGAAGTACAGGGATAATATGTTCAAAATCTAGCATAGTGGTTACTTCTTGTTGTGTTCCAAACTTTAAGAGCAAAGTGTTGAGTTTCTTTCGTCATTTGTTGTGATGTTAGCTGTAAATTTTTCATAGTTTTTCATTATCAGGCTGTTTTTTCTATTTTTAGTTAGCTGCGAGTTTCGGATGTAAATGGGTTTTACCTTTTATTCAATCCTTTTTCTGCACTGATTGAGCTGATCATGAAATGTTTTCCTTTTTCCTGTTATTCTAGAGAAATAACACTGATTGATTTCTGAATGTTAAACCACTCATCCATTCTTGAGGGGAAAAAACCTCACTGTTTCATGATGTATTATCATTTTTATGTATTTCTGAACTCAACTTGCTAATGTTATGTTAAGAACATGGGAGTCCATGCTCACGAGAGAAATTGGTCTGCTTTTCTTACAATGTTCTTGTCTGGTTTTGGCATCAGGGTTATCCTGGCCTCACATTTTCCTACAGAGTTTGTGTAGAATTGGTTTTATTCCTTAATTGTTTCATGCACTTTACTAGGGAAGCCACCTTGCACGGAGCTTTTTTTGAGGGAAGACTTCATCAGGAATTAAATTTAATTTCATGTATTTTAACCATTCACATCATCTGTTTCTTCTTGTGTCTCTTTTGGCAATTTGTGTCTGTCAAGAAACCATTCCATGTCATCTACATTGTTAAATTTAATGACGTGCTCATGGTGTTTCCTTCCTATCTTTTAAATATCTGTGGAATCTTTACTGATGCCCCTCTTTATTCCTGATACAAGTCATTTGTATTTTCCATCATGGTTTATCACTCTAGCTAGAGGAGTATCAATGTGTCTTTGCTAAACTAGAGGTTTTTTCAATTTTATTGATTTTTCAAAGAGCCAATCTTGGGTGTTACTGATTCTTCTCTATTGTTTGTTCATTTTGTATTTCACTGGCTTCTGATCTTATCTTTATTGTTTCTTCATTCCACTTATTTGGGGCTTAATTTCCTCTTTTTTTCCCTAGTGCCTTAAGTTGGAAGCTTAGGTGATTGATTTTAAACCAGTCTTCTTTCCCAATAAGCATTCAGAGCTGTAAATTCCCCCTGCAAACTGTTTTGCTGCATCCCTCAACTTTAATACATCATGTTTTCTTTTATCATTTAGTTGGAAATATTTCCCTTATGATTTCTCTTTTTACCCAAGGGTTATTCAGGAGTAGAGGATATGGCTTATTTTCTAAATAGCTGGGGATTTTCCTGCTATCTTTTTGTGTTTAATTTCTAATTTAATTCCATTATAGTCAGAGAACATACTCTGAATGATCCAATACTTTGATATTTATTAAGATTTGCTTTATGGCCCAAAATATGATCTATCTTGGTGAATGTTCCATGTCCACCAGAACCAGAAAAGAATGTGTATTCTACTATGGATGGGTGTAGTTCTATAAATGTCAGTTAGGTTAAATTGAATGATAGTGTTGTTAAAATCTTCTATATTCTTCCTTATGGTACCACATACTTGATCTTATCAATTATTGAAAAGGAATTGTTAAAACCACCAACTATAGTTACACGTTGTCAATTTCTCACTATAATTCTTGTCAGATTTTGTTTTTATCATTATGAAATCGTCTCTGATAATACTCCTTGTCTTGAAGCCTACTTTTTCTGATGTTAATGTAGTCACTCATGCTTGCTTATGATTATTGATCACATGGGTTATATTTAAGGCACGTTTCTTCTAAGCTGTATACAGTTGGGTCTATATAGAGTTACACATTTTTGAGGCAACTCTATCTTGAAAACCCTAAGAACACCGATGAAAACAAATTTTGATTTTAAAAAGCCAACAAAGGAAGTTGGCTTTCTTTCCTGACATTAGTATTTCTCAGTCAAGAGCTGCCAACAAATGTCATTAGCACCGAGAGGAGTGTACGATTGGGTCCACATTTGACCAAAACAATAATCAATGGTGCTCATCTATGTCCAGCACAAGTGGATATGAGCGATAGGATCTACATTCAACTGAAATGATATATCGATGAAATTAAGTATTCAGTTCAGGCTAGATATATCATATCAAAATATGTATCAATTATACAAACATTCAGTTAGCAGGCCAGTTAGCTGGTTGTTCCATCCTATTTTAGACACCATTTAATGACTTTTCTGAACGAACTGGCTGCTTTGGAGGAATTTCAGACTCTTAATGACTTGAACCTCCAATTTATCTCAAGACATTGAGCTACGTCCAAGGGTGAACAGACCACTCAATTCGTAAATTCTGTTTTAACTCTCCCAGAGACACCACTGACAGACTCTCATGTAATTATTTTGAAAATATAACTGGGGTGAAGGTCATGTGTACTACAAGAGTAGTAATTTATTCTTCCCCAATGGCCAGATTAGATTACTGTAGCTCTCATTCCCCTGATCTTCCTGCCAACCCTCAAAGGAGTGTGTTTATAACGATGTTCCCACGAACTACAACCTAGTTCAAAGGCCATTCTTCTACTTTGTACAAGAAATTGGTCTTTCAGAGGCTTAAGGCAGAAAACGTTGTGGGACAATCCTAAGCAATGGAGGCCATTACAATGGACAAAACATCAATGTCTGAATGTTGGAGAATCTTCTATATCAATCTTGGCCCAACTGGATAGGAAATCGAACTGCCAAAATCACTGGACATAAAGCCTCTGGGGAAAAGTTATTAATAAAAATCACTCTGAATCTTTGATATTCCCAAAGTGGGGAATGAATCATATACCTTCTACATGTAGGTTTAGGGCCAAATTGGAGGGACATGAAAAACAGACTCTTCTGAGCAGTAGCAATTGATTTCAGTGGATGTTCATAATCTCCATCCAAGGTCTATGGACACCTGTAGGAATCTACCTAGATAATCAAGCTCAGTCTTTGCTTTTGTATTCTGATACTTTCTAAAATAGTCAGAAATTTCTTGGCTGGTGGTTGTTTGGGGCACCCATTCTGCTCTAAGCTTGGCTTAAAATCTTTTAGCCCATAACTCCTAGACTGGATATAGAAGAATCAGGTTATTGGTCACAATATTTGAAGACAGATCATATGTATACACACATATATATATAAAACTTCAGGGAGTCAATGGAAATCTTCATCCAGTGATCCTCGCTTCCTACAATTGAAAACTCAATCTCAAATAGGCTTAATTAAGCCATCGTAATTCAGTCCATTTTTTTCCAATAAGTATAAGTAATTCAGAGCAAGTACTAATGCATGCTAGATGAAGGCTGAATCTGATCAAGCAGACACATGAGATGATATAGAGAAAAGGGAACAAGGTTGGAAATCAGGATCTGAACCAGCTTCTACTTTTCATTCCCTTCCATTTATAGCAGTGAGAATGATCTTTTTCAATCACAGATTGCAGGATATCACCCATCGCTTAGAACCATTGAGGGACTTCCCATTGCTCTTAGAATCTAGACCCCTCCTCTTAGTCTCTGTCTGTTATTTGAAACTCAAAGTCTTTGCACCAGCTGGTTCCACTTTCCTTGGAGTGCTCAACGTGGCTGTTTGAGTGACTAGTTCCTCCTTATTCCTCAAATGGCACCTTTTCAAAGAAAAAGTCCTTGAAGTCACACACCTTGACATTCTCAACATCCTATCATCTGGATTTAATTCTGCCTTGATCTGAAATTATAATTGATTTGTCTATTTCTACCTCATCTGTCTCGTTCACTAAAACATAAGGTCCACAAAGGCAGGAACCTGGCTGTCCTTTCCCCCAAGCCTAGAACAACACTTATGACACAATATGTGCTCAATTAACATATGTCGGTTGAATGAATGCAGTAGTATTTTGGTTCTATTCCCAGCTTTGTCTCAAACTATATGATTATAATTATATCTGTTTTCTTACCTGGAAATAAGGGCAAATACATCTTTTCTTGGGAACTACAATAAGTCGTTATTCCCTCTTCTTAATCACCTTGCCCTCCACAACACTCCCCCCGCCAAAAAAAAAAAATTAATGAGGAAGTGAAGGAAATGATTTGCCGGTAAGGATCACATTTTAAGCTTAACACATGATGGACTGAATCCCAGATATAAAATCAACTGGGTCAGACAAACTAGCTTCCAGCTAGTCATAATTTGTTTGAATATATTTACATATCTAAACAACCTCCAATTAGCATGTAGTTAGTTGGTCAGTCTTCAAAACAGGGCGAAGGGAGAGAGCTGGAGCATACATTGGCATGACCCATGCCAGCACAGGGAAATCAGATAGATGCTTTTAATCATCTGATTCATCCACTTCCTCAGTTTTGGCTCCACACTGGGCAAACAGCGTTCTGATTATAACTTGGTCTGATTGTATTTGGATTTTCCAACAGGGAGAGAATGTGCTGATCACACATACTTTGCATTTTCCAGTCATTGGGACAATGATCTGTCGCTGTAAATCACTAGATTTGCATTCTGCTGTTTTTCTGGGTCTTGTGTGCTTTTGGTTCCTATGAGTCAGTCCTTCAGAGCCCATCACTTTTGCTCACCCAGAGGAGCAGGCCTTTGTCCCAGGAGCAGAGGGCCTTGGAGTGCTCGACGTGGCTGTTTGAGTGACTAGTTCCTCCAAGGCCCTCTGCTACTGGGCCTTGGTTGCTTAGTTTAGGGATGGCTTGGCCTTCCTGGGGCAGGAATAGCAATTCAGTTCTAGCATGTTCATTAGACAGCCCAAGTATGTGCTTAGAGACCCTGCAAAGAGAGAGATCATAAGTAATAATAATAATAATAATAATAACAATAGAAGTAGTTTAATGCTTCAAAATATGCTCCAACTACACCTCATCAAAAGAAATCATAACACAGCAGCACCTGGGTGGTTCAGTCAGTTAAGCTTCTGACTCTTGATTTAGGCTCAGGTCATGATCTCAGGGTCATGAGATCAAGCCTTGCGTCAGGCTCTGAGCTCAGCAAGGAGTCTACTTTTCCCTCTCCTTCCCCCTGCTTTTGCTCTCTCTCTCAAATAAATAAATAAATGAATAAAATCTTTAAAAAAAGAAATCCTAACGTCACAATTTCTTGCAACTATTTTACAGTTTAGAACAGTTTGCATTTTGAATGGGTGGGGGTGTGAAAGAGCAGGGAGGGGGTGGCTCTGTGATAATTTTAGTGCTTAAACCTACCAAAGATCTTAGCGCAGCCCCAAGAACAATACTTGCAGCATGGCCCCCAGCAGGCTCAGCAGCCTTTCTGATGCAGAGGAAGACAGTGAACTCCAGAGGAAGACAGTGAGCTCCAGCTGCTTGTGCTCACGCAGAGCTAGGACAGGGACCTCCACGTGGGCGCATGTGCACCTGCTGCTCAGTAATCCTTGCCCTCCTGATACTTTCCTGGGACCTATTTCATCTCCCATGCTCCCAGCTTTCTTCAGAGGTCTCATCTAGGAGAGCCCTAAGGTTGCTGGCAGTTCTAACATTCCATGATTCAGGAAAAGAATAAGGGAAGGAATCAAATCCTGCACTCTGTGGGGGTCCTCTCAAGTTTATGCCCGAGCACCAGAGGACAAGGCAGACCTGCACATTCCCTCTGCTTTTCTCTGGCCCCGGACTGCGATTTTCACTGTGCTTGGGGACGGGCAAGAAGGAGGGTTGAAAGCATAAATATTTTGTAAATGTTCAAGACATGCTGCAGCTGCACAGTTGGGTGCCCAATTTCATCCTCCTAAGCTGCTTTTAGAGCCACCTAAAGTGCCTACATTATTTAGGGCCCCTGCAGGGAGCCTACTGAAGGCAGAGTTATTAGTGATTGATCCAATTACAGCAGAGACTCAATCAATGATGAAGGGTCTGGTGAGCCCCTAGCATGCCGAGAGTAATGATGAAAATGTTGGAGTAAGAAAGGCAGGGGAAGGGACAGGATCCAGGAAAGAAACCCTAGATGCAGGCATGGGAGAAGCGTCCCTCTTTCTGCATCACCCAGCAGTTGGTGGCGTGTGTCCTATGGCTTAGCACAGCACCAACATGAGTTAGATACCCAGAGAATGTTTATGAATTGATTGAACAGGATAAATGGAATTGTAATGGCACCAAGGAATGAATCCATCATGGTGTGCTAAGGAAAGTACCATTGGTCTCTTGAAGAAAAGGAAACTCTCAAAGCTGGATCCCTTTGCTGAGCTCGTAGGAAGACTTCTCGTGAATGACTAACAAATGTGGAAGTCACAAAGAAATAGAACTCGGATCTTTTCTTTTCCACCAGAATTGTGCAATCACTGTTTTCAGAATGGCAAGCCAGGTTGAGGCAGGGAGGGGACCCTAATGTTGCTGGTGAGATTCATGTTTGGTCCCAGGCTCCTGTACCCAGATACTTCCAGGAAAGCCTATTAGCCCTCAGTGCCCCACACCAGGTAACCACATCATCTGGACAAACTTCCAAATTTCAGAAAAGGAGAAGTAGGGGGCGCCTGGGTGGCTCAGTTGGTTAAGCGACTGCCTTCAGCTCAGGTCATGATCTGGAGTCCGTGGATCGAGTCCCACATCGGGCTCCCCGCTCAGCGGGGAGTCTGCTTCTCCCTCTCACCCTCCCCCATCTCATGCTCTCTCTCTCTCATTCTCTCTCTCAAATAAATAAATAAATAAAATCTTAAAAAAAAAAAAAAGAAGAAGAGGAGAGGTAGAAGACCTTGAGAGAAGCCCTGGAAAATCAAAATCAACTCCCTTTATAAACTTGTGTGTGTGTGTGTGTGTGTGTGTGTGATTAGAAGTCTTCAGAAGGACACATTCCTTCTAAAGTAAAACGTTTTTATCTATGACAAAAAGAAGCTATGTGGGTAACCATGCCAAAACAGTCACTTTATTCAATGATCAAAAAAATTACAAGTTTTTGCCTGTATGGACACCTATTATGTTCCCTAAGCAGGATCGGACACTCCGTGCCTCGCTGCACTCATTTCCAGCCTCAGTGGTAATGCTACCCCTTGTCCTACGAGGTTGCAATTCTGGGTTTTCACTTCCATCTTCCCCTTAGTGAGTATCTTGGAAGAAGTAACCATGTCTCACTCATCTTTGCATCGTGAGCACCAAATACAGATTTGAACAGGTAGAGGGAAGTCAACCAGTGTTTGTAAAACTGAGTGTCAGACAATACAGAGAGAAATGAATGAATGAATGAATGAATAAATGAGCATGCGAATAAAGGAACTAGTAACTGAGTGAACCAATGGGTTGAAACAGCTGACTTCGGCACGTCATCATTTTGTATCTGGAAAACATGTCTGTCCATTTAAACCCCCAGGGGAGATGGAAGAGGAGTGGGGAGAGAGGATGTATTTGTTTCATTTTTTGCCTTGCAGTCTTGGTTGTCCTCCAAAGGAACCCACCCCACCTAGAACTAAAGTTCTGAAAGGTGAGTTTAACCTTCCACATGTATTCTGTGCCCAGACATGAAAGAAGCCAGAAAAGCTGTCACAGCAAGATGTTGAGTTTATTGTGCAAATATGAGCCCAACACTCATCAAGTTTAAAAAAAAAAAAAGAAGACTTCTCAGGTTCTGTCCAGGCGGCACAAAGCAAAGTGCCCATTTGGATGCTGGCTACTTGACAGAGCATAAGTTTGAGGGAAATTGATACTTCAGGGTAGCATTAAAATCTAGTATAGTTCCATATATCTACGGAGCTCCAATGGATGCCCCATTACATTTGATTTTGAACTATGAGACCCAGGTCCAGCTTTTATGGATGCCCGTAGGTGCTCCCTCCCAGGTGCTCACAGGGGATGGGATGGTTGCTTTGCCAATGTGCGAACCAACTACAATAACCACATGCCTGGCTGGCACATGTCCACTCTGGAAGGATCTTGTGAAGAACAGCACATGAAAATGTCTGGGGTCTGTTCTGTTGCCAGAGCCAGAACCTAAAAGCTGCTGGTCTTGTTTCACATGCTCACGGGAGAGTGAAAACTGGACTGAACGACCCCTTGTAAAGTCACATTACAAGAGCACTTGTCTTCACCACCCATTAACTCTCTAGAATTTCTTGCCTTCTTTAGGTACCCAACTACGATCTTTCGAGTTGTTTTGTTGTTGTTTTCTCCTATTTTGCAATGAGGGTATTATTAATGCCAGTGCATTTGGACAGAAATTTTTTTTAAAGATCAGGTCAAATCAATAGATTGGCAACTCGGGTGCCTGGGTCGCTCAGTCCGTTAAGCTCCTGCCTTTGGCTCAGGTCATTATCTCAGGGTCCTGGGATTGAGTCCCACATTGGGATCCCTGCTCTGCTTCTCCTTCTGCCTGTCATCCCCCCCTGCTCGTGCTCTCCCTCTTTCTCTCTCTCAAATAAATAAATAAAATCTTTTAAAAAATCTACTTAAAAAAGATAGATTGGCAACTCAGCCCAACCAAGTTCAGCAAATGACAGCCACTTCTCCAAGATTAGGAGGCATTGTTGGAATAGTACTGAAAATCAATTATTTGAGGAGAGAGCAGGATGATGCCCTTGAGGCATTTTCTTCTTCATCAAATTTCTTTTTTTTTTTTTAAGATTTTATTTATTTATTTAATTGACAGAGAGAGAGAGAGCATGAGAGGGAACACAAGCAGGGGGAGTGGGAGAGGAGAAGTAGGCTTCTGGCCGATCAGGGACCTTGATGTGGGGCTCAATCCCCGGACCCCAGGATCATGACCTGAGCCGAAGGCAGTCGCTTAACCAACTGAGCCACCCAGGTGCCCCTCTTCATCAAATTTCTTTCAGGTCTTTTATATCATTTAAGCTCACAATATACCTAGGAGTTACTTTGGGTTCTCATCAGTAGAGTATGGTTGGTTTGCCTTGGGCATAAGAGAAACCAGAAATTGTCTATAGAATTTGCTTATAACCATTTACAAAGCATGAATCATGGCTTTAGAGAAACCTTAAAACAACACAGGTCTTTGGAAGCCAGCTATTACCCCTCATTCTCTGCAGGTGGCATCTAAGTCCCAGGAAAGTGAAATGACTTACCCAAAGTCACATGACCAGCGTGTGACAGCCTATTCTAATTCTAGACCATCATTCTTTGCACCTAACGATAAAATGACTACTGAACAATGTTGGAAAATAGCAAGCCATTTGTCAGGAGTGACAGATCAAGATGAGACTATGGCTAAGGGAACCTCTGCTATGTTCAGTGGGTCGTGGTGCAACCTCCTGGGGCCACGTGGGACCATATCTGCTGTGTATCCCGCCATCTTGCTTCTACAAGTCCTCCCTATTCAACCCTTTCAATCTATTGCCTCTGTTTCACACTAGACTTTATTTTTTTTAAGAAAGTGGGTTTTTTTTTTTTTTTTTAGTTCTTAAGTAGCTTTCTTGGAAATGCATTTTGCATATCACCAAAGTCACCCATTGCAAACGTACAATTCAGTGATTCTTAGTAGCTTTACTGAGAGGGGCAACCATCACCACGAATCAGCTGTAGAACATTCTCATCCTCCAATAAGTTCCCCCACTTCCCTTTAAAGTTAATTCCCATTCCAACTCCTTAAAAAGGATTGACTCTTTCTAATCCAGCTATGAAAAGAAAAAAAAAGTAAAACAGAAGCCGTTAATTTTTTATATTGAGAGAGTTTTGACCTGCTACATTCTCTCACTCCAAGGAACAATTTGTAGCCACAAAGACAATTTTCTCACCACGCTGGTTTATCTCCCAGAGAGTGGGATCTGCTGAGATTGGATTTTCTGAGGTAGTAACGCCGGCTTAAGCTATGAGATGTGAATGAGTCTCTATACTTACGTCTTCCCAGACCTGGGTGGGCAGGATGGCTAATTCTGGGTGCATCCCTTCCCACACCTCTTCCTATAGGTCATCTCTGTTTGTGTGGCTAAGGGGTTAAGACCTACACACACCAGTGATTGTTTCAAACCCCCTTCCCACTCAAAGTGTTGTCCCCCTTCCCCCATCCCATTGGCTCAGGGCTTCACCATCTGCCTCTTCCGCCGGTGAGTGGGAGCAGGATCTGTGAGAAGTGAGTTTCCCATCGGCTCTTCCCTGCCTGACAGGCTATTTCTTTTGGTCACCTTGACTTGCTGTCCCACGCTTCTCCCTTATAGTATGCTCATGATGAGGCAGCTCAGCAACAACCCACAGACCCAACCATAAGGAAATGGCCAAACACATCATTGAATATGTATTCCTAGACAACCATTAAAAAGACGCTGTAGAGGAATATCTCACCATGTAGGAAAGTCCCTGCGATAGCGTATCTGGGGGAAAAAAAGGATTCCAAAATTAGACACACAGCATGAAGGGCATTTAGAACCAACGTATATAGAGGGGTGAATCTGAGCTTGCCAATATCAAATCTATCTGGACAAAACCCCCCAAAATAATAACGGTGGTTACTTATCTTTGCGTGGCGAGAGTAACTTACATGGATGTCTATTTTTCTGAATTTTTCGATCCTCCCGCAATGAACGCATATCACTGTCATAATGAGGGACAGAACCCTCAGTGTTTGGAGAAAGAGGGAGAGGGGCAGCTTCCTGGGCCCGAGCGGCATCTGCCTCCCACTTGCAGCAGGTACATTGTCAGCAGCGGCGGCTCTCCCTCGCATCACTGTTATAAAGCGCTAATCACAGCGCACTAACTCCTTCCTCTGTGCTAATCACCCGCCACACCTGGGAGGCTGAGTTCGGTGGAGGAGACGAGGAATCCCGGGTAGACAGACAGTTTGGACTGAGTTCAGAGACGAGTTAGCCAAATGATCAAGGGAGCAGGGAGGATTGTTGCTGGCGAGGAGATGAAAGGATCTCCATTTTTATGGCTCGGCTGAGCAGAAACTGGGGGGTGGGGTGAGGTGGGGTGGGGGGACTTGAAAATAGACCCAAACCATATGAAAACCACGAGCAATAAAGAGGGAGGCAGGAGCCCCGGCAGGGCCTGGTCCGCACTGGTAATCGGATGCTATGGGGACTGGAGAGTCAGAGAATGAACATCAAGGGGTCTCCCGTTGGCACCGCCCATCCAGCTTCAGGGCGCGTCCCCACGGGGAGGAAGAGGCTCACCATGCACTAAGTAAAACATGATGTTGGGCTGTCCCAGGAAACCCTCCGGCTCACGGAGCAACATGAACCCTCGGTTCCACATTCCTCAAGGTGAGGAGAGGCCCTTCTGGTTGCAAGCCCAGATGCAAACTGCGTCCATCAATCACGGGCCAGGCTCTCCCGCGGCAAAGCTCATTGCAGCCACTGCCTGGCTCTGCCGCTTGGGCCAGGGGGCCCCTGCTGTTTATTTCTCTCTCACACACCCACTCTTTCAGAAGGGTTTCCTCAGAGGCTCCTGTTGCCCAGTTTTGTATTAAGTGCAGCTGAGAAGTGTAGCTAAACAAAAGATTTGATCTTTGCCCTTAAGGAGCTTACACAATAATCATGAGGTCAAAAGGATGACCTTGAGGAGGTGTTGCTGGCAATGCTCTGGCACCTCCTAAAAAATCTCAGGGGCCCAGAGCCTGAGGAGTATGCTGGGAGCAGGGCGACCCCAGCCAAGCCAAGCCAACCCAAGTGGGGTCCACCAAACCCAGCAAATCAAGCTGAACAAATTAAAGTGTCACTTCAATTTCCAGGCTTACGGCCAATGTCCATTACCATCCCCCCACAAAAGAGAACCTGAATACAAGCTTTGGGAGCTTTCGAGCAAGAGATTCATTCTATCAGATCTTTCTCTCAAGAAGATAAATGTATGGGGGCGCCTGGGTGGCTCAGTCGGTTGGATGGCTGCCTTTGGCTCAGGTCATGATGCTAGGGTCCTGGGATCAAGCCCTGTGTCAGGCTCCCTGCTCAGTGGGGAGTCTGCTTCTCCGTCTCCCTCTGCCCCTTCCCCCTGCTCATTCTCTCTCTCTCTCAAATAAATCAATAAAATCTTAAAAAAAAAAAAAGAAAGAAAGAAAGAAAGAAAGAAGGTAAGTGTATGAACGGGAAGGTTGAATTCCATTCCAGTGTATGCAACGGGAGGCAAGGTTGGTCTGTGAGGATGTCACTACAAGGTAGGTGAGAAAGGGATAACAAAATCCTACATGAAGCTGTGGCAGAAAATTGGGGAAAGCAACGGATGGCAAATGCCACTCCAGCATTGAAGCCACACAAGTTGGTGATCGCTCTGATGCGCAGGTCTCTACAATTACTAACCGGTAGGTATTGATTCTTATTAGTGCCTAGGAAATCAGAAAGCAAGAACCAGCATTTCAGGGAAGGTGGAGGTTTCAAGTCTAGAAATGTTGATTGTAGAGTTTGAGCAAGCCACATATTTGCTCCAGCGGGTAATTGGAAATGTAGTTCTTTCTGGAGCCCAAGAGAAGGGCTGAATCAAGAAATGGAGATTTATGAGTCAATCCACACAGCAGTGGTGGGAGGCAGTGGTATCACTCAGGGAGAGAATATATTGAGAACGAAGGGGTGCTGAGAAGAACATCTTGGAGAGGGTCTACTTTTCATGGAGTATATTTAGCATCTGTCATGTCTTCAGAGGAAGAATTGACAACAGAATATCCAGGGGTGTTCCTGAGGTGGGCTGTAAAGAGAAGCCATAGAATTAATTCATTTTCCTTCAGTATAATTCAAAGTACTCCCTTTGTGTACTGGGAACTTTGTGCTTCTGGGGAAAGAGAAACAGACATGAAATGGACCCTGACATCTAGATGCTCATGGTCTAATACAAGAGACTCGTATATGAGAAGTTGGTTACAGTTCTGGGACATGAGAGAGGATGTAGAAACAGGGAAAGAGCACCACGTGACGGCAGGGGAAGGCACTGATCTGATGCAGCTAGAAGCCAAGGGATGCCAAGGTTGGATGGCCACCACCAGAAGCCAGGAGGAGGCAAGGGAGGAGTCTACTCAGAGTCTCAGAGGGAGCATGCACCTGCTGATACCTTGATTTAGGACTTCTGGCCCCCACAACGGTAAGAAAATAAATTTCTGTTGTTATAAGCCACCCTTTTGATGACACTTTGTTACAGCAGGCCCTAGGACACTAATATACTTGGGCATGAGAATCCAGTTTCTCGCTGTAGGCTCCAAATTACCATGAGAGTCTGTAAAGGGAATTGTACAAGTGAGTAGTAAAGAAAGATCATGGTCTTGCCCCATCTGTCAAGTGCCTGCTATGCACATTGGGCCCTGTTAGAGTAGGGGTGAGCAGACTTGGAGTCCCTTTGTCACACCCCAGCCTGCTGATGCTGAGAATATGGCTACAGAGCCACGCCCACCTCCACACTCCTCTGCCCTGTGTTTCTCCCAGCAGACTGGGGCTGCTTTATTTCTAAGTACAGACAAGGAGGAAGAATATCAAATACAAAAATGAAGTCAGAAGCCACCTAGTCTCAACTCATCTTGTGCATGAAAGTTTCCCCACGAGAATGGACAAAACAGGTAGCAGATGTTGTGTTCTTCCATAGTAACCTTGTCTATTGTCTATAGCTCAACTTCTTTTTTGAGAGAGTGTGTGTGTGTGTGTGCAAGTGGGGGGAGGGGAGAGGCGGAGGGAGAGGGAGAGAGATAATCCTAAGCAGGTTCCATGCCCAGCATGGAGCTTGACATAGGGTTCAATCTCACAACCCTGAGATCATGACCTGAGCTGAAATCAAGAGTCCGATGCTTAACCAACTAAGCCACCCTCCCCATAGCCCAACTTTTTAAGAAGCATTTATTCAGCTAAAGCCAAAATTCGCCTCCCTGTGCCCCTCACCCATTGATCTCCTTCCTCCTTCTGAAAAGACACAGAAGAAATCCATATAATGGTTTACAAATATTCAGAGATAGTGGTCACATATAACCCCTTGAAGGACAAATGCTCTTGGGTTTTCTGTGAGGCCGTGAAGTCCATACCTTCTTTCACCCCACTAGCATCTTACTTTAAGAAAGACTGTCACAGGGATGCCTGGATGGCTCAGTCATTAAGTGTCTGCCTTCAGCTCAGGTCATGATCCTAGGGTCTGGGGATCGAGCCCCACATCGGGCTCCCTGCTCCGTGGGAAGCCTGCTTCTCCCTCTCCCACTCCCCCTGCTTGTGTTCCCTCTCTTGCTGTATCTCTCTCTGTCAAATAAATAAATAAAATCTTAAAAAGAAAAAAGACTCACATAGCCTGATGTATAATACCTTATCAAAAAAGACATGATTCTGCTCTGTTCAGGACATATATAGAGTACTCGGTCCAGTCCTGGGCATTAATTATCTCTGAAGCAGAATGGTACTAATAAAAGCCTTCCCTTGGATAATTATATTGGTTAAGTTTTATTCAAGGAGGTCCCATCAGAAAGTAAACGTAGAACTTGCATGGAAACTCACTTCCTCTATCTTCAGGGGAGGACAGCTGCCTGATAATATGATAGGCTGCCTCTCAGGGGTAGTAGCATATCCTCCCAGATCCCAAATATCCCATCTACAGGACTCTGTGGCCCTTTGGGAGATGGGGGCAGGCCCACAATTCCTCTTGGACCTGCTCATCTTTGTTCACCAGTCTTTTTTGTGGACACAGAAGGCTAGTGGTAGGAAGAAAGATTTGGGGTGCAGAGAAGAGTAGCTAAAGTTCTGAGCCCATGTAGCATGGTGTCTTGGACATCTCATCTATGTGGCTAGAGGGGTCAAAAGGGCTTGGGACAGAAGTCTCTAGTTGGATCGACCTCCAGGAGACCAGCTCAGTCCTAGGTATTCAGGACAAACCTTCTTACTGGCCAGTGAGCCTTCAAGAAAGGGATTTTCCTCTTTTGAATAGAGGAGGAAAATTCAGAAAGCCAAGGTTCTGGTGTACAGTGGAAGGAAAGGAAAGCAGGCCTTCTTTCTCAGGTCAAAGGAGTTTACTCATAATCCAGAAGAACTTGCCAGGAAACCTCACTACCACCTGGAATCCAGTCATCATTTGAATCAAGAGTATGGCCTTGTCTCTTGGACATCTATGTCCTGGGACCCTTGTGGAAGGGTGGCTATGGCAGGAAGAGACTGAGGTTTCAAGCCCTCAGGTCCTCAAAGACTTCACCATTGCCCACCAGCCATGAAAATAACTTCAAGACTCTTAAGACATTACTTGTACTAGGCAAAGTGTATAGTGAACCAATGAGAAAGAGGAACTTAAGAAGGAAATCCTCATAAATGGAGCTGAAATCTTTGAGGCTTACTACTCGAAGCTTCCTGACTGGAGGTGTCCCAGGCTGTGTTGTTCATTTATTGATTGATTCATTCACTCAGCTGACAAATTTTTACTAAGCACTTACTAAGCCAGGCATTCTAAAAGCTGGGGGAAAAGCAGTGAACAAGATAAATTAAAATCTTATAGACTGGTAGGGGAAACATAAAGTAAACAAGATAACTATATATATACAATATTCAATATATATACATATACATATATACTATATTCAATATATATACATATACATGTATATATGTATATAATACATATGTGTGTATACACACACACACACACACACATATATATAACATTCAGTAGCAGTAAGTGCTAATGTGAAAATAAAGCCAGGAAGGAAGAAGCAAAATTTGGTGGAAGGAAGAGGGGATGTTTTGACATTTTAAATAAAATCATCAGGAAGATCTCATTAGGAAGGTGACTTTTGAGAAAAAAACAAACAAGCAAAACACAGAAGGAGTGAACTCTTAAGACGTGAGGTAGGTCAAAGCAATGGGCAATGGCCCTGAAGTGTATGCCAGGCAAGGTAGACCTGATACCAAAAGGGATTTGAGGGTATTGGAGATCATCAAGAGGACATGATCACTAGTTGACCTGCAAGCTGGGCCTCCAAGTAATCAGAGGCTCCTCACTTCCAACCCTGTCCTTGGAATGTATGTTCTGTCCACTATTCCCATTGCTGGAGCCCTTTGCAAGGATGTAGCTTTGAGAGAGCAGTGTATTGTTGAGACCTGGATGGTATACATGACTGAACCCCATTAAGGTCTCTGTACAAACTTTTTAAGATTCAGGTGGGCAGACCCAAGACAAGCCTCGTATATAAGTCCCCTTGCTTATTAAACCTGCCACTTGCCAATCTGAAGTGACCTGCCTCTTCCTTCCATCTCTCCCTGCCTTCCAGGTACAGGGGCCAGTTTTGGAACCAACAGAGAGAACAAAAGAATAAGTAAAGGAGTTGGAAGAAAACAATAAATATCAAACAATAAATGGGTTAGAATAAGAAAAATATTTTTTTTAAATCCTAGAGCTGATTCTTTAAAATTCAGGAGCAAATCGGAGGGGGAGATGAACCATGAGAGACAATGGACTCTGAAAAACAAACTGAGGGTTCTGGGGGAGGGGGTAGGGGGATGGGTTAGCCTGGTGATGGGTATTAAAGAGGGCACGTTCTACATGGAGCACTGGGTGTTATACGCAAACAATGAATCATGGAACACTACATCAAAAACTAATGATGTAACATATGGTGATTAACATAACATAATAATAAAAAATAAAAAAATAAAATTCAGGAGGGAATTTCTTAAAGAGGCTAAAAAAATGAGCAAACTCGCAGCCAAAATCAAGGAAACAAATCTCACTATCAGAATTAAGAAAAGCGTATACCCCAGGCACAAAAGAGATTGAAAATATTTTTACGAACTAGCTGTCAAAACTCAATACTAATTATTTTGAAGACTGAATAAAATAAATGGTTGTCTATAAAAATACCAATTATTGAAATTCACTAACCAAGTAAAAGAGCTGAAAAAGAAATTGAAAACATTGTCAAAAAACTTCTCTAAATAAAGATCAGGCCAATAAAACCCATATTGGTTGTATAGGTAATAGTATTATATAATCAATTAACAGTATTGTCTGTAGTTTAGGGATGGTATTGTACAAAAATAACTGAATCAAAACTGAAATATAAGAGTGAAAACAGAGTTGCTATAGTTACCATATAAAATTGAATTAATAACTAACAAATTAAACTTTTCTCATTTTATTTATTTATTTCTTCATCATGGTAAGTGTACTCTTTAATCCACATCTCTATTTCTCCCACCCCCTCACCTACCTCCCCTCTTTTGTTTCTTAAATTCCACATATGAGTGAAATCATATGGTATTTGTCTTTCTCTGACTGACTGACTTTGCTTAGCATTATACTCTAGCTCTATCCACATCGTTACAGATGGCAAGATTTCATTCTTTTTTATGGTTGAGTAATATTCCATCATATACACATACAACATCTTCT
This sequence comes from Mirounga leonina, assembly GCF_011800145.1. Classification (NCBI taxonomy): domain Eukaryota; kingdom Metazoa; phylum Chordata; class Mammalia; order Carnivora; family Phocidae; genus Mirounga; species Mirounga leonina. Next base: position 8,046,151 of record NW_023270777.1, on the reverse strand, counting down.
TTATCCGTTCATCTATCAGTGGACACTTGGGCTGCTTCTGTAATTTGGCTATTGTAAATAATGGTGCTCTAAACATGGGGATACGTGTATCCCTTTGAATTCGTGTTTCTGTATTTTGGGGGTAGATATCCAGTGATACAATTCCTGGATCATAGGGTAGTTCTATTTTTAATTTTTTGAAGAACCTCCATACTGTTTCCATGGTGGCTGCACCAGTCTGCATTCCCACCAACAGTGCACGAGGGTTCTTTTTTCTCCACATCTTCACCAACACTTGTTATTTCTTGTGGTGTTGATTTTAGCCATTCTGACAGGTGTGAGGTGATATCTCATTGTAGTTTTGACTTGCATTTCCCTGATGAGTAATGTTGAGCATCTAACAAATTAAATTTTTAAAATATATCTTACTATTGATGAATAGGCAAAGAACATTAATGTAAATAGCAGTATTTCTATATGAATATATTCAAGCTCATTAATAATCAAATAAAAACAATGAGCCGTTATCTTGTATCTATCAATTAGAATTTTTAATTAAAATATCCAGAATTGGTATGAGAAAACATTTTTTTTTAAGGATTTTATTTATTTATTTGGAGAGAGAGAGAGAGCACAAGCAGGGGGAGGGGCAGAGGGAGAAGCAGACTCCCCACTGAGCAGGGAGCCTGATGAGGGGCTCGATCCCAGGACCCTGGGATCAGGACCTGAGCAGAAGGCAGATGCTTAACTGACTGAGCCATGCAGGCGCCCCCGAGAAAATATTTCTACCTTGCTGTAGGTGTGCAAAATGGCTTAGATTTTCTGGAGGGCAGTTATCAATCTATATCCAAAAACCCTCCAATTTTGTATTCCCATGGAACCAGTGATTTCTTTTCCAGAAATGCATCATAAGAAGAGACAATGGCTAGGCATGAAGATTTAGATCCAAGGATGTTTGTTATACGATGATGCATTGTTTATGGTAGCAAATATATGTACATATATTTTATGGTAGCAAATATGTGTATGTATATTTTATGGTAGCAAATACATATATATATAAAATATGGATTATAATATATAATGAAGTAATAATATATATAAATATATAATAGAGATCATATAATATTTAAATATATAATAATAAATATAATATGTATAAAATAAAATATATAGACATTATAGGGATTATAATATAACCTTATAACTGAGTCAGCAAAAAAAATCTTGTTTAGAAAATATATCTATCTTGAAAAAAGTTACAAAGCAGCATGTCCAGTATGATTTCAGTTTTTAATTTTTTGAAAAGAAGAAAAATAGAATATGAGCGAATAGACACAAAAAGAAAATATTAGTTATGAAACAATTTATTAATTATATTTCTCCATGTGGTAAGATTTGGACAATTTCCAATTTTCTTCTTTTTGCTTTTATTTTATTTTTAAAAGTTTCCCCCAGAATGAATATATGTTACTTTTGTAGATGAAAAAATAAGAGTTGTTTCTTTTTTTTAAAAAAAAAAAAGGACCGACTAGTGTATGTTACAGGAAATAGCTGGTTTTCAGCACCTAAAATTAAGAGTTTTCCAGGGTAGTATTCTGTTCAACAAAGTAAAGGGAATTTTCTTCTCTTTTATGCATGGAAGTAAGCATGAAGAAACTACCTCAACTTTCCTCTGATTTAAGGGCTCTATTTCCTTAATCTGCCACCTCCCCCGTGTTTTTTCAGGAGAGGTGGGAACTATTTAAAAAGTGTCAAATAAAATGCAAGCTTTTCAGTTGTCTTGTTTCCCTGGGTAGTCAGGGGCCTTCCAGTTAAACCAAAATCCAACCTACTGTCAGATGGTTCCATTAAACAAAACTGCATTCTACCAAGTATAGCAATGAAAACTAAATAAATTTAGGATTTCTCCCAAGCTGCAGAGCTCAAAGTGTTACCTGCGTAATTATCACCCCAAAATCTCCTTGCAGCTGAAGCTGGGAGGAAACTAGGTGTCTGTATCTAAGGGCTATGTTCACTTTCTGCCTGTAGGAAATATCTAGGGAAGCAAAAACAGAGGGAATTGGGGAAAAAAAAGAAAAGACAGTGTTGGAAAATCAGAACTGGGAGAAAAATGATTATGATTACTTAATCCCAAAAGGAAAAGCCTCATCTGAATGTCACTGTTTCCAAATATGCAAAGAATTATGATGGAAGAATGAGAGTAAATGGGATTTTGGAAGAGCTTAAGATAGAAGAAAATTTCCTGGCAGCTTAATTAAGGTTTGCGGAATACTAGGGTAGGCTTCTTTTTTTATTTATTTAATTTATTTATTTGAGAGAGAGAGAGAGCACAAGCAGTGGGGAGGGGCAGAGGCAGACTCCCCGCTGAGCAAGGAGCTCTATGTGGGGCTCTATCCCAGGACCTCAGGATCATGACCTGAGCCGAAGGCAGACACTTAACCAACTGAGCCACCCAGGCGCACCTAGGGTAGGCTTTTGAGGAATGAATTAGCATTTCTTTCTTTTTAGAGCTTGAAGCGTAGAACAGAAAAGTATCTGCTGGGGATCATCCCTGAAGGTGGGAAAGAGTAAATAAGAACACGTAGGATGAATGATGAATGTCCCTCAGCACCCACTTGTGATGTCCAGCACCCATCCCAATGTGTCCTTGAGGGGTTTACTTGCATTAAGTGGCTGGAGATTTGACCGCAAATAGACAGGTGCCTACGTGGGGGTCCTGAAGAGTCAGGAGGCCACAAAAATGTTGAACCATTTTGCAAATGTCTTGGGGTTGGCGAAAAGTCTTCAACGATTTTTTGAGTGTTTTCAGATCTGCTAAAATCCAACAGTGATTTGCCCCTGAGAACTTGTATGTCTCAATGTTTAAGCATGTTTATTTTAAGAAAAACATAGGTCTGGGGTTTCTGGGTCCATTTTCACTTAGCTCGTTAGATGGTTTGTAAGCCTGTTCAATGTCCAAGATGCCTTGTGAGACTCAAAGGAAGTCACCTCTCACCTGAGGAGTTGCATTGGGTCTGCGTGAAACAGAAGCCCAACTGCAAAAAATCTTGGGTTCAGCTCTCTCTTCATGACCCAAGAACCTCGAGCGGAGCCTGAATCCAAGAAATCTTCCAATGGTTCCTAAGCTGCATTTGAAGATTTTTTTTTTTTTTGAGAGAGAGGAACAAGCAGGGGAGGGGCAGAGGAAGAGGGAGAGAGAGAATCCCAAGCAGACTCCATGTTGAGTGTGGAGCCCAACACAGGGCTCCATCTTACGACCCTGAGATCATGACCTGAGCTGAAACCAAGACCTGGATGCTCAACCAACTGAACCACCAAGGCACCCCTAAGCTGCATTTTTATTTAGGTACCAGTGTTTTCTTCTCACATCTGGGCTGACCCGATAGTTCGCCTGAATGCGAAGTGTGTGTTAGAATGAGAATGGATGTCGAATAAATGGTCTTGCCGGATGACACTTTGCTAGGAAATATGCGGAAGTCAAAAGTTCAGAACATCAGCTTGGAGAAGAGCCTTCATCTGTTGGCTTTCTGATAATGTCATTTTTATCCAACGTTAAGTTAAAAGGCCTAAATGTTTAACTCTGAAAAATGTCGGCCTTTCAACCTTTATGCCTTTGTTGCTGCTATGTGCACTGAACTGTACTGTTTAGAAAGTTTATAAAACAGAGATAATATATGGTCCATGCAACCCTCATAGGCAGAGTTTATGGGTGTGAAGCAATTAACATGTAAGTAATTAGGAATTGGATGGCAAAGATTTCAAGAGTGATAGGAATTCACGGGAGAGAAGGATGTGGTTAAAGTCTGGTTAAACATAAGGTGCCCCGAGATTGCCTTAAGTAGAATGTATACAAGAAGGGAGATAAAGAGGGAGAGAAAAACAGAGATAGACAGACAGACAGACAGAGGTGTCTAAGCTGGAAGAACATTAATTACAGGCTGGGTGGAAGGCGGCAGGGTGGGATGGCCTCTGGTCAGGAGGAAGACTATATCAGTTGGAGTGGAGTGGAGGGTTCTTATATTTGGGAGCACTGGAAAATAAGATTAGAGAAGCTTATTGGAGGAAGGACTTTGTCCTTGATGCAGAAAGCCCTAGAGTGCAATGTTGATTCTGAAGCATCAGTGTAGAAAAAGCAGGATTGAAACAAAATTAATATGAAAGGACCCAATTAGTCCACCCTAGAACGGAGGGTGGGATCAAACTCAGCTGGAGTCATATGGTTTTAAGATTTGAGGTCCCAAAAGGAAAGAGAGAAGAGGCAATGCATTTGGGAAGGCAACCAACAAAGATCCACTGCAACATCACCTGACTATGGTGTTGGCATTGTCCTGCTCCACTGTTGCTCCTAGAGGCACAGGGGCAGGAAGAAGGTAGGACCAGGAGACCCTCTAGCCTAGAGGGCTCTGCCCAGCCCAGCAGCCAGCCAGTCTCAGGAAGAGAGCTGCCCAAGCAGAGGCCCTTTCTTACACCCCTGCAGGTTGAGGAAATTTGGATCCAGTGGCATCCAGAAATGGTCAGAGGTGTATATGTAGTCTTGCTTCTCACTGATTCAAGGGAAGAGGTATTAAGATCACCAGAGCCCCTGATAATTTGGTCATTGTGGAAAGGGAGCAAAGAAGACTGCCCATGGCATTGCAGACCTTAGGACAAGGGTAGAATAAGGTTATCCATCTTGCCACCAAGACTTATGTTGGTGCTGCTCAATCCTTTAAGGATCGTCCTGACAGTGCATAGTAGATTCTCTGTAAAACTCCAGCTCCATACCACCAGACCTCTTTCTCAGGCTGCAACCAATACTCCAGAGCTCATTCTGACTGCCCTGAGTGGATTCCTTTCACCTTAGTTCATTACCAAATACTTCGTCTCACTGAAACGCATCTACCATCGTTCCTGCCCCCATTAGCACTTTCGAGCTCTTCCTACAACATATCCCCATCAGCATGGCACAGCTCTTTCTGGAGAACTTCATGCCATCTGCCAGTTTAAAGATTTCACGGTGCCTGTCTGTCTGGATCATTAATTTGGGGGAAAGAAGAAAAGTTAAACAAGACCAGTGTCCACACCAGTCTCTGGGGAGAATCCCTGTTTTAACACCCGCTGGGCATCAAAGCCAATCTTTGGTGACTTATAGCTGTTGTCTTCTGGTGCTGTATTCAGATCCTTTCGATGCCTTTGCACCTGGAAGTGTTACAAACGCAGCTTTTGTTTCTAGGTGCAACAGTCCTGGGGCAGCCAATATGAAACAGGACAGGTGTTTGCATCATAAAACAAATCAAAGGCCTCAGGGGACTTGGTGAACTCCCCTCTACCATTTTTTTCCTGATTTTTTTCAAATGCTTCATCTCCACCAGGGGGACAGCTGGCCGAATGAGACCAAAGAGAGCCATCAGCTGGACGCTTATTTTATGATGACTCAACAGCTCAGCAATAAAAAAAAAATAAAAATAAAAAAATCAACCTTAACTACTTCTTTCCAAATGCACTCCAGCCTGTGAGAAGTTTGCACTGTTTTCATATGAGCGTGTAGATCCCAAGGCAGGCTTTTCCTGAAAATGCCCCAAGAGCAATTAAAGACTAAATAGGGTTGACAGATGCTGGTAATACGCAAGCCAGCCAGGGAAACACTCATCTAACCAGATGTGTGGGCGGAATGAGAGCAATCTTAGCATCTGTAAGATTGAATAGATTAAGATCTAAATCTAGGGTGGGGGTGGGCAGGAAATGTGAAGTGGCGAGATGGGAGGATGCTGAGTCCTGCCAGGCTCCAGCTTGATCACGGGGCATTTGCCAACATCAAGGAAGAGTGGCAAAGGGCGCCATGCTTAGAAAACCAGCACCTCATCTGCAATGTCATTCCAGACTCTTCTGTCTCCATTGAGGAGGTGGCGCTATGCCCACCAAGTATGCCCTATTGTTTCTTGTAACTGATGGCCTTAAGCTTACATCCTGTAAAGATCTATGGTGCCATGTGACCCAAACATATTCGTCTGTTTTCTTTTTTTTTTTTTTTCTTCTAAAGATTTTATTTATTTGACAGAGAGAGATGCAGCGAGATAGGGAACATAAGCAGCGGGAGTGGGAGAGGGAGAAGCAGGCCTTCTGCGGAGCAGGGAACCCGATGCGGGGCTCGATCCCAGGACCCTGGGATCATGACCTGAGCCGAAGGCAGACGCTCAAAGACTGAGCCACCCAGGCGCCCCTCGTCTGTTTTCTTTTTACTAACATCGATAGAACCGCTAATAAGGAAAGGATTCACTTTCTTAGTGACAAAGAAATGCAAAATAATAATACATGTTTCACTTGCTAAGTAGACTACCTTTTCTTTTTTTTAAATGGTATCCTTTGGCAATACATATCAAGAGTTTTAAAAATATGCCTTTTGGCCTAGTGATTCCAATCCCAAAAGTAATCAAAGACACCAGTCACAGTAACATGACTCTGGTAAACAGAAAATAAAAATCTAAAGTCTCAAGAAGGGGAATAATTAAATATCTAGGATACTTCCATATATTAGAATATTATGCAGCCAGTATATATTCTGTTTTTATATGTCTGTACAACTACTAATTAAGTAATAGTAATTGAATAAAGTAGAATACACATACATAAAATGGATACACAATAAAAAGTCCAGTGTGTTATATATGCATGTTTTTCAAAATCACAAGGATTTTTTTTCTGTAAGAAGTTCTTCATTTTCTTAAATTTCGGAAATAAATGTTTCTTGAAAGAAAAAAAAACATACGATTTTTAAAGTTTACCTTCCTTACTTTCCTTAAATAACAAAGACGCACTATGTTGATCACTTAATCCCCCTCGAAACTATCCCATCCAGCAAAACAAACCTGAAAAATGCTCTATCCTGATGTTTTTCTCTTCAGGAATACAGGCTGAGGGTTGGGGGGGTTTGTGGGATAAAATTGCTGCCCAGCTGGCCAGCTTCCTGACCCACCTCTCCTCATATCGGGGGCCACCCGAGTAACAGCTGTATCTCTAGCTAGAAAAATATGCCCTAGTCTGTACGGTTGTACTGGTTTTGGGAGGGAGGACTTTAAGCACTTCTTGTCTGCTCCCCTGGGTCTCAGCTTCATGTCCTCCAGACTCCTAAGCAAACCTCTGTGTCCCACCCCTGATCACTGGATTTTTGCTTCATTCTCTGTGATCTACTGCCCATCCCATGTACTGTCTATGCCTTTATTCACTGAGCCAGTTCTTGCATTTCTGCCCCTCCCAGACCATGCGTCCAGCCTTCTTCTTCCTTGCCCATGGATCATGACCGACCTATGGTACTGACTCCATACTACCAATCCTTGGCCCAGGTCTACAAGGATCTCTGCCCACCCTCCTTATGGGCATCTTCATGGCTGCCCTCTGCTGGTTCACTCTTCCTCTGGATGAAATGTTCATTCTTCCTCTGGATGGTCACCTGCTAGACTTCCTCTAGCAGTCCACATAGTAGAATCAGAAACTCTAAGACCAGCCTGGTCTCAGCCCTTCCCTTAAAATCCTTAAAGGATTGAGCAGCACCAACATAAGTCTTGGTGGCAAGATGGAGAACCTTAGTCTGCATATAGCACTGCAGGCAGGCAGGAAAGGCCTGGGGCATTTTCTTAAGACATGAGACTCCTTGCCATTCTACCCAAGTCAACTCCAGAATCCATTCTAATTGCACTTATATATTTTTTTATAAATGGCATCCTTAATTAATTCATAATTACGGTTTGGCTTATTGGACACTCAGTCAAATCTCCATGTCAAATTTTCCTGAAATAAATCACCAGTTTCCCTAAATATATTTCATAAGGAACAAGCTGGATTCAGATCATTTATGTCTCTGTCTCTGGATGAAAAGATAAGAGGATACATGCTCTCCTTATATGGCATTGAATTGCACTGGAAATGCTATCCAGCAGTGGGATAGACCCTGTTCTGTTTGGTGAGTTATCAGAGGTATCCGGGCAGAGGCTGGGTGGATCCTTGGGGATGGGGTGGGGAGATTCAGGCAACAGAATATAGAACTGGATGGGGAGACAGATGGGACTTTCCCTGAGATTCTACCATTCCCCAGTCAGGACTCAACCTTCACGTAGGTTTTATCTTGTGGATCTCCTCGAGAACCTGTATCAATAACATTCAGCAAATATTTCTTGATTACCTGCTCTGGACCAGACACCATGGCAAGGAAGTAAGGATACAAGAGATGATCATTGAAAGCTACCACTAAAGTTAGCCTTCCCCCGCCGCCCAGTATCTACTGACGTGTGTAATCCCTGTCAATGGGGTCAAACAGGGCAATGGTTTCTTTTCCTTCTTTTTAATGTTAGCCTCAAAAGTTGGTATAGCTGAATATAGGTGAATGAGGGAACGGTGATGGTAAATTGGAAACTTGGTTTTACCCAGTCCTTACGGTGTGCTATACCCTAGGCTGGAGGCTTTATATGTGTCATCTCTATTGTCCTCTATTCGCAAGGCTTATGGGTCTGCAGATGAATGGGATGGCATTAACATTAACACCTGGTGTCCCTGGGGCTGAGATATTCCTGCTCCATGAGAATTCTAGTCCTTTACAAATATATACCCCTCCAACTCAAGAATTTCTGAGAGCCTCCAAGGGCAATGTTCCTTGGTTCCACGACCCAGGCCTGGCTGACCTTACACTTCTGCAGCTCCAATCTCCTCCCCACCCTTGGGTGGCTCCTGCTACCCTAACTGCCCCCATAAGGGGGCCTCTACCACTCTGCCCAATCCACCACCACCCCTGCAAGGGGCTTCTGGACCTGCTACCAGACATTCCCATCATTCTCCAGTACTCCAGTACTCACAAGGGTAGGACTGTGGTAAAGGACTCTGGAAAGCAAGGAGACTGCTTCTACCGTCTACCTAGACAGGGAACCCACAGCACAGATGCTTGTCCCACAAAATATTTAATGTCTCTAGCTTCATACACACAGTGCTTTGTCTCCATGGGATGTGGACATGCCACCAAAGTATCTGCCTTGGGATAGTTTTCAACCACAGTGTGCTGGTAAACCAGTTGTCAAATTTTTAAAAAATAAAATAAAGCCCTGATTTTTAGCGTTTGCAAATTTCTATAGTGTAAATATCCCCACTCTGGCCCATTTCTAGCTACCAACCTGATGTCTATGAACACAGGGCGGGGCTCCATTGCGCACAGTAGGCTTGTGGGAGCAGGTGTGAGCCAACTTCAGCACATCCTTGGGGCTACAATGCACCAGCCACTGCCTTCAGCAACAGGCCTGCCTATCAGTAGTCTCATCCTCTGTGTGGATGCCTTATTTCCTGATGGAGAATTCTCTTGGGACTCTGCTACAGCTCCCACAGCCCGCAGTCTACTGCCTCCCACTCTCACTCCCAGCAAGCATATCAAACATGACTTCATACCCTCAACATCAGTTGTGGACAAGTTTAAGTCTAAACTTAAATCTCCTCCCATGCCCCCTCACCCTTGTGCCCCTCGGCCTCCATTTGGTAAGCTAAACAAGCAGGCTTTTAGTACCCAGAAACAAACAATCAATTTTAAAAAATAGTCTCTCCCTACTCAACTCATGGTATGAGGCTAGTTCCTCTTCATTCCATGGAGGAAACATGGGCAGTTCCCACGATTTGCCTGGTCACTTTTAGAATATGGGGAGAAAAAAAAAAACAACCTTCAAATTATCTGCAAAAGAAGAGTCTTCATTTTGGTAATTAAAATCTCCAGTTTGTTGTAATAACTAAAATTCTGAACTCTATTTAGAGATAAATCTTCTTCCATTCTCCAGCCTGACTGAACTCATTACAGGCTTTAAGGACAGAAGAGGGGGCATGGTGGGCTTTTTCTCCATTCCCCTAATTCCCTCATGCCACTAGGCTGTCTACTTCTCCAAGCTCGAAGCAGAGGAGGAAGAAGAGATAATGACTCTTTCTTGACTGGCACCAGTTAATCTGCTGTTAATTCCTTCCGGCCACTGCAAAGTGTTTGAAACAAACTCTTTGTCTTCTGATATTTTTGTGGGTTCATTAGATACAACCCCAGATAGCTTATAGATTCCTTGGTACGGGTAAATGCATGTCCTTCAACTGGTCATCAGATAGATATACGATGCTATGTCCAGCCCCTTTCTTCTGAGACCCACTGTCCTCTCCAAATGCCACCCTTGGGCAGAGCCCAGGATTCAGCCCAGCAGAAACCCTATTTCATGCCATTTGCTTGCTCACAACACCTACAAGGTATGTGACTGTATCGCCATTTTAACAAAAGGAAGCTGGAGCTCACAAGAGCGCCCATTTCTTTGAACACCTACTGTGTGCCAAGAACTAGGTCAAGATATTCATAGGCATCAGTTAATTTATTTTACTCAACAGCTGACACGTGGGACCAAGGCAACTATTATACCCATTTTAAAAATGAAGAATTGCAAACCTGGGGACTCTAAGTAATTTGCCCAGGATCAATCAAAGGCTCTGACACCTGACACAAGGCTCTTATTCCAGTCTTCTTGATTTCTTGGTTTGGCAGAAAGGGGAACAAATGATCTCTGCCTTACTGGAGACAAAAGAGACATTAGTCAAAGACAACGCGGCCTTTAGAAATATTTTTATTTATTTTTAGCTGGTTTATGCTGGGATAAACAAGTCAACAAAAACTAAATTCTCGGGGATCTGCTAAACGTTTATCCCAACCAAAATTATTGTCCCTTCAGATTTTTAGGGGATTTTTCAGTTAACCATTTTGGCAGGCTTTTTAGAATAATGCCCATCTTAAATATACCATGCAAACCAAATTTAAATTCTCCTCATATCGATGTAGCAGTGATGTGGCAATATCTATCTTCAAAGATGTCCAGATTAAAATCCTCCCTCCACATGTCATCAGAGCTCGAGGGATCCCAGTTACTCTGAGCTCTATGAAGGGAGGAAGTGTATCTTCTTCACCTTGTATGACATGTATGCGTGGTATATAGTATGTGCTCAATTCATATCTGTTGAATGCATATGGAAACAACCCACCCCAGTGCTTAGAGTAATTTCTCTGTTCTCTTCCCTCCCACTTCTGAGACAGAAGGCATCAAAGTCAGACTTGTGACCACAAAGACCCAATGTCTGCTTAGCCTTATTCTTAGGCTAGGACTCACTTTTTTTGTTGTTGTTTTTGTTCTGGTTTGGTTTGGTTTGGTTTGGTTTTGGGGTTTTAAATCTTCATGACACACTGAAAAAAAAAGTTCTAATGAGAAATGGCTGAAACAGGCTCAGAGGTGCTCAATAAATTGTTAAAGTCACACAGGTAAATGTAGCTGACAGTCCTGGGTTTAAATCCTGGTCCCCAGCCTGGTGGTGTAGGACTGGCCATTGCTATGGAAGCAGAAAGAGAGCCTTAGCCCCTGAGGGCAGGTAGTGACAACAGAAGGTCTTCCCCTTTGACGGGAATCCGCAGCAATGCTTTCCTTTGCCATTTTTCAGGGAGCTGGCTGGACCAGCCCCTGTAGGATATGCACTTCATGCTACCTTCATCTGGGCGCCAGTCACTGAGCATGCATCAAGTGAGAGTCGGGACCAGACCTGGGACAAGCCTCCTTCCGACTCACATCCCACACTCTGAGTTGAGGCACCGACCTTGTGACACAGGACTCACAAAATCCAGTCTCAAGGAGACCAAACGATCAGCTGAGGGTCCCCTAGTCCAAGAACCATAGCCCTCCCCTAACCTCACGTCTTGGTGGAGGGAGGCAACCAAGGGGTATTTTTAGGGGGTTTATGACCACATTCTGCCATGAGACCTACCCGCCATGTGTCAATTGTACAATGGATTTCTATAAAATAGGTATATTTATGTAATAAAAATATAACCTGAGCCCAGGGAGACAAGATGGTGAAATGTAATGTGTTGTAATGTGATGTGGATCCTAGAAAAGAAAAAAAGGACACCAGGTAAAAACCTAGGAAGTCTGAATAAAATATGCAGTTTAATTAATAGTAACATTAATTATTGTTTGATTGGTTCGTTAATTCTGGCAAATGTACTATGCTAATGCTAAGAGTAGGGGAAAGTGGATATGGTGTGTATGGACGCTCTATACCATCCTTGTAATTTTTCTGTAAATCTAAAAATGTTCCAAGAAATAATGTGTCCCTGCCTCTCCTCTCCCTCACCTCTCCCTGACAACCTGGTGTCTGCCCTCAGCTGTGTTTGCTTCAACATATGTCCTGTGTGTATCAGTAGAAAAGAGATTTTTGAGTGCTCAATATCGCTCGGCATCAGGGAAATCCAAATCAAAACCTCAATGAGATACCACCTCACACCAGTCAGAATGGCTAAAATTAACAAGTCAGGAAACGACAGATGTTGGCGGGGATGCGGAGAAAGGGGAACCCTCCTACACTGTTGGTGGGAATGCAAGCTGGTGCAGCCACTCTGGAAAACTGTATGGAGGTTCCTCAAAAAGTTGAAAATAGAGCTACCATACGATCCAGCAATTGCACTACTGGGTATTTACCCCAAAGATACAAAAGTAGGGATCTGAAAGGGTACATGCACCCCAATGTTTATAGCAGCAATGTCCACAATAGCCAAACTGTGGAAAGAGCCAAGATGTCCATCGACAGATGAATGGATAAAGAAGAGGTGGTATATATATACAATGGAATATTATGCAGCCATCAAAAGGAATGAGATCTTGCCATTTGCAATGGCGTGGATGGAACTGGAGGGTATTATGTTGAGTGAAATAAGTCAAACAGAGAAAGACATGTATCATATGATCTCACTGATATGAGGAATTCTTAATCTCAGGAAACAAACTGAGGGTTGCTGGAGTGGGGGGTGGGGTGGGAGGGATGGGGTGACTGGGTGATAGACACTGGGGAGGGTATGTGCTCTGGTAAGCGCTGTGAATTGTGCAAGACTGTTGAATCTCAGATCTGTACCTCTGAAACAAATAATGCAATATATGTTAAGAAAAAAAAAAGAAGAAGAAGAAGGTAGCGGGAGGGGAAGAATGAAGCAGGGGAAATCGGAGGGGTAGACGAACCATGAGAGACGATAGACTCTGAAAAACAAACTGATGGTTCTAGAGGGGAGGGGGGTGGGAGGATGGGTTAGCCTGGTGGTGGGTATTGAGGAGGGCACATTCTGCATGGAGCACTGGGTGTTATGCACAAACAATGAATCATGGAACACTTCATCTAAAACTAATAATGTAATGTATGGGGATTAACATAAGAATTAAAAAAAAAAGATTTTTGAATGTCATCAGGTGGCAAGTTTTCCTTCCTATTTGAACCCCATATTGTGCAGAGACATGGATTCCTTAATACCTTCTACAACACAAGTAAATACCCCCCACACCAGCAGTACCAGGGTCCTGTCTCCCTCTGTTCCCTCATTGCCCTGTCTGAGAGGGGGCTTCCTTCACCACCTAATGCAGAAAAGCACCTGTCCTCATTAATCTCTTCACCTGCTCTCTTTCCTCCACTCCACAGAACACCCCCTCAAGGGATAAATGTTTGTTTACTTGTGTATTCTTTATCTCTCACCACTAAACGCAAACTTCAAACAGGCAGACATGCTTCTCTTCTGTTCGTTTCTGTCTCCCCAGCACCTAGAAAAGCAATTCAACTGCCTTAGAATCACCTGGAAGGCTCTGAAAACCCCACATACCCAGGCCACACCCCAAATCGATTAAACCAGAACCTCTAAGGACAGGACCCAGGCATGAGTGATTTTTTAAGCTTCCCCAGGGTGATGGTTAATTAATTATATTGTCAACTTGGCCAGGCTATGGTGCCCAGTTGTTTGGTCAAACACCAGTGTAGATGATGCTGTCAAGTTATTTTTGAGATGGAATTAACAGTTAAATGAATAGATTTTGAGTAAAGTGAAGTCTTGTGTGTGGGCATCATCCAATCAGTTGAAGCCTTATGAGAAAGGACTGAGACCCTCCCACCCCCTTCCTCAAGAAGAGGGAATTTTGCCTCTAGACTACCTGCCTGGGGCCTCATGACTGTAATGTCAACTCTTCCCTGGGTCTCCAGCCTGCCCTCCAAATGTTAGACTTGCAGCCCCACCGTCGCATGAGCCAATTCCTTAAGATAAATCTCTCTGGGGACACCTGGGTGGCTCAGTCAGTTAAGTGTCTGCTTTTGGCTTAGGTCATGATCTCGGGGTCCTGGGATCAAGCCCCACATCAGGCTCCCTGCTAAGTGGGGAGCCTGCTTCTCTCCCTTTCCCTCTGTCCCTCCCCTTGTGCTCTCTCTCTCTCTCAAATAAATAAAATCTTTAAAAAAAAAAAGACAAATATCTCTATGTATATATGTACATCTTGTTGGTTTTGTACCTCAGGAGAATCCTCACTAATACACCCAGGGATTCCAAGTCTGAGAACTTGTGACCTAGAAGAGTATCTAGGAGCATGGCAGGCAGTAAATACTCAGATGAAGAAGTATCCATTTCATCAGTTTCTCCTACGATGCGTAGATTGCAATGGATTCTGGAAAATCAGTTCTCTGTGGTACCCAGATCCTAAAGCACCAAAGGGATGTGATGGAGTTGGTTATCAGAGTTAAGAGGCTTTGTCCAGACCCTGAGCTCAGCCATTCTCAGTCACTACGGCTGAAAATAGAAGGGGCCTCATGTCTCAGACAGGAAGCAAACATCAAGTCAGAGATCCAAAAAGGAATCACATCTTTGAAATATGGTGTAAACAGGATTGTGTTTCTTCCCATTTTAAGAAACAAATGTGAAATAGATGGGGAGAGATGCTGACTATCATTTTTTAAAAGTTTGTTTCTAGAAGTTAAGTCTTGGGTAGATTAAGCATGAATGATGAGAAACATTCTCAGATTGGAAGCATCCCATTTGGGAGAGCCTCCCAGGCCTATCTGCCAGGAGCTTTCCCAAATACCCACAGAAATGACCAAAGGAAAAGCTGAATCAACTCAGAACTACAGAAGAGGGTATCCATCCATTTGAACCTTTAAGGAAATTCTCCAAGAAATAGGGCAGTGCAGATCAGATTGCAAGAGGGCTTACAAATCCCCAATTTGCCTTCTATGGAGGAAAAACCCTCTGGGGCAGCCAGCTGATGCTCAGAACCTTACCCTCACAGAGGACCTTGAAGCCAAAAGAGAGGAAAGAAGTGTTGGTCTGGGAACTTCTTCTGGGAATGCATCCAGCACCTGCGTCTTCCCAGGGCCGATTTCGAGGCACAGACTCAGCATGGAAGGAGAGAGAAACAAAGTGGGTACCCTGTGGCCTGTTCAGAGAAGGGGGGCTAGGAGGCCTGGCTGCAGTAGAAGCCACGCCCCGCAGAAGACGCCTGCAGCAAGCCTACTTCCATCCCTCTCTGTTTGTCTGAGCACGGCAGTTTTGAACAAGGACCCTTATGCTCTGATAAAATCCATCTCCACTGTTCAAAGTGGGGACACATAGTTATCCACACCCTGCTTCCAAGCCACAAGTCCCTGGCAGAATGAAAAAAAAAAACAAAAATCAGTGCTTGGAAGGAAGTACAGGCAAGCTGGGCAATGAAAGCATATGCTCCCCCATAAAACAGACCGACTTCTAGAAACAAGAGGAAAATCACTTGGAATAGGAGAATAAGGTGATGATCATGCACAACCCATAGAGAGACCCCTGCCAGGTCAATAATTAGAGCTGATAATTGGAGAAATATCAGGTGTCCACTCCTAGACAATCTCATGTTTCCGTTTATCCGGGAAAGTGCCAGCCTCCCTTGGGAAAAAATGGGACTTGCTGCCTCAGGGGGTAGGGGTGTGGGGAAACAGCTCTAGCGTCTGGAAAAAATAAAAAAGGACAGGATGAGGCGCCTGGATGGCTCATTTGGTTAAGCATTTGACTTTGGCTCAGGTCATGATCTCCGGGGTCCTGGGATGGAGCCCCATGTTGGGATCGCGCTCAGCGGGGAGTCTGCTTCTCCCTCTCCCTCTGCCCCTCCCCCCTGCTCTCTCTCTCTCTCTTTCAAATAAATAAATAAAATATTTATAAAAAAAGAAAGGATGAAAACGTGCCTTGTAACAGCAGCTTCCTTTTGTTTAAACATAACATGGCACTTTCCAAAATCCATCTTAAAAGTTTATCTTCAAACACAGAACCAGAATGTCTCCTCATTTTTTTTTTTGCTGTGTTTAATCACTGCTGGGCTTCCTTAGGATCTAAAATGAAATCTACCAGTTTTCAAAGAGATATGAGTCTAAAAATTTGTTTGTTTTTTTGCCTGTTATCTCACCTGTTATTAATTGTTGGGGGTTTTTTTTGTTTGTTTTACTGACAAAGAAATAAAAGATCCAAGGAAAGAGCAAATCGCATGTTCCCCCAAGCTCAGAAACCTGGGAGAGGAGAATAATTTGAGAAAAAGTTACCTTAAAATCATGTATAATATGAAACAAATTATTGAATAGAAATCTTTACACATACCGAGCAACCTATGGATATGCAGCAGAAGGCAATGCCTTTCCATTCCAAAATTGGGTACAGGGGAAATTAGAAACAATTGAGTTAGCAGATTACTAATACTAATGTTTAGATAATGGTAGGGAATCCACAAATGCTGTGGGGGATTTACTAGCGCCTAAAATCCTGCATTCTGTTTCATTTAAATGAAGGCTTTCCTTTTTTCCTTTTTTTTCTTAATGTGCACAACATTACCAGGAAGGAGAGACAGCACCAGACCATAATGGTTTAATACACTGTGTAGAGGAAAAAGGCCTAAAGAAAAAGCAGATGGTAACCCCTTTTGCAGGAGCCATATAATTTCATGGTGCATTTTCTCTTCATGGCTTCACTGAAATTCAAGCCCAGGGGCCAATTCTTTCTGGCAGTGGGGATGGGCTCAGGGGGCAGGCAGGAAGCAGCAAGGATGGGGAAATCTTAACAAAAGGTGGGACAGTCAGATCTCCCCTTCCTGGTGAATGTCCACTGTTTCCTTGATCAGTGGCTTTTTCCCAACCAAGGCCCATGATGATCATGCCATGATGATCTGCTGGTCAACAATCCAACTTCCCTCCATGTCACCTCATGCAAATCCCAGGTGGATTGTTCTGCCTCACCTTTTGAGTGAGGTCATATAAGTCAAAGGTCAGTGGCAAATGTACAGATGGATGCCCCTTTAGGTCAGCACCTGGTCATTTAGGAAAACAAAGGCTGTGTATGGTTAGATCCCCCAGAAGAGTAAATGGGCAGGTAGCCACCCTATAAGATATAGTAAGTAGTACTTGGAAAATAAATGAACTGAATCCCTACAACAGTTGTTCTCAAAGTGTGGTCCCTGGACGCCAACTGGAAACTCATTACAAATGCAAATATCCAGGCTCTATCCCAGACATACTGAATCAGGAACTCTGGGGGTGGGCCCAAAAATCTTTTTCAAAGCCCTACAGGGGACTCAGATGCACACTCAAGTTTGAGAATTACTGGTCTAGAATAATCCCCAAATGTCTTCAAGCTGAATGCAGCAGCAATGAAGGTGAAGGCAAATTTTATCCCCTTCGAAAGACCATGGACTAATGTCCATTGATGGATGAACAGATAAACAAAATGTGGTCTGTACATACAATTGGATACTAATCAGCCTTTAAAAGGAAGGAAACTGTGATGCTTGTGACAGCATGGATGAACCTTGACAACGTTATGCTGAGTGAAACAAACTAGACACAAAAGGAAGTACCCAGAGTAGTCAAATTCATAGAGATAGAAAGTACGTAGAGGGTAGCATTATTGGGGAGTAGGGGCAAATGGGGAGTTAGTGTTAAATGGGTACAAAGTTTCAGTTTGGGTTGACTACAGTGTTCTGGGGATGAATGGCAGTGATGGTCGCACAATGGTGTGAATGTAAGTAATGCTACTGAATTATACACTCAAAATGGCTTAAGTGGTAAATTTATGTTATGTATATACATTAAAAAAAGAAGGAAAAAAAAAACCCTATGGACCAGTCAGTTAAGCATCTGACTTCCAGCTCTGATCATGATCTCAGGGTCCTGGGATTGAGCCCCGCATTGGGATCCCTGCTCAGGGGAGAGTCTGCTTCTCCCTCTCCCTCTGCCCCTTCCCCCGCTGTGCTTGTGCACTCTGTCTCAAATAAATAATAAAAAATCTTAAAAAACAACAACAACAACAATGGGCCAGGATAGACACAGCAATCTAGCCAAGATGCCTCCTCCCAATCTGCACTCGGTGGGGATGATGTGCAGATATGATATCAGAATGGATCTATAAGAAGGGTGGGCTGTGTCGATCAGAAGAAGAGGCAGTGACTCAGTAACTCAGGGCAGCCACACCACACCCAGGAAGGAAGCATTTTTCACTGTCGGCACACCTTTCCCTGAGTGTTGCCTTCCTCACTTCTTGGCAGCCCAAGGAATTAAAAAACCTGCACATGTGAGCCTCATACCTGCACATGAGGGTCCACTGGACCTTCAGGTAGCAGGCAAACCTCCATCTTGTGAAAGATGTGAGAAGTGAACTAGTGGGGGCCCACAGCAAGGCTACCCATGGCTCACCGGTCCCCCACCCTCATTTGGAATGGATGGAGTGCAAATCAAAAATGCTGCATCTCCACGGGGCTAATAATGAGGACAGGCATGCCAACTGAAGAAGGGTTTACACTGAGTAGTCACCACAAACACATGAAAGGAATCGTTCACCACAACTGTGATGTTCCTGGCTGCACATTTTCCTTAGCTGGTAGAAGTTTTCTGCCAACACCTCACCAATGACTAGACACCACATTTGACAGAATGCAGACTCCTTTGGCCATTTGAACATTACAACATGCATGCCTACAGCCTAGATGTCACCACTCACGCCCCTTCTCAAGTAAAGATGAGCATGCAGAAAAATCATCACACTTCATAACACATTTGATAACTCAAAATAAAGAGAGAAATCCAAGAATTCAGTGCAAATTCCACTTATTCTGTGACACTGATTTATGCTATAAAATTTTTAAAAATTATTTTTGTATTTTCAGTGGAAATTGAGAGAATGTTGCATTTGCCATGTGAGTAATCTGGTTATCAAAAAAGGGAAGAGCTGTTATATGAAAAGCAAACTTTCTAACATTTCTTAATAGATTTAAAGACCTAGAAAAAAAGATTAAAGATTTTAAAAAAGGAAAAAGCACAGTAAACCCACATGTACTCACCACCCAAACACACACCTCTCCTACGTGTCCCTCCCCAAGCACCTCTGTCTTTCTCTCCCCAGGTTGAACCATCTGGTTACAATCTTAAATTGAGACCATCCAATTTTTAAACACTGAGGTGACAGGAAATAGATCATATAATCTAGAAGCTCAACAAATACTTGCAAAAAAAAAAAAAAGGAACAATGATTTGTTGCAGTGTTTTCATATTTTATAGAGAAGTTTAACCCATTTTCAAAAACGTTAAAAGATGGTTCTTGACCAAGTAAAATTTACTTCAGAGATACAACACATTTCCTTTGTTAGAAACCCTATAAAATTTCATGTTAATAGGTCTAAGGATCCAAAATATTCATTGATTGTGAAAACACCCATAAGAAATATCACCAAATCTAACATCCATTTCTTATCAAGGAAATATCCATCATAAATCAACAGTCAGAACATTTTTTTGGCAAAAAATGGATTATAGTAACATCATTTGACAGAATTCTAAAGTGCCAGTCAATGCAATAAGCAAACAAAAAATAGTTATAAGAAATCTAATCTTATTTGTGGATGGTAAGCACCCAGAAAATCAAGGAGAGCACACTAAAATTCATTAAAAGTAAAAAGAATTCAGGAAGATGGGCACCGGTAAAAGCAACATACAAAATTTAGTAATTTTACCACATATCAACAATGGCTAATTAAAAAATACAGCTTTTATGCTAAGTGAAATAAGTCAATCAGAGAAAAATAAATACCATGATTTCACTCATACGTGGAATTTAAGAAACACAGATTAACATAGGGGAAGGAAAAAAGAGAGAGAGAGAGAAAGAAAACCATAAGAGACTCTTAACTATAGGGAACAAACAGGATTGCTGAAGGGGAGGCCTTGGGAACATAAGGTAACTGAGTGATGGGTATTAACTAAGTGATGGCTCTTGTTATGAGCACTGGGTGTTGGATGTAAGTGATGAATCACTGAATTCTACTCCTGAAACGAATTTTACCATATATGTTAACTAACCAGAATTTAAATGAAAACTTGAAATATAAATAAATAAATAAATAAATGCACATTCTCCTTGAATACAAAAAAAAGGTGGGGGGAGGGGATGATGGAAATACAGGTATCCCTTATATCAGCCTTTTCACTTCTCTGGATTTTTAAAATCTGTCAAAATTGCACATAGATAGACAGATAGAGGTATAATGTGAGGACTCATTTGGAAGAAGCAGCTTGTCTTATTTGCCAGAACTCATCAACCTGAACTAGAATATAAACTCACGGAAAGAAAGTGCTGTGTTTGAATGTTGGTGATGCTGCATGAAGTCGAGGACTGAAAATGAGGAGTTGGGGCTTGCTGTTTCTACCTAAAGATAGGTGGTACACTTCTTAGAGCCTTCCCAGATTGAGAGGGTCACCTACCCTGCTTTCTGCTTGAAGTTAAGAACACCTGGGGCCCATAGTACAGTGATCCAATTCAGCATGTGGAGGATGTTCTATTAGAAAAGCAGCCTAGGGCCAAGGAGACAGCAATGTCCTCAGGCCGGGAGATCTCTCCTCTCCCATTAGCTTGTTGGGAGTGGGGTGGCATGAGGGATTTGGAAAGACATTCTACATTTGTGTGTGGTGTATGTGTCAGCCGGGGGGGGGGGGTTCGTTTCCTCTTATATGAAAATGCAAGAATTAAACAATCCTTTTTCTAAATTAAAGAAAATAAAAATACAGCTTAATATAATTTTAAAATATTTTTTCAATAAAAGTATATGAATACTTAAAAATGAATTTAAGAAAACGACAGATCTTTATTGAGATACATTCTTAAAACAGGTATAAATATAGGAAGATGTCATGTACTTAAAAGTAAATCTCAAAAAGTTAAAAAAAGAACTACCCTACAATCCAGTAATCACACTGCTATGTGTTTACCGTCCCCCCACATACAAAAACACTAATTCAAAAAGAAATGTGCACCCCTATGTTTATTGCAGCATTATTTACAATAGCCAAATAATGAAAGCAGCCCAAGTGTCCACTGATAGATGAAGGGATAAAGAAGATGTGGTATATATATGATAGAATATTACTCAGCCATAAAAAGAATGAAATCTTGTCATTTACAATGACATGAATGGAGCTAGAGAGTATAATGCTAAGTAAAATAAGTCAGTCAGAGAAAGACAAATACCATATGATTTCACTCATAGTTGGAATTTAAGAAACAAAACAAATAAGCAATGGGAAAAAAAAAATAAGAGAGAGAGAGAAACCAAGAAACAGACTCTTAACTATAGAGAACAAACTGATGGTTGTCAGAGGGGAAGGTGGGGAGGGCAGAAATGAGGGAAATAGGTGATGGAGATTAAAGAGTACACTTGTCATGATGAGCACTGTGATGTATGTAATTGTTGAATCACTATATTGTACACCTGAAACTCATGGGACACAGTATGTCATCTATCCTAGAATTAAAAAAATAAATCTCACTATTTTAACAATGTTAGGTTTCACAAAGTAATGATAATTTCAATAAAATCTCAATGAATTATTCTGAAATCTGAAAAAAGAATGATTATAATGAGTAGAATAGGTATTTGTGAGAATGGGTGAGAGATTTTTTTTAAATAGAAAAGGAAGAGAAGTTTGCATATCACATAAAATAGAGTGATACTAGCAGTAAATAGACAAATATTAATAGAACAGAACAAAGGAACAAAAATTAACTCAAGTATATATTGGCATTTGAGATTAAAAATGCATCATGGTACATCCATGGAAAAATGATGGATTATTTAGTAAATGATGTTAAGAAGACTGTCTAAGCATTTAGGAAATAATCAAGTTAAATCTCTATCTCATACCCACACTCAAAATAGAATCCAGTTGGCTTAAATATTTAAAGGTAAAACTGAGAACATAGAAATCAAAGAAGAAAATATGGATAATTTTTTATATAATCCCTTAGGGTAAACGAAATGATTATCTTACTGCATGAAATTGAAAAAGAAAATTTCTAGATGGCAGAAACCAGCATAAATAAGATTACAAGGCAAATCACATTGTATGGCCCCTCCTCTAGCCTGGAACAATTCAACAGCTCAGGACTACTAGGTGAGCAAGGAGCAGCCTTCCACGTGCCAAGGCACTACACATTTGCATCTATTTGTCACGCCAGCTGGGCTTGTCAACACCTTCTCTAACACATCACCACAACACTACATTCTCAAGATAATGGTTGAGAAACTATTCTACAGCACTGGAGTCTCCTCATCCACTTCAGAGTTTCAGAGAACTAATTATCAATATAATGAAAACAAGGAAGGAGAATGAGGGAGCAATTTCTCTGCACAGAGGGGTTGCTAAGCTGTGACATGCAGCAAGGGATAGGGAAGGTTCCACCTTCCAACCCTTCCAACCCCAAGCCGACCACAGAGGGCACAGTGAGGGTGGGGGCTTTAAGAAGATCACTCCCAGAGCCTTAAACTGTGTTCCTCACAGTTAGAAGACATGGAGGCTAAGCTCTTGACTTACACTGAAGAAAGAGCAAGCTGTGGAATGCAGCCTAACTTTCCCTCTGCATGTCTCGAAGACAAGAAAAGGACTGATCTGCTGCTTCAGAGGCAGAGCCAGAAATATATAGCCATATGGGGTGTGCCAGAGGTTGTCCAAACAAGGCACACATGACTGTTTACAAAAGGAGCTCAGCAGAAAGAAGCTATGCCTTGATGCCAAAATCTGAAAAAAAAAAAAAAAAGGGTCCAAAGCAACCACTTGGAACAGATAAGTGTACTCTTGGGTCAAAGGAACACAACAAAAAAGCAACCCAGCAGATATCCCTGAAGAGCTCAGGAAAGTCTCCCACAAGAGAATGAGTCATCCTGGAACATTGGCCAGATGAGATGCACAGGAGAGGTCACATTACCATAGTGTCCTTCATTTCCCTAAACAAGAGCCCATGGGTGGTGAAGCCACTAGCTTAGTTAGGGGAGAAAGCAAAACAAAGCAAAGCAAGAAGGGAAGTGAAGAGAAGGGAAGAAAAGAAGGAAGGGGGTAGGAAGGAAGGAAGAGAGAGGGAAGGGAGTGTGGGAAGGAGGGAGGAAGACCAAGGAAGCGTCATCTCTCCATTGTAGGGATCTAGCCTGAAGCAGGTGCAAAGCAAGAAAACTTAATGCTAAGTTGAGTTTGAGGCTTTATTTTCATATATAAGATTCACATTCTAATTCTGAAAATAAACTAAATTGGGGCCTTAGAATGATCTTTGTAGAACATTCTAGTATGTGGGTATGAGCAGAAAAATGACTGCCGGGGTTTTCATCATTGGGGCAGGGAATGAGAGAACAAATATACTCACTAATAAAAGTTAAAGGAAACACAGCTGCATTTCAATTTTGTCAGAAGTCATACTTGCTTGGGCGCCTGGGTGGCTCAGTTGGTTAAGCGACTGCCTTCGGCTCAGGTCATGATCCTGGAGTCCCTGGATCGAGTCCCGCATCAGGCTCCCTGCTCGGTGGGGAGTCTGCTTCTCCCTCTGACCCTCCTCCCTCTCATGTTCTCTGTCTCTCATTCTCTCTCTCTCTCAAATAAATAAATAAAATCTTAAAAAAAAAAAAAAAGAAGCCATACTTGCTCGATATACCAGTTGCTGTGTAAAGATCATGAATTAGACTTATTTTGAAATTAACTTTTGTTTGCTTAACAGTTTTGATTTTGTTTGCTTATTTTTTGTTTTTGTTTTTGTCTTTGCCCTGGGATGGGAAGCCCTCTGGAGAAAGTCCTTCTTGAGTCAAGAATTAATAGGTTAGGAGTTAGGTAGATAAAAAGTGGGCAGGGTTCTCTGGAGAAGATTCTTTTTTTTTTTTTAAGATTTTTATTTATTTATTTGAGAGAGAGACTGAGAGAGAGAGAGCATGAGAGGGGGGAGGGTCGGGAGGGTCAGAGGGAGAAGCAGACTCCCTGCCGAGCAGGGAGCCCGATGCGGGACTCGATGCGGGACTCAATCCCGGGACTCCAGGATCATGACCTGAGCCAAAGGCAGTCGCTTAACCAACTGAGCCACCCAGGCGCCCTCTGGAGAAGATTCTTAAAAGAGACAGTAGTACATGGAAACACTGATGAGAGGACATGGCCACTTCAAAGAACCAAAAGAATCAAAACTAATCAATTCTGAAATAAATGGAAAAGATAGCACTACTTAACGAGATGTGGGAGGCATGGCCAAGGCAGTCCTCAAGAGGAAGATGTATAGCCTCAAATGAATTATTTAAAAAAACAAAAACAAAACTGAAAATAAGTAAACTAAGGATTCAATTCAAAAAGCTGAGCATTGTAAAATTTAAAAGTAAAGAGGGGAGTTTTTGCTTAATTAAAAGTATTAATATTGCTCATAGCTGAGTTTTAATCAAAACCCAATTTTTTAAAGATGAATGTCTTAAAGTATAGTATAGTTCTTTTTTCCTTAAACATTTGAACACAGAGATTATATTTTGTTTATAAATCCACTCAAAGCACCCATTTACTCAATTTTTGATTAATTAAAATTTAAATTTGGTAAGTATTTCCCTATATAGCTCATGATATTTATAAGCTTGACTATCCTCAAATATTTCAAATTACAATTACAATTAATACAACTGATTCATTCAAGCACTTCAGTCCTTTAGCAAAGCAAACTTACATCTCTAAGAGGCACTTAATTCCTTTAAGTTTAAAAATTCAAACTGATAAATTCAGAAAATCAAATTATTGTAGGTCTTTCAAACACCTAAAATCAAAGTATATACCAAGAACTACAACGATTATTAAAAGTCATGCTATTCTTGAATTTAATCTCATATGGCATCTAATCATTCCTACTAAATTATTCCCATTTATTTAACTAAACAGGAGGAACAGACTTACCATATCACAAGCTGAGGTTGTGGATTTGGGTTATGACTTAAAAATGTGGGGGCAGGCCAAATCTTGATTTTCTGAAATTTGAGCTTCACATGTTAAGCTGGACCCCATTTTTAAGTAGAGAGATGCCTGCCATATCAAAGAGGGTTTGTAATGGTCATGTCTCCTCTGGGACTTCTCCAGTCACTTACGTTTCCTTGTTTCCAAGGTATTGTCTTTTTCTTTTTTTCTTTTTTTCTTTTTTATTATTTATTTATTTATTTATTTATTTATTTATTTATTTATTTGAGAGAGAGAATGAGAGAGAGAGAGAGAGAGCATGAGAAGGGGGAAGGTCAGAGGGAGAAGCAGACTCCCTGCCGAGCAGGGAGCCCAATGCGGGACTTGATCCAGGGACTCCAGGATCATGACCTGAGCCGAAGGCAGTCGCTTAACCAACTGAGCCACCCAGGTGCCCCGGTATTGTCTTTTTCTCTGAAATGATCTTTTCCTGAAATTAGAAGGCACTTCTTAGATCTTTGAATTTTAGTTGTCTTTTCTGGGCATTCAAGTCTTCTCATTTCCATTTGGGGATCTTTGAGGCCATCCACATTTTCCAACCCTTGAAACTTTCCAAGTCTTCCAGTTTTAGAAGTTCCAAGGTGAAAATATTTCAGCCCTGAGATCTAACCCATTATGTCACCGTATTAATTAGGGTTCTCCAGAGAAACAGAACCAATAGGATATGTATATAGATATACATAAGAGGAGATTTATTATAGAATTTAGTTCACACAGTTATGGAAACTGAGAAGCCATGCTGTCTGTAGGCTGGAGAACCAAGAAAACTGGTGGTGTAATTCAGTCAGAGTCTGAAGGCTTGACAACCACAGGACTGCTGTTGTATTTCCTGGGGTCCAAAGTTCTGATGTCCAAGGTCAGGAAAAAATGGACATCCCAGCTCAAGAGAGGGGATTCACCCCCTTTTCCCCCCTCTGGGATCTTCAGGATTGGATGATGCCACCCACCCACAGTGGTGAGGATGAATCTTCTTCACTCAAATGTTAATCTCTTCCAGAAACAACTTCACAGGCATGCCCAGAAATAATGTTCTACCATCTATCTGGGTATCCCTTAGCCCACTCAAGTTGACAGATAAAATTAACCATCACAGTAACCATTATACCATCTCCTGTGGTAAAACCTAGAATGCATTAGATTTTCACATGAGCTATTGAACACATTTTAAGTGCGGTAATTATATACTTTTGTTGTTTGAAAGACATTATTTTCTGTAAACTTTATTGGAAAATAATGCATAGCACACCTCATATAATCTACTCTCTTAAACATCCTAAACTTTCACGGTTCCCACAAACCTAATTTGTATCAGTTAACCACACTTATTGTCTGCGCTGTGATCTTGGGTAAGGGATGGGGATAAAGGGAGGGTGTAAGCTGGCCCTTTTGTCATTTCAGGTCTGTACCATATATTCTTGATGTCTGGGCCTACACTGATTTTCTCCATGCTAAAGTATGGAATCAATTACTTCCCAGGGAACCTTGGCTGAGTATCAGTGTTAATGCTCAACACCAGGTCCCAGTGTGTGTCTATGATTATCCCACATGAAGACTAGGGAAAGACACTCCTCCTAGATTTCCTTTATGATTGAGAAAAAAAAAAATCTTCTTCTAAAAGGTGAATTCATATTGATGTTTGTAATAGGTAATTTTACTAAATTCTAATTTAGACTTGTTCTCTTATAATTTTTTTACTACTCCCATTTTCAGCAACCAGCTTCTCAACAACAATTTTATATCAAGTTTAATATACTATGTGTTTAAATTGTAACATCATTTAAATTTTAGGAGCTTCATTTCTAAGAAATACTTGGAGATGCTTAAATTTGTAACCCTCTCACCTAGACTAAAATCGTGCCCATACTTTTAATAATCCTTTTATGTCTCATTTATCAGTGTTCCATAGTTTACACTGTTGACAGAAAAAGAGCAACGAAATAATGCCAAAGAAAGAGGAGGAAAGGATTTAATAAAGATAAAAGGAGAAATTAATAAAATAGAAAACAAAAGCAGAACAGCTGCTCAATAAAACCAAAGTCTGGTTCTTTGAAAAGAGCAACAAAATAGATAAACCTTTAGGAAGTTGAATCAAGGATAAAAGAAGAATAGACAATTTATAATAAAGAAGGAGATATAGCTGAAAACAGATGGGCTTTGGAGAAATTTTAAATGATAGTTCTGGTTGATGGTGAAGGGCACAGACTCTGGAGCCCAAATGCTTGAGTTCACATCCTGGCTCTGTTTTTTTGCTGTGTATGTCTAAAAGTCACTTAACTTCTCTTTGCCCATTTATTTTTTTTATTTTATTTTATTATGTTATGTTAGTCACCATACAATACATCATTAGTTTTTGATGTGGTAATCCACGATCCATTGTTTTTGTATAACAACCAGTGCTCCATGCAGTACGTGCCCTCCTTAATACCCATCACTGGGCTAACCAATCCCCCCTCCCCCCCAAACCCTGTTTGTTTCTCAGAGTCCGTAGTCGCTCATGGTTCATCTCTCCCTCCAAATCCCCCCCCCATTTTTCCCTTCCTTCTCCTAATGTCCTCCATGTTATTCCTTATGTTCCACAAATAAGTGAAACCATATGATAATTGACTTTCTCTGCTTGACTTATTTCACTTAGCATAATCTCCTCCAGTCCCATCCATGTTGATGTAAAAGTTGGATATTCATCCTTTCTGATGGCTGAGTAATATTCCATTGTATATATGGACCACATCTTCTTTATCCATTCATCTGTTGAAAGGCATCTCGGCTCTTTCCACAGTTTGGCTATTGGGGACATTGTTGCTATGAACATTGGGGTGCATATGGCCCTTCTCTTCACTACATCTGTGTCTTTGGGGTAAATACCCAGGAGTGCAATTGCTGGGTCATAGGGTAGCTCTATTTTTAATTTTTTGAGGAACCTCCACACTGTTTTCCAAAGTGGCTGTACCAACTTGCATTCCCACCAACAGTGTAAGAGGGTTCCCCTCTCTCCACAACCTCTCCAACATTTGTTGTTTCTTTCCCTGTCCATTTTTGCCACTCTAACTGGTGTAAGGTGGTATCTCAATGTGGCTTTGATTTGAATTTCCCTGATGGCTAATGATGATGAACATTTTTTCACGTGTCTGTTAACCATTTGTATGTTTTCTTCAGAGAAGTGTCTTTTCATATCTTCTGCCCACTTTTTGACTTGATTATTTGTTTTTTGGGTGTTGAGTTTGAGAAGTTCTTTATAGATCTTAGATACCAGCCCTTTATCTGTAGTGTCATTTGTAAATATCTTCTCCCATTCTGTGGGTTGCCTCTTTGTTTTGTTGACTGTTTCCTTTGCTATGCAGAAGCTTTTTATCTTGATGAAGTCCCAAAAGTTCATTTTTGCTTTTGTTTCACTAGCTTTTGGAGATGTATCTTGAAAGAAGTTGCTGTGCGCGATGTCAAAGAGGTTACTGCCTATGTTCTCCTCTAGGATTTTGATGGATTCCTGTCTCACATTGAGGTCTTTCATCCACTTTGAGTTTATCTTTGTGAATGGTGTTAGAGAATGGTCGAGTTTCATTCTTCTGCATGTGGCTGTCCAATTTTCCCAGCACCATTTATTGAAGAGACTGTCTTTTTCCATTGCCTGTTTTTTCCTGCTTTGTCAAAGATTATTTGACCATAGAGTTGAGGGTCCATATCTGGGTTCTCTATTCTGTTCCATTGGTCTATATGTCTGTTTTTGTGCCAGTACCATGCTGTCTTGGTGATCACAGCTTTGTAATATAGCTTGAAATCAGGCAACGTGATGCCCTCAGTTTTGTTTTTCTTTTTCAACCTTTCCTTGGCGATTCGGGGTCTTTTCTGATTCCATACAAATTTTAGGATTGTTTGTTCCAGCACTTTGAAAAATGTCATTGGAATTTTGATTGGGATGGCATTGAAGGTATAGATTGCTCTGGGTAGCATAGACATTTTAACAATGTTTATTCTTCCGATCCATGAGCATGGAATATTTTTCCATCTTTTTGTGTCTTCTTCAATTTCTTTCATGAGTGTTTTGTAGTTCCTAGAGTATAGATCCTTTACCTCTTTGGTTAGGTTTATTCCGAGGTATCTTATGGTTTTTGGTGCTATTGTAAATGGAATCGTTTCTCTAATTTCTCTTCCTACAGTTGCCATTTATTTTTATGAGAAAAGGGCAGATATTTATAATACCTACTTTTTAGAACTGTGGCAAGAACCAAATGAGTTAATCCATATAAAGCTCTTAAAGCAGTGTCTAAAGTATAGTGATTGCTCAAACTGTTCCTTTTCTTGATAATTAGCACCTCCATTCTTCCAGTCTCCACGTGACTCAAAAATTCTAAAATGTATCCAGAATACAATTTCTCACCCCTCCATTGCTATTACACTACTTCACGCTATCTGTCAGCTAGATCATGGGTTACAATAATCAATAATCAGAAACTTCCTGATCATCACTTAGTCTCCTGTATTCTATTTTCCGTGTAGCAGTCAAAATGAACCTTTTGAAAAGTAAGTCAGATAATGCCAAACCCTCATTTCAAATGGTTCCCTATTTCTCAAGGTTTTAGCCAAAGTTTTTACAATAGCATCCAGAGCCTTATCTGATCTTGCTTTAGGCTATCCTTTGACTTCATCTCCTACTACTCTGCCTTTTTTATTCACTCCTCTCCAAACATTATTTTTTATCCTAGCTATTCCCTGAAATGCCAACCTGAAACTTTCCTGAGGGCCTTCACACATATCTCTCATCTTCCTGGAATGTTGTTCTCCCATGTAAATGTATGGCTGCCTCTCATTTCCTTCATATCTCTTCAATATAACTTTCCCAACAATAAAAGTAAATGTTCATTCATGATAAAATCTCTTAGCAAACTAGAAATAGAAGGGAACTTCCTCAACCTGATAAAGGGCATCTACAAAAGCTTATAGCTAACATCACACTTAACAGTGAAAGAGTGAATGTTTCCCCATAAAATTGGGGATAAAGTAAAGATGTACACTTTCACCACTCCCCATTTAACTGCCAACTAAAAGCCCTGGTCAGTAAAATAAAGCAAGAAAAAGAAATAAAATGCATACAAATTTGGGGGAAAAGAAGAATTATGCTGTATTTATTTGCAGACAATATGATTATCTATGTAGAAAATCCAAGGAATCTGTAATAGAAAAAATCTCTTTAAACTGAGTTTATTGATATTAAAGGATACAGGGTAAATACACAAAAAAATCAATCATATTACTATTTACTAGCATTGAACAATTGGAAAATGAAATTTAAAATAATACATTTATAATAGCTTCTCCAAAAATGACATAAACTTAGGTGTAAATTTAACAAAACATGTGTAAGATCCACATATTGAACGCTGAAAAACACAATGGAAGAACTAAATATATGGATAAACATACCATGTTCGTGGATTGAAAAATTCAGCATAATAATGATATGCATTCTCCCCAAATTGATCAAGAGATTTAATATAGCTCCCACCAAATCTCAGCAGGATTATTTGTAGGTATAAACAAGCTGATTATAAAATTTATACGGGAAGACAAAGGAAATAGATAGCCAAAACAACTTTGAAAAAGAATAACAAAGTTGGCTGAGTGACAATACTTGACTTTAAGATTTATTATAAAGCTATAGTAATCAAAACAGTGTGCTATTGGTAAAGAAACAGACACATAGATCAATGGGACAGAAGAGAAACCTCACAAATAGACCCACAAATACTGCCAATTCATTTTTGCCAATGATGGAAAGACCATTCAAGAGAGAAAGGATAGTCTTTTTCAGCAATTGATGTTAGAACAATTGGGTATACATATGGGGGAAAAAAGAACAACCATCTAAGCCTCACCTTACATAGAAATTAATTCTGAATGGATCATAGCTCTAAATGTAAAATGCAAAACTATAAAACTTTAAAAGGATGAGAGAAAATCTTTCTGACCTGAGGCAAGGCAAAGAGTCTTTCAACGTGACACTGAAAACATAATCCATCAAAGAAAAAGTGAGACGTTGAATATCATCAAAAATTACTTTTGTCCTGCAAGTGTGTTGTTAAAAGTATTAAAAGACGAATTATGGAGTGGGAGAAATATTGGCAAAGTACAGATTAAACAAAGGACTTATACCCAAAACACATAAGGAATTCTTGAGACTCAGTAATAAGAAAACAAACCACTTAATTAAAAAATAGACAAAGGATGTTTCACCAAAAAGGATATACGTAAGGCTGTTAAGCAGATGAAAAGATGTTCAATACCATTAGTCATTATAGAAATGCAAATTAAATCTACAATGGATGCCTCCTCACACCTACCAGATTCACTAAAACAAAACCATTGACAACACCAAGTGCTGGTGAGAATGCAAAATGGAACAACCACTCTAGAAAATAGTTTGGCAGTTTCTTGGGAAGTTAAGCACATAATTCCCATATGACCCAACAGCTTTACTCTTACGTATTTACTATAGACCCAGAGAAATGAAAACTTAGGTTCACACAAAAAACCTGTATGGATGTTTTTAGCATCTCTGTTCATAATTACTAAAGAAATACTGGAAAAAAACAAATTGTTCTTTAATGAATGAATGACGAGGTAAAAACTGTAGTATGTCCACCTGTGGAATACTATTAATTGATAAAGAGGAACAGACAATTGATATACTCAACAATTTAGATGAATCTCAAAGCAATCAGGCTGAGTGAAAGAAGCCTGTCTCAAAGATCACATCCTGTGGGATTCCATTTATGTGAGGGAATCAGTAGTTACCAGATCTTAGAGGGAGGGAGCTATCATTACAAAGGGACAGCACAAGAGAGTATTTGGGGATGACATTGTTCTGTATCTTGATTTTGGAGGAGCTTACACAAATTGCATATGAAAAAAAGTCAAATTGAGGTTACTTTAAAAGTAAAAAAGTATAGGGTAGGGACCAGACCCAATAGTCTTTTTTTTAATTATTATTATGTTATGTTAATCACCATACATTACATCATTAGTTTTTGATGTAGTGTTCCATGATTCATTGTTTGCATATAACACCCAGGGCTCCATTCAATACGTGCCCTCTTTAATACCCATCACCAGCTGCGTATTTTTCTCATTTAGTGCTCTGAATATATCCTGCCAGTCCTTTCTGGCCTGCCAGGTCTCTGTGGATAGGTCTGTTGCCAATCTAATGTTGCTACCATTGTAGCTTATAGATCTCTTGTCCCGAGCTGCTTTCAGGATTTTCTCTTTGTCTCTGAGACTCATAAGTTTTACTATTAGATGTCGGGGTGTTGACCTATTTTTATCGATTTTGAGGGGAGTTCTCTGTGCCTCCTGGATTTTGATGCCTGTTTCCTTCCCCAAATTAGGGAAGTTCTCTGCTATAATTTGCTGCAATATACCTTATGCCCCTCTCTCTCTTTCTTCTTCTGGGATCCCAATTATTCTAATATTGTTTCATCTTATGGTATCACTTATCTCTCGAATTCTGCCCTCCAGACCCAATAGTCTTTACAAACATTCAAAAAACAGAAAATTTCCTAGTTATATAAACTTTTATAGAAAGTCAGGAGGGAGAGGAGTTCAAAAGATTTCCAACTCATTCAATGTTGTGAACCTAACCTTTATATAAAACCCCACAAAGATCATAGGAAAACAAAAAGGTAATGAGCCCATATCATTTTTAAACATAGATATAAAATGTATAATTAAATGATGAACCTAATAAATCCAGTAAAGTACTTAAAATATAATACATCATGGGCACCTGGGTGGCTCAGTTGGTTAAGTGTCTGCCTCCAGCTCAGATCATGATCCCAGGATCCTAGGATCTAGTCCCGCATTGGACTCCCTGCTCAGAGTGGAGTCTACTTCTCCCTCTGCCCCTCCCCCCTGAGCTCTCTCTCTCTCTCACACATGCACATGCAAAAATAAATAAAATATTAAAAAAAAATAAAATACAATGCATCATAAACAATTTGAGTTTCTTCCAGAAATGCAAGGTCTTATAATAGAAAAATGCTATTCATGATGCATATGAACAGATTGAGGGATAGAATCAATACAATAACTTCAAAAGATGCCAGAACATACTTAATAGAATTAAACATTTTTAACTTGTAAAGGGGAACTTGTCAGAAACCTACATTAACCATAGAATATAACTACCCCTGATAGAATTCCACATTCTACTGTAGGTACTAACAGTGAAATTAGATTTTAATTATGTGTAATTAGGGACGATTACCAGACAAAGCTGACTTTAACATCAAAGAGACGCAGCTAAAAAACAGATTATGAGAGATCAACAGTGGCAGGGACCAGCTAGAAGTTCCTTCTCTGTGCACATAGCTGGAAAACATTTGTTAAGTGGGACTATGTCTGGGGCAATGGCATGGAAGGAAAGGGATATAAGCATCTTCCAAGCTTTGCCAATAAACATATCCTTTCAACTCTCTACCTTCTCTCTCACTTTGTCTATTTGTAGCCAGATGCTGAGGCACCAGTAGAAGACTCCAAGGACCTAGGGCATGACAGGGATATCAGAGAGAGGGGTCTAGATCCCTGAATGTCTACATACAACAGAGATCCCTCCCCTGCCCCCATAGACTGTCTTATGATGATCTGGACATGAGTGCAAAATGAACCTTTATTTCATGAAACCAGAGATTTTAGAGTTGTCTGTTACAGCAGTTGATCTGTCTTGGCTAATACATCAACAGAATCACTCAATATAAAATCAACAAACAAATATTCATGGCTTTCCTATACACTAGCAAAAACCATTAAAAAAAATATGATGGATGGGGGCGCCCAGGTGGCTCAGTGGGCTAAGTGTCTGCCTTCAGTTCAGGTCATGATCTCGAGGCTCTGGGATCGAGCCCCACGTTGAGCTCCCTACTCAGCAGGAAGTCTGCTTCTCCCTCTCCCTTTGCCCCTTCCCCTCCACTCGTGCTTTCTCTCTTTCAAATAAATAAATAAAATCTCTTTTAAAAATATGATAAATAAGAATATCACAGTTACAAGACCCTCTAAACACACATACATACACACACACCAAAACTATTGTGTACTTGGGACTAATTTAAGAAGAAATGTGAATAATCTATATGAAGACAACTATAAATTTTGGTGAAAGACATTAAGACCAATATATAGAGGGATCTACCATGGACCTAGATGGGGAGATTTGATATTGCTACCTGCTGATTGGATTATTGATTTTCATGGTGGAAATACTCCCATGATGGCCCATTTCATGCTATCAGTGTGATGTCACTGAATTCAGAGTTGAGAAGAGATGTGTATCATTGGCTCTTGATAGTTGATATGATGGTCCCCAACACATCATTGAACCTGCCTCACCAGATACCTAAACATGATGTAAAGCAATTTAAGCCATGTGGTTTCATTGAAGGATTAGGCAAATAGATCAATGGAACAAACTGAAATCAAACTATGCAAATAGAAAAATTTAGTTTATGGTTGATTTGGAAATCAAACCAATGGACATAGGCAGGCTGATTGGTAATGGAATTGGGACAAACACATCCTGATTAAGAGAAAAATAAATACAGAGTCTTATGCATAGCATACATAATGAGAAAGGATAAAAGGATATGTTTATAATTTTGAAACAGAAAAATTTCTCTAAAAATATAACATGTAGAAAAAAAGATCAAAATCTATTCCCATTAAAATTTAAAACATCTACCACAAGACACAAAAGTTAAAAGATACAAAATACATGGAAATACTTGTGACATTTAAAACATATGAAAGATTAATATCTACATAAAGAAGCTCTTAGAGAGAGAATGAAAACAATAAGCCCAATGGAAAAAATGGGCAAAGAATAAGAATAAAAAATTGGCCAAGGGGGAACAAAGCCAATAAACATGTAATCAAGAAATGAAAATAGGAACATAAAAATGTTAAAACATTTTTTACTAATCAACTTGTGAAAATATAAGTACATTAATAAAATTTCAGGTTGATGATATGTTTTTGTGATTTTTTTTTTACACTATTGATAGGCATTGAAATAATACAAGCCTTTTGAGGGTTGGAAGATGTAACTGAAACTTAATTATAAGTATGAATCTAAGGAAACATCGGAGGCATGGTGTGGTAAGTATGCAGATTTTTATCTCAGTATTGTTCATTATTTTTAAAATGGAGAAAATATATCTGAAGGTGAATATTTCGCACACTAGTAAATATTTTACTGTCCTCACAAAAAATAAAGTAGGTCCACATTTTTGCATGCAGAAAGATCGCTGAGAAAAAACATGTAACAGAATAATTTATAATCATTCTAATTATACAAAAGTAATGAGGCAAAACCATGTATTTCTAACTATACTTTTATGTGACTGTAAGTGAATAGAAAAAGTAAGGAAAGTTCCGCACCAAACTAAGAATGAGAGGGAATGGGAGTGGATAGGTCAAAAGAAGTTTTGAAATCTCTCTATTCAAAAATTTCTTTTTCTTTTTTTTTTTTTTTTTAGGGGGATAGGGCAGAGGTAGAGAGAGAATCTCAAGCAGACTCCAGAGCCCCATGTGGGGCTCAGTCTCACGACCCTGAGATCATGACTTGAGCCAAAATCAAGAGTTGGATGCTTAACCAAGCCACCCAGGCACCCCCATTGAAAAATTTCTTATAACAAGAAGGTGTTTGTGAATTACTGATGTAGTAAACAAAGAGCAAAATCAGAAGGAAAATAGAACAATGAAAAAGGAACAAGTCAATTGTGTAATATGAGCCCTCCATAAAGCCCCAGCTCCACTCACGCAAGAATGGAGATAGGAAACTGCATTCAACCTTCTGCTGTTCATAGAAAGAGAAATTTTTTGTCTGAACCTGGATTAGGACACAGAAAAGGGAGTGTGGTCTGGTGATGGAGAGCAAGCTACATCACCACTGGGTACTCTGTGTCCTCAGCTCCTCCATAAATTGATGGGATTGTCCCTATAGTTTGCGTTCTTAAGACATGCATCTATTGCAGGGGTTGGGGAGTAGGTGGGTGGGGGGGAGGGGAGGCTTTGAGAGTCCCAAGGGCTTTACTAGCTGGACACATGGTCAAGCTAGCTTCAGCCTTTTGCTCCCTAAATGTGCCTTCAAATATCTCCACCATTGCAGGAGTCCTGGCAGGAGACTCTGGGCTGGGCATGGGGGATGCCACACCACACTCTTCAGGTGCTAGAGACACCAACCAAGATCACTCTCAGAGATGTTTATGGAACCTTTCCCGGATGCACTGCAAATGCTGCCCTATAGAAAACTTGTCTGCTGAGAATATCAAACTTGCCAGAGTCTACAGAAGACTTACAGATACATCAAAATCAAAATCAAAAATCAGAAGCCACAACCAACCATTTTATTCTTTCACTCAAATGATGTGGGAATGTATCTTTCTGGAAGTTTCACTAGTAGCCATCTATTCAGATCACTGTCTTTGTCTCTTATCAAAATATTTCATCAGAGTTTCCCAGGGTAAATTTCCTAGGGTAAATTTAAATAACTCTTATCTGAACATCATTGTAAACTAAATTATGCAGCACACCCTGTGTAACATTCCATGTTAAAAAAAGATCCATTTGCTAAGTACCAAATTCATCCTTTGTCTTGCCTTTAAAAGCATTCCTTTAGCCAGTCTGCTTTTCAAGATCACTTCCAAGCAAGTAGCCTTGCACCAAAGACTTCCTCCTTAAAACATAATTTACAGCTTCTGCAAAATCATGCCATATTTATTCAAATTCCTTAACTCTGTTATTTAATTTATTCTGGTATGTGTTTGGACTTAACTTGCTCACTTTCCTAAGCTCTTAGGGTCTAGCAGGAATGTATTTTTTATAGTGGGGTGGAAAGCACATGGTAGTGACTAAACAGCATTTTGATGTCATTCCAAACACATGATCTGGCTGAGAAAGTTCGTTTTCTTTTCTTCTTATTTTAACTTTTTGCTCTTGGAGTGACCAAAAAGCAGTCTTAGGAGTAATGGGGTAAGGGGAGGAGTAATGATCTCTTTAAGAAGTAAGCAAAGAAAAAGCCCCAAACAGAAAGAGAATAAGGAAGAGGAGAAGGGGGAAAAAGGGAAGAGAGGAGGGAAAGGAGGAAGAGGAGGAGGAGGAGGAGGGAAAGAAGCATAGCTGAAATTATTCTACTCTTATCATTCATTCTGGTTGGTGTTCAGCCAAGAATCCAACAAAAGGTGACATTTCCTAATCAATTAAATATCAGGGTGGATATTCTCTATTGCATGACTGAGTCTGTGATTCATGTTGCCAGAAAGTTACTCAATCAAGCTTGGTTTGCCTTTCTCTTTCTTCTCTCACTCCTCTACCCTTTGACTAAGTGATTTTTTTTTTTAAAGATTTTTTTTTATTTATTTATTTGAGAGAGAGAATGAGAGAGAGAGAGAGAGGGGGAGGGTCAGAGGGAGAAGCAGACTCCCTGCCGAGCAGGGAGCCCGATGCGGGACTCCATCCCGGGACTCCAGGATCATGACCTGAGCCGAAGGCAGTCGCTTAACCAACTGAGCCACCCAGGCGCCCTAAGTGATTTTAAACAGTATGGCGGACATTGTGTTTGATTCCCCAATGGACCTTCCACTCCTCCATTTTGTAACATCCATGTTGCTTCAGGAAAGAATTCCAGCTTCAGGAATGAGATGAGTATTGATTAATCGAAGCCAAATGATTTCATCAGACTGTTTGAGGAACCTGGAGGAAAACCTATTAGTGCATGGCATTCCCCTAGCAACGGGTATCGGTCCAAAGTGTGCACGTAAAAATCACATGGAAAGAAAGAATTTTATTTCATGCCTGGAGGAGAGGCTCCTTTTTTCCCTCTACCATTGGATCCTACAATTGTGAGGGGAGCTATCCTAGCAGAAGCCTGCATCATGCATGGCCAAAGAAAGGAACCATGAGAACCCGTGTCCTTGGTGACAATGTCAAACTGCTGGGTTCACCAACCCTACATTCCATTCTCTATTGTTAGACTTCCAGTCACGTGGTCATAAATTTCTTCAGATTTAGGCCAATTTGTGTGGCATTTTCTGTTACTAAAAAGTACCCTAACTCATGAAACCAACATAAGTGGACTTATTGAGCCAAAATGATCTAATGTCAATAGCTTAAATAGTTTGGGCAACATGTAGAGACAAAGTTGAGAACATGGTTGGAGTATTTAGGTTCTGAATCCAGAAAATATTATTTTGTACATGGGTTGAATGAGTATGTCTATTTTTCTGGCCACTGATCAACTCTAGGTTCTATGATCTCCTTGGAGCATTAGAGGGAAAGACCAGCCATTGAGCTGTAGACTCAAGTCCATCACTGACCAAGCATTGTGCCTCATTTGTGTATCTGTGATTTCCTTACTTTTACTGACAGTAAAAAATAGTGATTGGCTATAATGTAAGCTCTTTAATGAAATGAGCAAGGATGTCTTCATGTGGAAGGTGACTGTTCCTTTATTACTGGTCAATTCCACCCCAAGCACCACCTTCCAAAATGTAGGCTTCTCCCTTGTTAGTGCATGAGTATGAAAGCACAGCTCAGACCATGACCTCCTTTGGTAATTTGTGTCCCTGCTGAGTCAGCAGCGACTTAGAGTTGACGTGTATTTTATTACAAGAGATTTACAGGTAAACAGCTAAGTCACAGGGCTTAACCTACCCCTCTCCTGGCTTTTCACTCCTACCCTCCTTACCTCCAGCTAGACCACCTGAATCCTTGTCCTTCAGCTGAACTAGAAGCACCAGCTCCTCTTGTACTTGAAAATGCCTTCTTTGAAAGCTGCTTTCAGTTTATGGCTTAGCCTCAGATATGAGCTCATGGACAAAAATTACAAGATGCACAAGGAAACAGTCCTCAAGGAGAGTGAGCTGATGAGAAACCAAACAATAAACCCAAGGAACGAGAAACAATCCAAACAGAATATTAAATAAGCATGTTAAAATTGTTGAAAGAAGTAGAGCTAAGGAAGTGAATCTCATATGCAATAATAAAAAATGATCATTTGAAAAAGAGTTTTAAAAGAACCAAATCTTTTAAGCCTGCAAACAAAAAAAGATAACTAATATAATGTAAAGCTCAGAATTTTGCCTAATGGAATATATTGTATGTGAAGGCAGAATTTGTTTTGTCTGCCTTGTTTAATGTTTAAGCCTTAGCACCTGGAATAGTACCTGCATATAGATAGATAGATAGATAGATAGATAGATAGATAGATAGA
Source organism: Mirounga leonina (assembly GCF_011800145.1). Lineage (NCBI taxonomy): Eukaryota > Metazoa > Chordata > Mammalia > Carnivora > Phocidae > Mirounga > Mirounga leonina. The sequence continues at coordinate 8,006,811 of NW_023270777.1, read as the reverse complement.
TAGATAGATGATAGATAGATATAATCAATAAATACTTTTAAATATAATGAATAAATAAATAAATTTGTAGGCTAAATAGTAGAATTGGTAAAGATTAGTGAATTGGAAGATAGAACTAAAAAAAAATCACATAAAACATGCAAACAGATAAAACTTAAGAAAGAAGGATGGAAGGACCAAATGATGGAAGGACAGAGGATGAAAGGATGGACACAAGGAAATTTAAGAAACCTGCACGAGGGAAAGCAGTATTTCAACATCCACTTAATAGGGATTCCAAAAGAACAAAAATCTTTCTGAATTGAGCAGGGGCAATATTGAAAGGGATGCTCTTCAGTAAGTTTCCAGTGTTTACAATGTATAACGAAATCCTAAAAAAAATTTAATAAAATATAACCAGCAAAGAGAAAAACAGGGAAAAGCTATTAAGAGACAACTCAATAAAAAAAGACCCAAAGGGTTGGTTAACATATGGGAAGATGCGTGGGCCCATTAGTAACCAGAAAACTCAATTGAAAACAGTAATTAGATAGCATATCTTTCCCATCAGATTGGAAATAATTAAATAATCTGATAACATCAAGTGTGGGGAAATGGCAACTTTTTATGCATTGCAGGGAAAAGTATAATTTGGAACAATTAATTTTGACATTAATTAGCCCAACTAAAGATGCTCACCCTACAACACAACAAATTTGTCTCTAGTTTCTACCCTAGAGAAATTTTCACATATGTATCCAAGGTCACATTTATAATAGAATTGATTGCCACAGTGTGTAGAATTGTGATCGTGCAAACAAGCCAACTGCCTTGGGTGAGTGAAGTCTACAGTTAAATGGTGGTTTATTTCTACCACGAGATAGTTGTAGCAGCAAGTAAAATAAATGGACTAGACCTGCGTGTGTCAATGGAGGTAATTTCAAAGACACGTGAATGGAAAAAAATGCAAGTAGGCTAGATACATTAGGACAAAACAATACTTTACATTATTCAAAGAGACACAGCATGTGTAGTAAATATGTAAAAATGTGCATGAGAATAATACACATCTACTTCAAGGCAGTGGTTTTGTCGGGAGGAATAGGCAGAGCAGGGATGCGGGGACAGGGAGAGGAAGAATGGGAAGTGAGATTTTAGCTCTGTTTATATAGACTTTCAAAATGTAAGTAGCAAAAATGGCAAAATGTTAACTCAAATTCAGTTATGTTACTGGTTGTGCTTTTCTGTGTCTTTAACATATTTAATAATTCAGTTACTTTTAAAAGAATGAGAGCAAAATAAATGACAATATGAAAGAATAAAAATAATTAGAATAATCATATCCAAATAATAATATTTTCAAGTCTGCAAATATTGAGAATTTACAGTGTTATAGATCCTTGCCGAAATGTTACAGATCATGTTGGAAAATTTAAATGACTATGGACAGTAAAAAAGTGATTACTACCATTAATTATTTGTTGTGAAATGAAGCATGAGTAAAATAGTAGATAAAATAGTAGATATGAAAGAAGGGAGGATGGAAATTGAAAAAAAAATAACGGCAGGTTTATTTCTTAATGTGTTCAGGGGAAGGATCGATACATTACCTTCAGATTTTGTTAACAAAACATAAGTTCAGTATATGTGGTAAAAGACCTAAGGTGACAGCTAAAAGCATATGAATAGAAGGGATGATTTCCAAATCAATACAAAGAAAAAAAGAGAACTCTGAAAGGCTTTATTAATTCAACTGAAGGCAAAGAGCATCAAACACAAACTAAACAAAGACAAAATACAAATATAAGTCAGATTCCAAGAATCTGAAATGTGATACAGAAAAAAGAGTATTATGCTATTTATACGAGACATCTCACTGCCACCAAAAAACTATACTTGCAGTTCTAAAAGAACAGAAGGATATACCATGCAAAGAGAAATGAAACAAAGCAAACAAATCAACAGCAACAGACAAACCCCACCACCAACAGTAAGACAGAAAGGAGCAAAAGAGTAGGAAATTGGTATAGCAATAATAACTTCACATAGAACAGAAAGCAAACTAAAAACATTAAGAAGTATAGAAAAAAACTTAAGTCATGTATAATGCCAGATGCTGGTAACAATCACTAATATTATTTGTACATGTGTCTCCAAAACTGGAATTCTATTAAACATGTTTTTATTATTTGTCTTAGCCATTTATTGACATATTAGCATTTCATCATTCCTGAAAGTTCTTCAGTACCATAGTGTCTATTCTTTTCTACCATATGGATGGTCTATCATTTATTTATTATTTTGGGGTTTCGGATCATTTTTTTAAGATCCTTTTAAATTTTTTTGGTGCTATAAGTAACATTGTAATGAACACACTCTTGCATAAATCTGTACGTGGTTTCCTGCACCGTTTTCCATTTGCCTTTAGCAGACAAAGAGTAGAAGGAGCTAAATATATGTGGGTGGGAAACTTTATATTTTGGCATCTTCAGGTTAACCTGTGTGGTGCATGGCACGAAAGGGTTTGACCTGGTTAGATAGAGGGACAAACTTGATTTAACAAAATGTTTCCCTTCACTGGTGGTGATGCCTGGAAAGAACAAGAAGAATCATGTTGGTCCTTTCTCCCAACAACTGGCTGGGTAGTTGCTTTGGTCCAGCTGTCAAGTCAAGTCAAAGTCTCTGCAGATACAGAGATGGAAATACAGAAGTTCGGTCCTCATGGAGCCCAGACACGTCTAAGAAGACATGTCCAAAGACAGGAAGAACAACATGACAATTGCTGTAAGGGAAGGGCCAGATCACTCCGAGGTGGCTTTTCAGGACTCCATTTACCTTTTACTTAAATCAGGGGCAGACATTGCTAATATAACTGAATTACTGATAGTCCTGATTAATAGGTATAGAGCGTTAAATGTTGGAAGTACTCTGTGTATATTTGCATTCTCTAGAAGCATTCTTTTAAATGTTTCTAGGATTACTGTGGTTTTTTGAAGGACATCCTGTGCCTCAGTCTGACCTCCCAGTCTATCCACCTGCACCACACATAAAGCCTTGAGCCCAGCATAACCGTAAGACTTCCACAGTTCACCCTGGACCTGTGTGACCAGCCCCGGGTAATGGATGCCCCAGCGATGTCCCACTGCAAGTGAACTTTATGAATGTTTCACCTGTCCTCGTGCCCCTCCCCTTCTTGAGCATAGGGACTGCCCACTGATGACATGCGGGGACATCCCAGGACACATTTGCTATTTTGCTAATGAGATAGTTCCAGAAAGTGCGAAGACCAGACCAGGATTGGAGCAAAGATAGAGACTTTTATGGCCACAATGAATTTTTACTGCAACTGCCTTGCCTGCAAACAAGGCAGATGATGGGGGGGGGTGGAAAGCAAGCAGTACCAACAATGGCTTTGCCATAAACACCCCTAAAATGTTGTCTATGCCCTTGTAGAGAGGCCTGTCAGAAACATGGGCAGCTCCGGTCACGTGTTGGAGAAGACATTTACACACAACAGAGAGAGTTCTTAACTCATCGAAATGGTGATTAAAACTAGTGAACAGCTGTTAGGGAACCTTAGGAAAATAATAATATTCCCATAATGTCCTGTAAACTAAAAGCCAGTCAACAATCATCCAGGTATTTCTGAGCATCGACTATCATCGGCCCAAAAGGAAAGGTACACGCCGGGCAATCCTGGGATATCAGATGGGTCAGGTGAACATGGGTGTTAGGGAATTTTTGAAAACCACTGTAGCTGAATGAGCCATGATCAAAACACAGTTTATATTGGGGCTGAATTTATTAGCTTGCCAGGCAAGGAGAGCTGCATTGTGGTAATAATCTGGAGCAAGTTCAGCAATCTCCCCAAATGTGCATGGGGTGGGGCAGGACATAAACAAAGGAGGATTGTGAAAAGTCCCTTCTGGCTGATGAGTGAGAATTGAAAAGTCTCCCTTGGGACCGATAGTTCCTACAGTTTGACATCCCTGGGGCATCCATTACATACGGTCCAGGGTGAACTGTGGAAGGCTCAGGTAGTCTTAGGGTCATGCTGCACGCAATGTCCTATGCCCATTGCACTGGGACTGAGCAGAGATTTCTTTAAGCACCCACAGGCCATGGGGAACTACTGAAGCCTCTTGAGAAGAGCAGTAAATGATCAAGAGAGTATTTTAGAAATATGACTAACTGGATAGCCCATTGTTGCCCAATATGTACCTTCTATTTGTCATAAAGATATGACCGTTTCAGGAATGACAGGTTTGTTTGAGCCAGTTTCCATCCCTCGGTAATGTTTTTGCGCCCTAATTATTTATGGATCTGGGACTACATCTGAAAATGGATCCTGTTCACTCTACATAGTATTCTAGAATTCTAACGTGGTAAGTAGAAGAATCTAGTACACACCTAGCACACATCAGTTCTCTTCCCTGCAATGGGAAGGATAAGCTTGTGGACGGGCCCGTCTAGGCTGGGGCAAGTTCTGGCCAGTGCCTGGAGGAAATGGGTACAGGGACATATGAGCCAGGAGGCTGAAGCAAGGCTGAGGCTCCAGAGCATAGGGTAGGATGAGTACAAGGAATCCTAGAGATATGCTAGCCAAAGTACAAGGTCATTCTTGGTGAGTAGGTGTGGGGCTGTGTCCATGGCTAGTAGCTGGACTTTACGAAGCCCCAGAGGGATCCAGCTTCATGGAAAAGACCTGGAGGCGGGGGGGCTGAATCGTGATTTACGTACAGACTCTTCTTTAGACCAGACAGAACACTTCTTCAAAGGTCTTTTTTATGCATCTCGCATCCCCAAGCATCTGGCACATTGACTCGCGAACTTGGATCCTCAGTGCCTATCAATTACATTTTATTAAAAGGCCTCTTTCTTCCACAGTCAGAAACCAAAGGAGGTTGCAGGTCCAGGCTGAATTCATAGTGTCAAAATCTACAGTTAGAGCTTTCTGCCTTCCCATCACCCACATCTCAAATCCCGGCCTCAGGGGATGTTGGGTCCTTACCTGCCAGCTCTCTTCCTCCACTCAGCCTCCCCTGGGGATGTCTGTTCCCTGAAGATCCTGCTTCCTTTCAAAGGAACCGTGTCCCCTTACTGGTTGCAAATCTAAACCATACCAGAACACGGATTTATAAACACATCGCAGCCGAGGTGAACAAGGGTTTTCCATCAGAGATAAATATGGCAACGTGGTTTTTCCACATCTGCCCTGGCTTGGGGCCAGCTCTGCTTCCGTGGGCATGGAAAGGCCCAGCTGGAGCCAGGTCTGAAGAGATGCGCCTGCCTGCAAGAGCACCCAAGGGAGCGGGCCCCGCTGCCCTGCCACCCAGCTCCCCCCTCCCCAACACCAGGGCTGCAACCTCTGAAGCACTGATTGGAAACTTTGAAGTCACGAATTCTTTGTGATTGCACACCACCCATGTGATTTAGGGCAACTCACTATTTTATTTTACTACCTTTATTGAAGTATAATTTACACACAATAAAATATGCCCATGTTAAGTATACAGTGCCATGAGTCTTGACAAATGTAGACCTGTGTTCCTACCACCATGATCAAGATAGAGAACACTTCCATGACCTTGAGTGGCTCCTCTCCTTGAGTGTCCCTTTGCAGTCCATCCCTACCTGAGCTCCAGCCCCGAGCATTCACCATGTCTGCTTTCTCCAGAACTTCCTGCAAATGACACCCTACAGTGTGCACTCTTGTATGTCTAGCTTCTTTAACCCAACCTTATTCACCTATGTTCTTGCATATAATAGTCTTTGGTTCGGGCGCCTGGGTGGCTCAGTTGGTTAAGCGACTGCCTTCGGCTCAGGTCATGATCCTGGAGTCCCTGGATCGAGTCCCGCATCAGGCTCCCTGCTCAGCAGGGAGTCTGCTTCTCCCTCTGACCCTCCCCCCCCCTCATGTGCTCTCTCTCTCCTCTCATCCTCTCTCTCAAATAAATAATAAAATAAAATCTTTAAAAAAAAAATAGTCTTTGGTTCTTTTTTCAATCCTAAGTCGTTTTTCATGGCATGGATATACCCTAATATCTACCTGCTGATGGTCATCTGTATCTTTTCCAGTTTGGAGCTGTTCTTGAATAAAGAACAAGGGCAAGTTTTAGTGTACACATTTTCACGATCCATGGGTAAATACCTAACTGTAATTGTTGGGTCATATACTAAGTGTATGTTTAACTTTATAAGAATTGATATCCGTTAGCAAAGTTGGCAGTACCCTTTTGCATTCCCACCAGTGATGTGTGAGTGTTCCATTTGCTGCATATAATCATCAACAGTTGGTAAGGTCAGTCTTTTTATTTCCTTTTAGCTAGTGTCTTTGTGGGTTTGTGTTGTATTTCCCGGTGCTTAATGCTGTGGAGCATCTTCTTATGTTTGTTTGTTTGTTTTAAGATTTTATTTATTACTTGGACAGAGAGAGAGAATGAGACCACAAGGAGGGGGAGCTGCAGAGGCAGAGAGAGAAGCAGACTCCCTGCTGAGCAGGGAGCCTGATGCAGGGCTCGATCCCAGGACCCCGGGATCAGGACCTGAGCTGAAGGCAGACACCCAACCGACTGAGCCACCCAGACGCCCCTCTTTTCATGTTCTTATTGGCCATTCATATAATTTCTTTTGTGAAGTGTTTAAATCTTTGAGAAAAGTCACTTTTACAAAACACTGAGGATCATGGGAAGAATCTGGATCGGGAGCCAGAGGTCTAGGGCTTGAAACTTAGCCCTGTAAACAGCTGTGGGACTTCGGGACTCGAGGATATGGGTGTCTTCCATTTACAACAGGAAAAATGACTAGATTATCCTTAAAGTATTTTTCTCTTCTCCAGAAACTATGGCTACAATCTTTTTTTTTTTTTTTTTCCATTTTTAAGGCAGGTGCATCCCCCGGGCTCAAAGAAACACACAATCACAGAATGTGAAACTGGAAAGGGACAGTGGAGATCATTCAGCCCCTACGTGACTTCGCGATTTCAAAGATTCCAATCAAAAATAAATTCAGTTTCACATGGCCAACAATTATAACAATGCAATGGCAAAGATGCAACTAATCCCAGGTCTCCTGGCTCTGGTAACTATTAATATGAGTTTGAGAAATAGGCATATATTCTGCCTCTCACTTCCGAGAAAATCCCTGGGAGTAAGACTTGGGCAACATGATTTTGTTTTGTTTTGTTTTGTTTCTTTTTACCCAAACTAGGAATTTCCATTTGCACCCTTGGCATTCACATGAGCAATAGAAGGCAGTTAATGTGAAGGATCTGGAGGGGTCCTGAGACCAGGCGTCAGTCTAGGGAAGCTTCTGCACCCTGGTTTTGCAGGTGCACTCCCTTTAAAACGCAAACCCAGCACCCCCAGCCCAAGCAGCCTGCCTGTTTGCAGAGCTTAGACTGCTATAAACATTGCTACGCAAATCACATTTACACTCCAGTCCATAGATTGAGTTCTGTAAACTGACAAGTACTTAGGGGTCAGAGTATATTCCTCCAGAATTACAGCATGCCATTCCCAGGGGGTTTAATGTTTATAGAAGGCTAGTTAACCTTGCACGGGGTCTGGGATCACAGGGCTGTGTGTGTCATTGAGCTGCAGAGCTGAAGAGTGCATTTCCATGCCAGCAACTTCCAATGCCACACTGTGGCAGAGTGGACAATTGAGGCTTGTTCTCAGGGCTGGGGCAAGGCCCAGGCTTGCATGGCCTCCGGTCCCTTGATTGCTCGACCAAGGCCTGGAGCTTCACTTTCCCTGAACAACCCCAACTTAATGGACTGTGATGATTGGTCTTACACTGTAACTCTGTTCTGTTACTTGAGCAAACCATGTAGTTACACATTCGTTTGTAACTTTCCAAGACCCCCAGGAAAGAAGGGGCCATTGTAAACCTTTGAAACAGAACCCAGACATGCTGAGCGCCTTGGAGATTGTTTCAAGTAACAAGTAACTGCTTTTCATCATGCACTCAAGGGCCTCCAAGAGGGGCAAGACCTGGTGCTTTTGTTCCCAAAGTTTACAATCTATAGTTTTTGGTAGACAAGGCAGGCATACATGAAAAAAGTCAATAAAACACAAGAAGGAATGTGCTCCATCTAGGCTGGAGTGTATGGATGTCAGTCCAGGAGAGATTCAGAAGTGGGAGAGACTTCTGTGGTGTGGCCAAATGGCGGAAAACTTCAGGAACAAGAAGGGAGTGGAAATGGCCCTTGGTGAACGCTGTTGTTTGGGTAGAGAGTGGATCAAGGCGTGGAAATGGGTGGAATGTTCCAGTTAGACCGAAGAGACTGGTCTGACTGAGGGAGAGCAGAACAGTGAAGCCAAGGATGGGAAGCGTGGGTCCTGCCAAGCTGGGGACATCCCTTGAAAGCCAGCAGATGCTGGGCACCAAAGAGAAACAAACGTATAGGTAACCAACATCTTGTTAACTCCCTCAGAGTAAAAACCAAAGTCCTGCTTGCTCCCAGCTCCCATGATTTCCCGGATGTCAACACTTACTCCTTTCTCCTTTGCTCACTCCCTTCCAGCTACACCAGCTTTCTTATTCCAGCCACCCTGAGGGCAACTTCCCACCAGGGCACTTTTGCATTTTCTATTCCCTCTGCCAGAAATGCTCTTCCCACTGGTATCTACCTGGTTCTTGATCTCACCACTTTGTCCACTTAAATGTCCCCACCGGTGATCCTTCCCTGGTAACTCCATTTAAAATGGCAATAGCCCCTCACCTTTGGCTCTTTCTACCTCCTTTTCTCAGGTTCATTGTTTTCCAGAGACATGTCATCATCAAGCGTTTTGTATATACCTTTACTTTATGTATTGTCTCTCTTTCCGCATTAGAATGAAAACTCATGAGGGCAGGGGTGCCTGGGTGGCTCAGTCAGTGAAGCATCTGCCTTCGGCTCAGGTCATAATCTCAGGGTCTTGGGTTCGAGCCCCACTTGGGCTCCCTGCTCAGTGGGAAGTCTGCTTCTCCCTCTGCCTCTGCCCCTCCCCTTGCTCGTGCTCTCTCTCTCTCAAATAAATAAATAAAATCGTTAAAAAGAAAAGAAAAAGAAAACTCATGAGGGCACAGGATTGTGTCTATTTTGTTTATTGATGCATCCCCAGCACCTACTAGGATGCCTAGATACTCAGTAAATATTTGCCCAGTGAACAAATGAATAGGTGACTTTTAAAAGCACTGATCTGATAAAGGAGTTGCATGGTGCATGGAAGGGGCTAGAAAAAGATGATTTCAGTGGCTACCCTTATTAGACAGGTTAGGGCATGCATTTATTAGCACGCCTTCATTGCAAGCAATGGAAATTAAATCTATCTTAGACTAAAGGCAATTTGTTTAAAAAGGGACAGGAGCTTCCAGAATTGACGAGAGGCCAGAAGACCAGGCCAGGATGTGGAGAAAAAGACAGCCCTGGAGGCCAGGGTTCAGGGAGTATGACATGTGTGGGAACAGTGTGGTTAGGAGGTTGTTGCCTAGTGGAAGGGAATGCCCACTGTTTTCAGTCTGCTTACTCCTCTACTCAAGAATTAAATGCCATTGAAGGAACATCCAATTGGCCTAGCTGGGGTCACATGCCTGCCCTCACCCCTCATCGTGAAGATATATTGTGTGTTGGTGGTCCAGCATCATCTCTTCCTAATAATCATCACCAGTCTCTTCCTGAATAATTTCTTCCTCCCCTAGACACCATTTGGGTGGATTGTAATCAAGAATTTCTCTCTCTTCTGCCAAACATTTGAGCCTGCTTTTCTTTTTAATGTTTTCACCCAGAAGGTATAATATGAGGGACTGAACAAAGATATTTCACTATAGTGATCTTTTAAGAGCTTAATGTAATACAAGTAACTTTGAGGTTCCTAAGACCTTATTGTGGATGAAACACTTCTGTGTAGATGGTCTCATTTGAACCACGTTTCTGTGAAGTGGGTAGGTAGGTGTTACTATCTTCATTGTATAGATGTGCAAACTGAAGCTTAGAGATTTTAAGCAAATTATTCAAGTTCATAATGCCAGGATTGTTTTAATGGTAAATTCTATTATAATGCGGGCCCACACTGATGAGCACTTGTGGTGTTCAGCACTCTTATGCACATTACATGTTTTAACAAAATTCATTCTCACAACAACCCTGTGAAATGAGTACTAATAGTCTAGTGAGTAGATAAGGAGACTTGAGGTAGGTCCATGTGACATACCCAAGGTGACATATTTATAAAACTTTTTAAAAAAGATTTTCTTTTATTTATTTGAGAGAGAGAGAGGGAGGGAAGGAGAGCACAGAGGGAGAAGCAGACTCCCTGCTGAGCAGAGAGCCCAATGCGGGACTCGATCCCAAGACCCTGGGATCATGACCAGAGCCAAAGGCAGACGCTTAACGACTGAGCCACTGAGGCGCCCCAAGGTGACATAAAGTGCTAGAGCCAGGCTCCTGTCCCTGAGTCTGTGCCCTGAATGCTAAAGTACACTGCCTCTCAGATTTTATTAAATAAATGTCAACGAATATAGGTGACATCAACTTTATATTCAGCCAAACTTCCCAGAAAATGCGTGTGTCTGTGGCTCAAATTAAAGATTCCAAAGATGCACCATGCCTTTTCCGTAGTGGTCTTTCAGCAAATATAAGTTGATAAATGAGTGAATGAATGAAGGTCTTACCCTCACAGACTCTTTGCAACAAGAAGTTTTGTATTTCACTGTAATATTGCAGAATCGGGAACTCAAGAAGGAGGTTTCATTAGAGTGCATTGGGACATTTGCCCATATGCTGGGCACAAAAGACAGACTGCTCCTTTTCTGTTGCTTTCCTTCACTGTGCTGTGTCCAGAGACACAACGTGCTTAGGAAAGGAAGTAAAGATTCCTTCCTTCTCGGGTATACTGCATCTGGTCCTGCTCTGGTCTTGATCATGTCTGTCAAGTAAGGAAAAGTCTTCTGATTTGGACAATAATCTAGTAGCACTTCCCATTCCAGTGAATATGTCAATGTGCCGACTTTGGAAGCCCCCACCGATGAGTTCCCCTACCTGTGAGTGCCCTTTGCTGATGAATATTGAAATCAGGAAGAAATAAATGTATTTTAATTTTTTTAAGCACTTAGATTTTTATCCTTCTTAGCATCATGTTAAATTGGCCATGAAACCAGGGATGGTACCATTGAATTATAAGAGGCTTGAAGCATTAAGTAAAAATCTAGGAGATGGTCAAGGTGAGAAATAAATGTATTTATTCACATGGAAGGCTTGCTTGCTGTGTGTGCCAGGCATGATGTTGGACTCCAAAAATGCAGAGGTGAACAAGAAGTGATCCTTACCTCTTGGGCTTGCTGTTGTCACCTCTGTTTGAAAAAGGTTCAAGTTGGTCCACATATAAACCATACCTTTTGGGGAATATCTTTTGGGGAATTTGACTCAGAACTACCTGATCGGAAAGTCAGAAATTCAACCAAGAGGCTACAGTGAGTGTATATCCATGAGAAGCTGAGGGTCTGGTAGAGTGGTCCTTGTGGGCATGAGAAATGGGGACAACACGAAAGATGCTAAGTGAAGGCCAGGTGTTCTCCATCACCCCAAATCCTTTAGTAGGTATCTACTATTATGTAGTGCTGTCCGACGTGTAGAGGCAGATATGACTGGTGCGGAGTAGGTGAGCAAATAATCATTTGGATTATAACATTCCTTTAAAGGGCTGCAAATGGACTCAATCATCCCTGAATGGACGATATTACCAGTGGTGGATGTAAAAATTACATCTCACATAGTAGGTACATTTCAAACAGATATAACTGCAGGTAACTGGATTGATTGGGGAGGGAAGCTGCAATGTGAGAAGTTACCAGCCCTATTCTCCCCTAAGCGTTCTCAAAAGACTCCAACAGTTGGTGTTTCGGCAGCTCCTTGAAAGACAGAATCAAGTCATTTAGCTCAACTCAGATTAGGGTACCAAACATCACTTTAAAAAATGCAAATCCATATCTTCATTGCAGTTTGCAGCTTAGATTGACTCTCCTGTACTCACACTTGGATAGAAATCAGCTTAAGCAGATATTTTCTTTATGCTGAAAGAATGGGATGAAGAACGGAGGAACACAAAGAAAACAATGCAGGGGAGATGGGTCCTGACCCAGGAGAGGTCAGAGGACACTAACTCTAACTCAAGATTTCCATGAATTTGTTAGATTTATTTTCCACGAGGAAAACCATTGGCTGTAAATCCGAGTCATTGAGATTTTCATATGCAAATGCATAGTTTGAGTCTGAGAGGTACTTCTGCATTTTCAAGTCATTATGGAGAATAATCATCAATGGGAACACAAGATTTGGGTCCTAATGTTCAAGAACAGCTTTACTCCAAGGATGGCCACTGGGTTTGTTCCTGGAAAAACACATGCATTAAACTTAGAGAAAGAACCCCCAATAATGGTTCCAGATTTTATGAGTAAACCCTTCCATTCCTCAGCCCTGCAGTTTCACACCTCTATGGGCTCTCCAAACATCAACAAAAACTCCAAGGATTTGATGGAAAATGGTGTTAAGTCTCATGTTGTTTCAGGAATTTCCCAATATGCACTAAATTAACTTTGGGGCCATATGAGGCTGAGTGGTAGGAAATCGCTCCATTGGACACAGATGGCAGACCTAATGTTCCCAACAGCTGTTGTGCACACGTGAAATCAGATTGGGATTAACACTTACCTTCAGCGTGGTCACACCCGGATGGGATGGCTTCTCTGTAATGTACACCAAGCTTAGCTTATGTCTCTGAAACCACATGACCTCACAGGCCTTGGGAACATTTGATCCAGGAAATCTGAACCTGGGCAGAAATCATAAAGCATCAGGTACATGTTAAGCAGGAATTTATCTGCTTTTTGTCTGAAGTGGCCCCACATCCATCCAGCTTTTGTCTGCCTCGGAGTGAAATATTTATAGGCAAGCTGCTTTCTAAGGCAGAGTTACAGACCTATTCAGGTTTGGTGTGAAATGTCTCTGCCCGTTGACCACCTGCTGAAACCTACATTCCAAGTGCAACCAGACCTAAGCTCTTTTGTATCACTGTGAGTTTTAACACTGATACCAGGATGGTAACCCAAGTAGAATTTACAATGAAATCTAGCTGGTATGTCAGTGTAACTGGTTGTTGGCAAGCATAGTAAAACTTACCAGGTTTGTGATCATGTTAAGACCCCCAAAGACCTCTTTTGTCTTGCCTTGAGAAGAGGGGTACTTCCCTTAGTGGGGTTGCAATTGTACAATTTCTGAAATTCTCCTGGACGTTATTTTCAGAACTGTGGCTCAATCATTCAAATACACTTAAAACTGTATCCTTGGAGGGTAGATTTGATGTTTAGAAATGACCGAGGGTCATTCATAGCTAAATCTGGTGATTTAGGAAAGGGATCAAGTTGAGCGATATCAGTGTATGTCAAAATGAGGTGTGACTTTTAATTAGTAAGGTGGATTTTATTGTATGGCTTATACATATGGTCTTAAGGCATTCCAAAACCTCTCTTTTTAATAATACCTATATTGTAGCAATTTGAATGTTTAAATTCTACAATGTTTACCTAAAAAAATGTTTTATTAACCTCCTATTACAGTTTGTATGTGATCCTAATGAAGGCAAACATATGGGAGGATATCAGAAAACCTTCCCTCTGGGGTTAATCACAAAGAACTAAGCAACTCAGAATTCCTGACACCTAACTCTGATAGTCTTCATTTTCAAGATTATTAGTTAGGGTTCCACATTTCCTTACTTTTCTGTCTTAGGAAAGATCTACTAAGCAGCTTTACATTTCCTTCTATTATTTCCTTGCATCATCCCAATGTTTGTGGTTTATGTTTTATAACAAAGACCAGAAGACTGGTAGCTGAAACCCAACTGAAATTTATTTCTCTCTCATCCCATTCAAGTTTAAGCAATCCAAGGCTGATATGGTGGAAGCATCCAGAATTCTGGAGACATCAGATCCTTCTGTCCTTTTGTTCTTCTTTCCTTCACATATGGCTTCCATCTTGTCATCCAAATGGCTGCTGCAGCCCCAGTAAATGCACCCACAGGCCAGCCAATGGATAAGGAAGGAAGAGAGATCACTTTTCTTTTAAGGATACAGACTTAAGGGTGGCTGTATACATGACTTTATCATTTTTGTTTAGATTCCCCAGGCCAGAATTAAGTTGAAAACAAGGCTGGGAAAAAGAGATTAACTCCCAACCATGTATTCAGTCAAAACTTGTGATTTTGTTCTTCAAGTGAAAAAGAACAAATGGATGGTGGGTAAAACAAGCAGTATCTAACACACAAAATCTGGCAGAGTTTTATTGAATGTGGCCAATGGTTTTAGCTGTGCCTTGAAGAATTAGGGGGGTGGAAATGTCCAATTGGGGATGAGCAAAGCAGCTAAAGACTAGTGGCGAGATGATGAGAGTGCAGTGTAGGGGGCATCTGGCCAAGGTGAGAAGCCAGAGAGCCAGTCAGGATGGATTTGTGAGATGGCTACTTTCCTCAGTAAATCCCTAAACCAGTTCCCCTGACCTGTTTCTGTCTGTCCAGAGGGGCACAGTCTCTTGGTATTTAGATGTTAAAGGAAAAGCAATGCCAGAAAACTAGAGAATGCTGGTTTTTGAAATAGCAACCCTTCATTCGTCAGAGCAGAAGTTCATTCTGACATGTCTGCTTTTTAACAAATGGTAACAGACCAGAAAGTGATCATGGTTAAGGGAGAGAATAATTTAATAAGAGCATGTGGGATTACTAGAAAACAAGTTGGAAGGAATCATTAAACTCCCTGTAGTACTGCCTTGGCAAGTGCTTGAGAGCTAGCACTCTAATTATTCTACGAAGTGGAAAGAGCATTTAATAAACTTAAGATCAAGAAATTCCACAGCATCTGGCCCCGTCACCACATTATGTGGATTGATGTCTCGACTCAGGAAACACCACTTGGCTGTCAGGCAGGATTTTTCTCCTCTGGCATCAGTTCCTTAATATTCTGAGAATATCCCTCTCATCACTGAGATCCTCCAAGTAGTTGTACACAGAAGCCTGGAACAGTGGGCTGACAATTGTTCTCAGTGTGTATGTGTTCATCATCAATGTTGCACATGGTTTAGAGTACCCTTTATAAGAAGACCCTTACATAAGAAATGGAAATCATGAGAGATTGTTCTCAATTATACACCTCAGCAAACATCAAATACCAACTCAAACATCAAGTCAAAGTTGGTAGAGAGATACATAAAGAGATGTACTTGCTTTTGAATAGTGCAGAAAAGTCAACTGATGTGAAGATTTTCTAGAAGGCTGTGATTAAAAAGTCAATTTTGCAGAAATCCAACCAACCAGTAGTCAGATGGTGGTAGAGCATCAGTATGATCCAAGCCCTAGCCCAAGTCCTGTTTAAGGAGAAAGAGATGAAGGAGAAGGTGGAGACAAAGAAGGTGGAGAAGGAGATGAAGGAGGAGGTGGAGATAGAGACGGTGGAGAAGGAGATGAAGGAGGAGGAGGTGGAAAAGGAGATGAGGAAGGAGGAAGAGGATAAAGAAGACACTTTGAATAGTGTTGGAAAAGATAGGGTGCCACCAGTGGATCCATGGACCAGAAATGTTTAGGAATTCTTAAAAGATTCAAAGCAGTTAGAATCAGAACTAACATATATAAAAAACAAACAACAACCAAAGTTGGAAATCACAGCTCAGGAAATATGCAAAAGGAGAAGCAGTTCTGAAGGACTCTGAAGCTAGAGCCAATGGTCACAAGAAGCAGGAGAACCTGCACAATTTGAGGATCCTTGCTGTCATGGTGACATCTGGAGCAACTTACTTCTTATTCTTCTCCTGTGCTGATCAGAAGGCAGCAGTGATAAGGGTATCAGGGACAGAGAAACAACAACAACAAAAAAAACAAAATGCAGTAGCCTCAGAAGACACAAGGAAGCCCCTATCCTGAAGACAAGCCACCAGCATCCTTTCCAACAACATGGGGGGTTGATGGGTAAAGGATAAGAGGTTTCTTCTTGGAATGGTGAAAATGTTCTGAAATTGATTGTGATACAGTTGCGCAACTCTAAACGCCATTGAACCAATAGTTTTAAATAGTATATGGTATATGAATTAGATCCCAATAAAGCTGTTATAAAAAAAAAGAAGAAAGAAGGAAAGAAAAAGAAAGAAAGAAAGAAAGAAAGAAAGAAAGAAAGAAAGAAAGAAAGAAAGAAAGAAAGAAAGAAAAAGAGAGAGAAAGAGAGAAAGAAGGAAAGAAAGAAAGACAGAAAGAAAGACAGAAAAGAAAACAAAGGAAAAAAGAAAAAAAATCCTGATTACACCAGTAACAGAAGAATGCATCCTAATCTAATAAAGGGTAACCAACAGAAAACCACAAAAAAATCAAATGAAGTTTCCATTAAGATCAGATTAAAATTAGAACATCAGTTCTCACCGCCACCCAAGACTGAACTCAGTTTACAGTAATATCAATGCATAAAGAGGAGAAACAGAAATCTCAATATTGAGAGGGGAAAAAAAACCACTCACAGTATGGTCAGATGATAGTATTATCTATTTTGCAAATTTAGGAGAATCTGCCAAAAGCTCTTAGACAAGGAAGCCTGGGTGGCTCAGTCAGTTGAGCATTCAGCTGTTGATTTCAGCTCAGGTCATGATCTCTTGGTTGTGAGATCAAGCCCCACTTTGGACTCTATGCTGAGCATGGAGCCTGCTTGAGATCCTCTCTTTCCCTCTACCCCTGCCTCTCCCCAGCTCCCGCTCAAAAAAAAGGGGGGCGGGGTGAAGTCCAAAAGCTATTAGACCAATAAGGGTGTTCAGCAGAGCAGATGGATATGGTATCAACAGACAAAAAAAAAATTTTTTTAAGATTTTATTTATTTATTTGACAGAGAGAGAGAGTACAAGCAAGGGGAGTGGCAAGCAGAGGGAGAGGGAGAAGCAGGCTCCCCATGGAGCAGGGAGCCCGATGTGGGGCTCGATCCTAGGACCCTGGGATCATGACCTAAGCCGTAGGCAGACGCTTAACCGACTGAGCCACCCAGGTGCAGGTGCAGGTGCAGACAAAATTTTTTAATATATCACAACTTGCTAGAAAACAGTTTAGGTAAAAACATTTCATTGACCGTAACTATAGGAAACCTAAGACCCCTAAAAGTTAATACATAAGACCCCTATACATAAAACTATAAAGTAGCACCAAAGAACATAAAAGAACTAAATAAATAGAAGGATACATCATTCATTGCACAAGACAATTTTATATTGTGAAGATTTGAGTTCTGCCCCAATTAATATACAAATTCAAATAATTCTTATCTAAATCACTACAGAACTTTATGGACTGTAACAGCTAATCCTAAAGTTCATGAGGCAGAGAAAACGTGCAAAAATAGCCAATAGCCATTTTTGTTGATGAAGCAGAACAAGGTAGGAGACATGCCCTCCCTATGCTATATTAGCTTCATAGAATGTGGATCTGCTGTTTTGTCTGGATGCTTAGATCTTGTTTGGATCCTTTAGAAAGTGAATGTATTCATGTATTACTTTTAATGCATATTGCCACTTCGTTTCTTCCCCCAAAATATTTGTATGGAATTCTTTGATATCAATATCTTTTGACATCACTTATTAACTTCTGAGGTGATGTGTTACTAATGATTTGGGTTAAGGGAATAAATATTGAGAAAGAAAGAGCACCAGATCACAAGGGACATGAGCAACAATCAAATGAGCTAAGGAACTCAAGAAAGCCAGCAAATGTGTGACTTTTTCTACAACCCATTACCTCCACTAAAATCCAGAGAAGTCACCTCTGATGACCAATTGTAATGGTCTATCTTATCACCACCATGCATGATGGCCAATGTCATTTGTGTTACTGCCATGACAGGGTTGAGGTCGTATCTATATAAAACTGCACACTTTTGGGGCGCCTGGGTGGTGCAGTTGGGTAAGTATCTAACTCTTGACTTAGGCTCAGGGCATGATCTCAGAGTCATGATCTTAGGGTCATGAAATGGAGCCCCATGTCAGGCTCTGAGCTGAGCGTGGAGCCTGCTTAAGAGTCTCTTCTTCTCCCTCTGCCCCTCCCCTCTCGCATTCTGTCTCTCTAAATAATAATAATAACAATAAATAAAATAAAACTGCATACCTCTGGCCAAAAATCTTGTCGCATTCCCCTGCCTCATTACCCCAGATGTCAGCAGGTGCTGGATGTTTAGGTGACTTTCACTAAGCAGGCTAAGCCCTTCCGTTTTATTTGAAACAGATGCCTAAAACAAACCTAAGAGGAAAACAGATTTCGTGGTTTATGAAAAGATTACCTTTTGTATACACATTCACAAGAAACTAAGTATAAATGAGCGATAAATGGAAGTGGTACGTGTTCCCAAGGCATTCTGTTCCGACTTCTGTTATCAGGCTTGTCCGAAATTATTTTAATTATTTGTTTACATGGACCAGCCTAGTGCGGGTCAAATCATAGACCCTCCATAAATATTTGTCAGAGAGATGAAAACAACAATGAGAAGGAGATGAGCACCATGACAATTCAACAGAACTATTTGTTAATCACATTTGCCCTTGGTTTGAGTCTATTATTTGAAGATGGATTGTCTTTCTAAAATCATCTGTGCCCAAGCCACCATTTCGCAATTTGACAAAATCCAGAGGGTTTGTTGACTCTGGACGTCTTCATTTCCTTCAACCTACATAGGGATTGCTTCACACAGGGGCGCAAGCATCCCGCACTCAGGGCAATACTCCGAGCTGAGCACACTTTGCCCTAATAGGGAGGTCATTTTTCTCACTGTTCTCTGTCAATGCCCCAGTCAAAATATGCATGGTAACATGCTGATTGTTTGTTAACCTAGCTACAGTTTCATTCCCTTAACTAGGGCTACAGGTATCTAATTACTGTTAAGGTAACCTGTGGCCCCCCAGTGGTCCTTCTCCCAAACTGTGGTCTTCTTCTCTTGGGCTGACTGACGCGGATTTCCCCCTCGGCAGCTTCATTCCCGGCCCTGGTTAACCACCACTGGCCTCCTGGATTCTAATAGGGCTTCTTCAGCTAACATTCCATGGACAGATTTCCTTAGAAGCAAACTCCTGCTTTCCAGGTTAAAATTGTTTCCAGTTTCCCATTAAAATACCTTCTAAAGGAGGGGAAAGGCAGGAAGCTCGCAGTACTGTAAACCAAAATTGACAAGCCACAGAATATAAGGCTCCAGGAGGAGTCTCTACTAACTACCATCGAGTGGAACTGGGTCTGGAAAATTCTATGTACCAGACACTCTTTTCCCAGTATCCCTCCTCCCCAGCTTCCTATTATGTCACCAGAATACAGGGCCTTCTAAGCACACACCTTAAAAAAACTCGTAATTGATTCTTTATTGAACAAATAGCACAAGTGACAAAATAAACACTTACTTGTTTAGTAAAACTCCCCAAAATAATAATTCTTGTTATTATTATTATTTTACAAAAGACTTACGTTCAGCTACTTAGTTCCATTCAGATGGATGGACCTCTGAGTTGGCATTGACCACTCTTAAAGGACTCCTAGGTGTCAGCAAACTCTTTAGGCCTTAACAGCCCTCAATGAGGCAAAAGAATTCTTGGCAGCCCTAAGGCACAGACAGGGGAGAAGGAAAAGAAACAGTAAAGTGTAAGGAACAGAAAACTAGACATCATTTTCCTACTCAACTGCCACCAATGGGCCCTTCACACACCTCACAAAAGTTCCAAAGCCTCTGCCTGGTGTAAGGTTTTTTGGTGAACCTATGCATGCATTCCCGTTGGGTACATTCCTCTGAATCAGATTGCTGAGTCATAGAGTACCCATTGGATTCACTTTAGTCAGTACTGTGAAACATTTTTCAAAACAGTTGCAGCAAGTTATATGCCAACCGGAAGGTTGCTCTACATTCTACCAGCACTTGGTATTGCCGCGTTTTAATCTTAGCCGCCCTAAAAGGGTGTGGTGTAACACAACGCACAATGGTTTTAATTTGCATTTCCCTTTTGATTAATGAAGTTGAGAGCCTTTTATATAATTAGTGGCCATTTGGATGCTTTCTTTTTTTTTTTTAAAGATTTTATTTATTTATTTGACAGAGACACATCGAGAGAGGGAACACAAGCAGGGGGAGTGGGAGAGGGAGAAGCAGGCTTCCCGCGGAGCAGGGAGCCTGATGTGGGGCTTGAACCCAGGACCCTGGGATCATGACCTGAGCCGAAGGCGGACGCTTAACAACTAAGCCACCCAGGCGCCCCTTGGATATTTTCTTTAAAGAATTGTCTGATCAAGTCTTTTGCTCGTTTTTCTATTGGGCTTTCTCATCTTTTCTTAATGATTCATAGAACTTCTTTTTATTTTTCTGACTGAAGTCCTTTTTTCGGTGACAGAAAGTGAGAGAGAAGAGAGAGAAAAAATTAGGGGGGTAGAGAAAATTTCTTCTCATTCTATTGGTGGCCTTTTCATCATTTTTATGATCCCTTTTTTAAAAGTTCTTAATTTTTAAAAATAGTTCATCTATTTCTTTGCCTAAAGAGGCAAGCACTTTTTGTATTCTGGATGAAAAAAAATCTTTTCCTACATCAAGGTCATGAAGGTGTTCTCTTGAGATGCTTTGTTCCTAAAAGCTTTATTGTTTTAGCTTTCACATTTAAATCTGTAATCCATCTGGAACTGATTTTGTGTATGGTGTGAGTTAGGGGTCAAGATACTTTTCTTTTCCATATGGCTACCCAATTGACCCAACACCGTATTGTGAAAGACCACCTTTTTCTCACCATTATTTTTTTAATTTTCATACTGCTGACTCATGTTGAATTTGTGGTCAAACAGTACAGGTATTTTTCATATGGACTGCATTACCAGGTCTTTCCCATCCTGTGTATATTGCACAAGTGTTTTATATTTGTGTTTGTTTGTTTTACCTAAACAGGGAATTTGATATTTATTCCTGATAAATCTCCTCCTATTTTTTTCAACCTCTTATTTCCACTGATCAGGAAATTTATAAAATTTCATGTCACCATCCAATATATTTACTATTTCCAATAAGTTTAGTAAGTATACCTTTTCTTTTTTTTTTTTTCTCACCCAAAATATTTAAAATATTGAAGAGGACCAGCAGTGCCTGGCTGGTTTAGACTGTGGAGCATGCAACTCTTGATCTTAGGGTCATGAGTTCAAGCCCCACATTTGGTGTAGAGATTACTTTAAAAAATAAAATTAAAATTAAAAAAATATATATTGAAGAGGATCAGACCTGATACTGTCCCTATGTCAGGACGCTCAGGAATGTCCTCTAAGTAAGCATTGCTTAATTGAACAATAGTTCGGCAATTCAGATGATCAGCCAGTTACCCATGTATCATCCAGCTGTGTTTTTTTTTTCTTTTTTTTTTATTCTTATGTTAATCCCCATACATTACATCATTAGTTTTAGATGAAGTGTTCCATGATTCATTGTTTGTGCACAACACCCAGTGCTCCATGCAGAACATGCCCTCCTCAATACCCACCACCAGGCTAACCCATCCTCCCACCCCCCTCCCCTCTAGAACCCCGTTTGTTTTTCAGAGTCCACCGTCTCTCATTCATCCAGCTGTGTTTACCTCTTGGCTTGTCTTCCATCTACTTTAGGTCACCAGTAGACTTCTCCAAAATCAGTTCCTAAAATTCAAAATAACATCCAGTTAGCCCTCTGACAGCATAGTAAAATCTTCCTCACAGTCCAGAAAGCAAATCTTCTCAGTGAGTTTAAATTGTGCCAGCTCCTTGAGAAATAAGAAAATTCAACAATCCCCTAGCCAAGGAAAATATACAGGATCCCTACTCCTAAACTACCACCGCTAATGCATACATACCATAGTAACACTTGTCAAACAAGTACCCAGCATCTTCACCCGCCCCCCCCATGGCAAGTTGGTGTACTTCGGGGACCTTTTAGGGGAACATTTACCACCTTTAGCCCATGTGCTCTGGGGGAAGTTGCTTCCAACCCTATTCTCCAAGGGTAGAATACATTACTTAAACCAAAGCCAGTTGGCCAACTTTTTTCTATAAAAGGCCAGATAGTAAATATTTTAGGCTTTGCAGGCCATAAAGTCTCTGATGTAACTATTTAAATCTGCCATTATAGCTCAAAACAGACATAGACTACACATAAACAAAGAAGCACAGCTGTGTCCAAAAACACTTTACTTGCAAAAATGGCATCGTTCGCCAGCCCCAGACCCAGACTAAGCTAGTCAGCACATTTCATACTATTAGGCCACAGTGATTGGTTCAAGTCAGGCCAATTAGGACCAATGAGCCTCCATTCTAGAACTCTGAGACACGGGAGAAGCAGACTCTCCCTTCCCTTGGATTGGACCTTGTGAACATGCTAGGCTCAAGCTGCTGGGGACACAACAAGGCACCTTGGAATGGAGACTTCACAGAGGAAGTTGAGGGGAAGGATAGATTTTAATTGCATCCTTTAAATTATGGATCTAGAGGGGTGCCTGGGTGGCTCAGGTGGTTAAGCGACTGCCTTCAGCTCAGGTCATGATCCTGGAGTCCCGGGATCGGGTCCTGCATCAGGCTCCCTGCTCGGCAGGGAGTCTGCTTCTCCCTCTGACCCTCCTCCCTCTCATGCTCTCTGTCTCTCATTCTCTCTCTCTCAAATAAAAAAAAAAATCTTAAATTATGGATCTAGAAACACAAAAGTTGTCACGTACCACACAAACACACATCTCCCTTTTTTGTTTTCCTTAATCTACTTTGGTTTGTTTTCTAGTCCTTGCAACTAAAAGGGACTTATCAGACACCCCCAATCCAGATCTCCCACATTCTGCTTACTAATCAGGACCCTAGTAGCTTCAGTGTGGGTCCCTATGTCCATCCTTATCAAATCCCACCAACTTTCTCTAACTTTGTTTGGCCAGGTTAAGCCTTACCCATTCTATACAGCTCAGGGGAATACACTGAGATGAAGGGAATCTCCTTTATCACCTATATTTTGTAAGGGTGTCATGGCAAATGTATTTATAAGGCAGGAGATTTTAATGAAAATTATCAAAATGGTGATTTCTCTAGGGTGCTAACCAACAGTTTTGTGCAAAATGGATTTCAGTGGTAGGGCCTTAGTGAAGGTAAGGTAGACAAAAGGTAGAGAAAAGATCTCTCCCCATAACAAATGTGGGTCCCATTGTTTTTGGCCCACCAAACTGCCATCTCTATCCTCTTTCCTTAGGATCACACACCTGGTTTTGTTCAGGTTGTGGGGAGAGGGCCCTGCTCTTAGGGAAGGCACCTCCTCTGCCAGGCCTGGGCACATAATAATCATGGCAATCCCTCTCTTTCTCCAGCTTCTCCTGCAGTAAGGGGTGGGGAATGAGGGCGTTCATGAAACACATTTCTAAGCAATAGGACCTGGGAAGTTCGGAATATGTGTTTCTGGGCAGGACTTCCCACCCAGACTAAGAAGACAAAACTTTAGGAGAGGAAAACCTTTGCTTCTATCCCTTCCTTCCTACTTGGGATGCCAGTCTAAGGACAAATGACTGGTGCCACTGCAGCCATCTTGTGACCATGAGAAGGAGAACAAGAGCACCACAGAGAGGCCAGCCCAGCATGCTACCATCACTGCTGTGCTCAGTCAACCTTGCTGGTTCTTCTTATATGAGATGAGTCCACATCTTCACTGATGCAGCCACCATATTTGCAGATGTTCTGTCACTGGCAACTGAAAGTAGTACTGACACATCAGAAATTCGGGACTATGCTTGACCCTTCACCGAACAAGACTCTCCAGATTTGAGGGCGGGTCTTGAATAGATACAGAAAGATATTAGGAAATATGATCATTCACTGGAGGCCTTTGAACCTTTACAAAAGGGTCACACCCTGCTTCGAACCTCCTTCCCTACTCCTAACTACTTCTGTCATACCCCACTCCAGTCATGCCTGCAGTTTGGGGGGCCACCCACAAACTTTCCACATTTGCATCCAGCCAGCCCGAGAGATAAATATGCCAGTCAGACAAGGTCAAGAAAAGAGCAGCACAGCTCACCCCTATGGGCCAAGGGCTGCATATTTCAAAGACAATGAAGGCTGTCATGTAATATACATGTAGTAGGAAAAAGACATTAGGGAATCATGAGAACCATGAAAAAAACACAGTGTACATGTACTTCCTAACATTCACATTTGTTTATAACCCTAAGCCGACCAAGGAAATGCATGCAGGGCAGATCTGGCCTGCAGGCCCTCTGTTCTAGGTCATCACTAATTAAGGTGTTCATAGAACTTAGGTCCAAACTAGAACACTTTGGGGACAACAGAGGTAAACTGGGAGTGCCCCGGGCAAACCAATATATATAGTAATAACAATATTCCCATGAGGAAGGCAAGGTCGGATTTATTTTTCATGGCGATCTATTGGGGGCAGAGCGAAGAACTCAGCCAGTTCAGGTCCCTCTTCATATCCAAGGTGAAGAGAGCCCACGGAACCCAGCCTGACAACCACTCAACATAGCAGCAGGCTCAGAGAGATCATTAAGCTGGCGTGGTCGAGGAGGCACACCCAGTGATCGCCAACTCAGTGCTTTTCTCACTCCACCGCTAAGTCTCTCTGAGGCCTTTAGAGAGGCATTTCCAGGATAGCGGCTGCTTTTCCCTGAGCTCTGGTTGTTTTGAGGTCCTTAAGTGAACATGGCAGCAACATGCTGTGCAAACAAGCAGACTGTGGTCTTGGAAGGTTTTCAAAGCCAGCCAGATGCACAGCAGCCCCCAGTCCCAACTCCATCTTAAGCACCGGGGCTTTGTTCCACAGCAGATGTCAAAAGGAGCCCTCAATATTGGAGCCATGCAAGCCTACACATGGTGAGCCCTGGCAGAGTCCAAAACATTCCGAGACTGCCTATCAGAACGTGAGGTGTGCATCCCACCTGGAGCCACAGCTCTTGCCCCCACATGGGGTCCTTTGATGATTTTGGAGCTGGAAGGGCCAATCTGTTAGGATTATACCCCGTTCTTTCCATTACCATGTCTCATCCCTTGAACTATTTCAGCTGATGCAAGCCTAGAGAATCCCATCCCGTAAAGGGAAATAAATGTGGGCATTGAACATAGGGAACCAAGAGGCTGAGGCTCTTGATTATCGAAGAGAAAACTGAAACCTCTTTACGCCACGATGTTCACAACTGTCAGAGCTTAAAAGTGATTGCATCTTTTGGAATGAAAAAAAATTAAACTCCTTGAGAGCAGAAACTGCATCGTATCGTTCCATCATGAAACTCCTATCACTTATCACAGTGGTGGGTACACTGTAGGCGCTCAATAAATGTTTCTTAGATAGTCTAAAGAAACACATTAGAAGTAAAAACTTTATTTTTTTTTAAGATTTTATTTATTTATTTGAGACAGAGAGAATGAGAGAGAGAGCACATGAGAGGGGGGAGGGTCAGAGGGAGAAGCAGGCTCCCTGCCGAGCAGGGAGCCCGATGCGGGACTCGATCCCGGGACTCCAGGATCATGACCTGAGCCAAAGGCAGTCGCTTAACCAAACTGAGCCACCCAGGCGCCCAGAAGTAAAAACTTTAAAGGGTGGAGCAACATACATTCCCCTCTTCCTCTCCTTTCTGCCTCCACATAAAGGAAGCATTAAGTTTTATACTTACTTAATTTACATCTTTAGCTGTGACCTTTTAAAGTTGACTCAGCCAAACTGCCCTCAATCTGAAGCCAATGGTCAGCCAGGCAAGGGAACAGAAAGGTGGGGGAGAAGGAAGCAAAAACACATCTTTCCAGTTTTATAACAAAGGGGTTTGTGGCGTGCATATTTGCATTTAATAGAGCAGAAAACATCACTTCTCTGTGTTTTCCCAGACTCTCAGGAGCTCCTTCTCCTTGTAGCTTGATTAATCATTTCAAGCTTCACGTCTTTTACAATACTACCTTTCACTGGACAAAAGTGGTGGGAAGGGGTCAGGGTGTAGGAATGGAGGGAGGAACACAGCAAAATAAGGACACAGCAGTACTTCAGAAGAAAGCCCCAGCACAAACACCTGCTGTCAGGTGTCCTGTAGTCTTACTATGGAGTAGGTGCCTGAGTGGGGTCCTGGGCAGCTGGCTGGACACCAAGCCCATAACCAGCAGGGAATAAAGTCATACTTTCCCTGTCCTTCTTCCCTGAGAAGAACAGATATTGGAAGATTGTTTTTTCATAACTTAACATCACAGATGAATTTTGAAATTTACAACAAATTCTATCTTGGGGGAAAATAAGCCATGGAGATGCCAATATTTAACAAATGTCCAAAACATTGTTAATAGCCATAGCCCCTCTCTCCATGACTTTCATGTGAGATGTTGAGAAGAATCCAATGGACATGGAAATGAGGGCAGGTCCCAAATGTCTCCATTGGTAGGCAAGTCATCTGTCCCTCTAACTTCATGCAGCAACAGGCAAGGCTTTTCCCTTTGCTTTTTGTTTATATTGAGGTGAAATTCACATAACCAAAATTAACCATTTTAAGTGAATGATTCAATGGCATTTAGGGCATTCACAATGTTGTGCAATTATCACCTCTATCTAATCCAAGAACATTTTCATCACCCCAAAAGGAAACCCCATACTCATTAAGTATCAGTCCCCATAATCCCTACCCCCAACCCCCAGCCCCTGGCAACCACCAATGTGTTCTCTGCATCTATGGAGAGACCTATTCTAGATATTTCGTATAAATGGAATCATACAACCTTCGACCTTCATGTTCAGCTTTTTTCATTTAGCATAATGTTGTCGAGATTTATCCCCAATGTAGCATGGATCAGCGCTTCACTCCTTTTATATGACTACTAATAATATTCCATTGGATGGATACACCACATTCTGTTTATCTATTCATTTGTCAGTAG
Source organism: Mirounga leonina (assembly GCF_011800145.1). Lineage (NCBI taxonomy): Eukaryota > Metazoa > Chordata > Mammalia > Carnivora > Phocidae > Mirounga > Mirounga leonina. The sequence goes on along the minus strand of NW_023270777.1, from coordinate 7,979,914 downwards.
ACACTGGGTTGTTTCTACTTTTTGGCCATTGTGAATAATGCTGCTATGAATGATCTGTATACAAGTTTTCGTTTGAATATCTGTTTTCAATTATTTTGGGTATATACACAGAAGTGGAACTGCTGGGTCATGTTATAATTCTCTGTTTAACTTCCTGAGCAACCAATAGGCAAGGTTTTCACACATCGGTAAGGGAAATTGCCATGAACTGTCTTATTGAACACTTACTAGTGAAGGGAACTCATGATTCAAAGAGGCCAGAGGTGCTTCCCTGCCCTCTGAAGCCCCTGATGTCACCAGAGAGGGAGGACAAGAAAACAGAATGGGAAATAATACAAGCCTGGATATTTTGAGTATCCATGAAGGAAGTAAATTTCTCCAAAGATCTTCAGGAAGAGAAAGACCCTAGGGCTACACACCCACAAAAGCGTCTCGACTCCTCTAAAGTGAAGGCAACTGCAGGGGAAACAACCTTGGGAACTTTGACCTTAGAAATGCCAGTTTCATCAGAGGAAAGGGCCTGAGCAGAGCTGTGGAGGCAGGTGGGTATGTGGACCACAAACAGTCCCCTTTTGCTGGGAGGATGTGGGGGTCTCCTGAGTGGTAAGACTGGAGAGATAGGTTGGAGCGTGATAGTGGAGGGCCTAGGAGCTGAGCAATAGTGTCTGTGAAATGGGAAGCCACCAAAGGCAAGGAAGCAAGAAGGAGATGTTTCTACTCGGTGGGGTTTTTGAAGAAGAAAATTAAACAAAAGAGACAAATGAGAGCATTATTGCAATAACCTAGGCACAATGTGATGAGGGCCTCCTAGAAGATGTACCATGAGAATAGAAAGGAAGGAAGAGTCATAACAAAAAGAGAAAGAAGTCTCACAAATCATCTACAAAACATGGTGATGGATCAGAAGAGGTCAGAGGGAGAGGAAAAGGGACAAGTCCAAGGTATCAAGCCTCAAACACTGGGATATGGCAAGACTGTGACAGAGTTTGAAATCCCAAGATAATTTTACCATCATAGAGGTAGTGATTTTCAATTACCAAGTGACTCTCCTCTTCCATTCAATTATTAAATTACTGGGGCACCTGGGTGGCTCAGCTAGTTAAGTGTCTGACTCTTGGTTTTGGTTCTCAAAATCATGAGATCGGGCTCCATGTCCGGTTCCTCACTCAGTGCTGAGTCTGCTTGGGATTCTCTCTCCCTCTCCCTCTGCCCCTCCCACTCATGCTCTCTCTCTCTAAAAATGAATAAATAAATTTTTAAAAAATATTATTTAATAATATGAAATCATTGTTATCACATTGTTACTAAATTATTAATTAAATGGTTGACTTATTAAATTAGTGATTACTCTCCCAATGCCATCAATGATGTGAGCTGCATCTCAGAGAGCAAACAATATCAAATTTCACCTTCTGAATGAGGATAGGGCTTTGTTTTCTTGTGTCCTATGAGACTACTGGCATTAAAGTCTAGTGCTTTATCTGGATACCATTTAAAGTATCCCATCTCTTCTGAAGCTAAAAAAAAACTCCAAGAAAAACAACTTTGGGAACTCTCATCTTGTAAATACCTGACACCAGCAATTCTAAGTAAAAACAAACAAAAATGCCTACAAACCTGCTAAGGATCCAGTGCAGATCCTAGAGGGATGTGTGTTGCTTCCATTCAGAGCAATGTTTTGTGGAACCAGAGCAATGTGATCCGGTTAAGATCTTGTTCTAAACTCTGACGTTCAACAGCCATGTAAAACCTTGAAAAATGAGAGCCTGCCCCAATATCTGTGCCTAAAACACCTCAGAAGCAAGCCTACAGAAGACAGAGGGCTGATAGCAGACTGATAGATTAGCCTGCATAAAACTTTAAAATATCTCACATCACAAAACAACATTAATCACATCAGAAAGCAGGCACCAAGCTGAGAAGAAGATTTGCAACATACATAACAGGCAAAAAAGTAACAGCATCCTCATAGATCATAAGAAAAAAGAAAGTACCAGACTTGAAAAAGAAATCAGCAATAATCTGAACAGACAATTCACAGAAGGAAAAATACAAGTGGCCAATGAGTATTAAAAGTGTTCCACCTAGGGGTGCCTGGGTGGCTCAGTTGGTTAAGCGACTGCCTTCAGCTCAGGTCATGATCCTGGAGTCCCTGGATCGAGTCCCACATCGGGCTCCCTGCTCAGCGGGGGGTCTGCTTCTCCCTCTGACCCTCTTCCCTCTCGTGCTCTCTGTCTCTCATTCTCTCTCTCAAATAAATAAATAAAATCTTTAAAAAAAAAAAAATAAAAGTGTTCCACCTAGGGGTGCCTGGGTGGCTCAGTCGGTGAAGCATCTGCCTTTGGCTCAGGTCATGATCCCAGGGTCCTGGGATCGAGCCCCACATCAGGCTCCCTGCTCAGCAGGGAGTCTGCTTCTTCCTCTCCCTATCCCTCTGCCTCTCCCCTGACTTGTGCTCTCTCTTCTCAAATGAATAAATAAAATCTTTAAAAACAAACAAAAAAAGAAAGTGTTCCACCTATTTGTAACTAAAGTTCAGATAATATGATGCCATTTTTGTCTGTTAAATTGGCTAGATTTTAAAACATTTAAAAAGAAGAATAAGGATCCCTACTTGGCCAGTGTACTGATAAACAGACATGTTTATATACTGCTAATGGAAATGTGAATCACTACAGCTTTTCTGGATTCACTTTGGTAAGACGTTTCAAATGCCTTGAATAATGTGCCTACCCTTTATTCCTATTCTGCATTGAGAGATTTATGCCAAGGAAAATTATGCCAAGTAGGGACTCTTATTCTTCTTTTTAAATGTTTTAAAATCTAGCCAGTTTATTTATGCCAAGGAAAAATATCAAACACAGTTTGAAAACTGCAAATGGCCTAAATGTTAAAAAAAAAAAAAAATGCTGATTCTAAAAACTATGGTGGATCCATATGACAGAACACTACGTAGCCATTAAAAGTGTGATGGTGTTGATGCTTATAAACTGTCATGCTAAGATGCATGTAATATAGTAATAGTTTTATAATGGAAGTTGGAGAAAGGTAAGTGCATTATGACCCCATTTATACTAAAAATATAAATATTTATGGATATATATACATTTTTATTGGGTTAATGGAAAGAAAAAGTGTCTGGAAGGCTCGATGCTAAAAAGTGGATAGTAATCTGTGGGTGGAGGAGTTAAGAATCATTTTTTTCTAAAACTTCCTCAAGAAATATAGACTTGTCTAAAGAAAATGATAATAGAAGCACACAGAAAAAGTCTAGATGCGACCTTAACTCTGGTTCTGCAACATGTCTACCACCACAGTTTGGGACCCAGCAGGCCATGTCTGGTCTCAGACCAGCCATGCACTGTGCAAGCAGTCCTCGCTCTGGAATGCGTCCATTATCATTTCTTTTGCCGACAAAATTTCTCTGGCCCACCATTTGCCTCTCCCTCCCTGCCTTCTCCTCTAGACAAATATTGACACTAAGGGAGGGCGGAGTTCCCTACTAATGAGTTGTGTTCTTGGGAGGGCAGCTGTGGGGCAGACTGCCACTTCAACATCTGTGCGTCGGAAACCGCTTCCCCAGGAAGTGGGAAAGACCTCACAGTAGCCCTAGCTCCTCAGGACAGAAGAATTCCGACAGAAACTGCAGCGTTTAGCTTTGTGGGTTGGGAAGGTTTAGCACAACAGTCCAATCCGTTTGCACACCTGGGAATCTGATGGGTGACCACAAGAGTTTTGCAAAGCTCTGGGAATCAAGTCAACCCCGTGCACTGGGGAAACCCCCGAAGCTGCCAGGTGCCAGGAGGTATGTGTGTCCTGAAACACAGGGAAAGACATGGAAAATGGTTGTAGAAGTTGGGGAAGGTGTTCCTTGATCTTCAACGTGGACCATTTCCACAACCCGGCTCAGATGTTGCACAGGCCTGTGGTGCCTCTGAGGGGGCATCACTCCACCATGAAAGAACTCGCCCCCTTAGGGTGCCAAAGAGTGAGCCAATAAAGCCTGTCTGATCCTGGCAATAAGGACACTGGGGGAAGTAGATGCCGGGATGTGGGCTTCCCCAGCCCATCTCACTAGCCTCTCAGTCATACCCTGTGGTGGGACAAGCCCCTGCTAGCTGTCAGACCAGCCTAGGGAGCCACTTCTTTTGGATTCAGCTGTTTCTTTTTAGCTATCCTAAATTCACTGTTCTGTCCCTCGGCTGAGGGGGGCGTTGCCCAAGGATCTCTGAGGACCCCAAGAATCACATGTCCTGAGATTAATTCATAAAATTGGAACTTGACAATACCAGAGCCAGGAAGAATCTGAGGGAAGGTCTGACACCCCCGCCCCCCGCCACCACCCTCCTAAGTTTGTAGACCTGGGGGAGGGGGGGATCCTGGAGGTGGACAGAGAAGTGACTGCCTGTAGGGTCACACCTCGTAGGGGCAGACCTGGTCCTAGAACTTATATCTCCTAGTTCCGAGCTGCTTCCCCTCACAGCCTGGCTCTTTACTGTGTGGTTTGTGGCCCAGATGCATGAGCATCACCCACCAGCTGGTTAGAGAAGCCGAATCTTTTCTCAGCCTTGCCACAGACTCTCTGACTCAGAATCTGAATTTTAATAAACTTCTGAGTCACGTTGCAGTTTGAAAAGTGTTTCTCTGAGGCAGTGGCTCTTAAACTTCAGGGCACGTCAGAATCCCTTGAGACGCCTATTAAACCACACTTACTGGGTCCCACCCTCAGAGTTTCTGATTCAGTAGGTGGGGTGGGGTCTGAGACTGCGTTTTCAACAAGTTCCCAGGTGATGCTGGTACAGCTGACCACACTCTGAAAACCTCTAGGTTCTCCACTGCATGCTATTCGCAGTCAACCCCTCGAGGGAAGAAGAGTGGTCTGCCCACCAAGCAACCCCTGAGTTCTCTCTGAGGTAGGCCATTTGATGGCCTGCTACTGGGGGACCCCATCTCCCTGAGAAGCCAGGAGCTACGAAGGTAAAAATAAACTCAGGTGCATCTTCCAATCACCTGAGGTTTATGCTGGATCTGCTTTTAAAGCCTAGCTCTGTTGCCCTAACACCAGGGGCAAGGGGTGCATCTTCCCACAGAATCTCCACATGCATGATGTGGTCATCTCCAGAAAAATGTCTCAAATTTGAGTCAGGATCTTGACTTTTTCATTTATTGCTTCCTTTGATCCTCTCCATGAGTGGGGGAAGTGAGCAGGTCAGGTCATATATGATTGATCCCTTTGCAAATGAAAAAAACCACCAGGAGAGGGAGTGAAAAGGGCACTCGCCTAATTGCTCACAAAACTAGAATGAAAAACCATTTCTCAATTATTGCTTCATTAATTTTCCCCTGCAGTAGTAATTCATTGCCCTTTTGGGTTCTATTGGAGTGAGTATAACCAAGGTGTTTCTGATCATATTCCAGGTGGGGCAGGTACATCACTATTCCAGATGAGCAGGAAAGAACCATTCCATCATTTTACACATAAAAAAGACACACACACACACAAATATACATATACACAGAGAAATTAAGTGACTTTCCCAATGCCAAAGTGCTAAAAACATATTGAACTCAGTATCAGTTCCCGAAGGATCAAAGGCTTTCAAGGGAGAGACCATCCCCAACAAGAGAAAATCTGGTACTGATTTAACTCCACATTTTGCCTTTCATAAAATTATAGGCAGTCCCAAATCTTTAAAAGCACTGTACTCCAAAAGCACAGCTTTAAGTCAATTTCTTGAAGTATAAAGTGCCTACAAAGCGTTCAGTATACAGTGGGCATTTGAAAATTAATGTGTGTCTTTGAAAATTACAATGATGTAAATGGCAGAGATCATTCCCAGGCCAGTACATAAAATCCAATATCACCCACAAGATACCTGAAATATCACTTAGCTCTCTGACAGTGTCTTTGGAGGGAGATTGCAGTCAAACTTCTACTTCAAAGCATGCGACACTGAGCTTCTCATGATTGCCTCACGCGGTGATGGAGATTTCAGCTGAGACTGGGGTTGCTTCATGACTTGTCCGTCTTCTCCTCTTGAAGGCAAACAAGTAGGGACCGTGCCTCTCTCATTTATCATTGTACCCCTGGTGAGAAGCCTGATACTTAAAGATATTTAATGAATGAAGTAAACGCTATTCCTTGGGCCTGCATGCTCTTTGATAGGCTAAGTCTGACTCACAGTCGTGAAGCCAAGCCTCCTTGGATCTCCATCAAAGACAGATACCCACCCATGTCTTGTGCTTCCTGTGATGCCCTCCACTACCCTAGTCAAGCAGTGACCACATTGTATTTTAAATGCTTCTCATTTCCCTCAAGTATCTTTTTTCAAGACTACGCCCACATGCCCAGACCTTCAAATTAGCTTTTTCAGTCCCTCGTGCTTAACACTGAACAGATACAAGACAAACATCTAAGACCGAGGCTAAAACAAACAACCAGAAACAACAGGCAGGAAATAAACTTCAGGAAGAAGACAGCTTTGGGAATACAGTATAACATCCTCAGAGAAGAATGTTGGAAAAGCATTATTTCTACTAGCTATGTATGAACGGGGAGACAGGATCCTATATTTAAATAAAGGAACATTTAAAGAATAAAAGAGACGTCTTGGTCACGAAAAACATATTAGAAATTAGAAACTCAACAGAAAGTTTGGAAGATAAAGTTGCAGACACTGCCTAGAAAAGAGACAAAGGGAAAACAAGAAAGAAGATAAGAAAATTGACAGAGTAGTCCATGGGATCCAACATTGAAATAATTGGAGTTTTAGAAAGAGAAAGCAGAGAAAAGACAGAGAATCAACATCATCAACAATAAGATCAATAAACTCTTGCAGAACAGACCTGGAAAATGTAAGTTTCCAAATGGAAAAGGTAAATTTGAAGAAAATCATGGTGAAGTTTCAGAACAGAAATGACAAACCCTACAAACTTCCAGAGAGAAAGAGGTAAATTACTTTCAAAAGGAAGGGGTTGTTAACGGAATTTAACTTCTCAAAAGCAACAGTGAAGGAATACAGAAGAGCATTGTGCTCAAAATTCTGAGGGGAGATGAATTCTAGCTCAGAATTCCACATACAGCAAATTGATCATCCAAAATGGGTGTGATATAGAAATTTTTAGGCTTAAAATATTTCAAAAGCTTTATCTCCCATGAAATTCCTTCAGAGGATTTTCTCCATGAAAACAAGGATATTTATATTGGAGATCCAGGATACAGAAAGTAGGAAATATAACACAGGAGCATAGTGATGGCAAGTTCCAGAAGGGAAGATTCAGTGTAACAGCTGTGCACCACATCTAGAAGATAACTGGTCCAAAAGGAGCAGACTTCAGACAGGTACCTTGAAGGCTAAGATTACCATGCATTCTGCTATTATCACCTTGACTTGAACAATTACTGGAGGATATATTTCACTGAAACAAAGGAGCTAAAACATGAGATCTAAAGAACAGAGAATTCAACCTAGAAGAAAAACAAAGGGAATTCCAATAGTTATAGAAGAGAAAAGTCCCAGGATGATGGTTGTGTAGTTGAAATAGGAAAAAAAAAAAAAGAGAGAGAGAGAGAAATGTATTTTAGAAAAAAAATTTGAAACAGATAAATCCCTGATGTAATCGACCTTGTAAAAATATCTGCTGAGAATCTTTTTTTTTTTTTAAAGATTTTATTTATTTATTTGACAGAGAGAGACACAGCGAAAGAGAGAGCACAAGCAGGGGGAGTGGGAGAGGGAGAAGCAGGCTTCCCGCCGAGCAGGGAGCCCAATGCGGGGCTCAATCCCAGGACCCTGGGATCATGACCTGAGCCAAAGGCAGATGCTTAACGACTGAGCCACCCAGGCACCCCTCTGCTGAGAATCTTTAGGAAGGGCTGAGTGTATGGGAGAGGGAGGTGGTCAGCAATAAATACAAAGAAAACCAAGTAATTAAAAATAAATATGAGTGTGAGTGATCAGGGGTGTACCAGCAGGATGTACCTGGAATTTACAGCTTGTAGGGAGGACTGTCTGGCCTGATCTTAAGCACATAATATTCAGAAAGGCATTCTAATGTCACAAGGCCCCAGGTGCAGAAACTTCTGGAGTACAAAAAACTAAATTCAACAAAATAAACATCAAAGATGTTAAGACAAGAAAATTCATGAGTTGAAATTCTTTAATAAACTAGGACAAGGCTACAGTCTCTAATGACCCTTTTTAGAGTTTGTCCCTAACAAACTTTATACCATAACAAAGTCATATCTGGTTTCAGACAGATGGTTCCCTGCAGCAGGGAGGCAGGAACAGTAATCAAAGAAGAGACAAGGAATAAGGACTGAGGTCATCTCAAGGTCCTATGTCCAGGTCCTACCTGTTATGTACAAGGTGCCAGCCCAAAGCATACCAGAGATAAGAGGACATCTTCAGAGTAAGGACAGGAGGAGCACTGCTGTTGCCATGGGACTTCTCCACATGGTACTCTGCTGCTGGATGCTACCTCCCCAGTGTGGTGAGTGCTGCCTTGAGCAGCCACTATGACCAGGGGCCTTGGACCAACACTGGCAGAGTAGACTTCTCCTCTGTGCTTCTGGGTTCAGGGGACAACATGCAGTGATGAGGTGTTTCCTAATTAACAGTCACACACATGCCACACACACAATTTTTGTGATACCTGGGGACCACCTGTATGAGAATTTACTTAGTATTTTTTATATAAATCAGACTACCTTTTGGGGAGCCTGGGCAGAGCAGTCAGTTAAGCATCCGACTCTTGATTTCAGCTCAGGTCATGACCTCAGGGTGGTGAGATCAGGCTCCGTGTGGGGCTCTGCACTCAGCAAGCAGTCTGCTTGAAATTCGCTCCCTCTCCTTCTGTCCCTCTCCCCTTCTCACTCTCTCTTTCTCTAAAATAAATAAATAAATCAGACTACCTCTTTAATACTTGAATATATTAATTTAAAAAGGTAGATTTGTGACATGGCCATAAAGAGAGAACCAATATCCCATTCTGTGGTAGTCAGCCTCCAAAATGGCCTCTAATGATTCTTGATTCCTGGTATCCATGCCCCCATGTGGTCCCTTCCCACCCTGAGGAAGACTGATCTATGTTAACCAGTAGGATCCTGAAGGAAAGATGAATTGTGACTTCTAAGGTTAGGTCATAAAAATCATTTCAATTTCAATTCTGCTTTGCTCTCCCTTGGATCACTCAGTCTATGAGAAGCCAGCTGATGTGTTGTGAGGCCATTCTAGCTAGCAGCCCTGTCGCAAGGAGCGGAGACCTCTGGCCGACAACCATGTGACTGAACCACTGAGGAAGCAGACTCCCTGCCCCCCACCCTGGCCCCAGGCAAACCTTCAGATGACTGTAGCCTTGGCTGACATAGTGGTAACTACAACCTTTCAGGAGGCTCTGGGCCAGAAATATCCAGCAAAGACATTCCTAAATTCCTGACTCACAGAAACCACGTGAGACAGTAAGTGTTTACTGTTGCTTCAGACCACTGAATTTTGGTATCTCTTATTTCGTGGCTGTAAAGAACTAATACATTTCCTATAAAAAGGGAAAGACAACAAGCCAATGTTATTAAATTCTACTTGTAGACTGTTTCTTGATGAAGGCTCTGAGCCTAAGATTTGTTGTCTAATAGTTCAAGGGAGAGATTAACAAGTATTTGGGTTGAAGACTAGCCCCAAACACAGACTTTTCCCCCTTAAGATCTCCTTTGTTAAGCAAGTAAATCTTAGAAGTTCTCACTGAAAGAAATAAAATGTGCAACTCTGTATCATGATAAATGTTAACTAGACTTACCATGCTGATCATTTCTCAATATATACAAATATCAGATTTTAAAAAGACTGCTTTCTGTGGTGTTTAGGAAAAGACACTGGGGGTTTTTGCTTCCCAGAAAATTATCCGCTAGAGCATATTTGCATTGAAAAAAATGCCACAGGAATATTCATAATTAAACTAGACACACAAAATACATGCGGGTATGCATGCATACTCAGGCACACACATGCACACATGTACATGTCGGTTTGATCTGTTAGGAATGGGTTCTTCAGCTGAGAGTGTCTTGAGTGGTGGTTCAGTCAGGTGGTAACTGATTCATCCTTGTGTTCTCATAGCTTGAGTCAGAGTTTTGAAATAAATTTGGTACCATCAGAAAGAGGAAAGATTTGGAAGGGCTGTCAACCTATGTGGTTCAGTTGTTTAATCCAGCATCTTGTGCCATCTAAAATGGTTTCAGGAGCCAGCAGTGGTGCTTCATGCTCGAGGAGAGGCAGGTGGTGGGTGGAAAGGTCAGAGGACGGTGTCAAACACACCGCAGAGTATCTAGTTTTGACAATCCCTAGAGAGTGACTTGGCATGTGACTTCAGCCCATGAGCTTCAGTCTTCTCCTCTGTCAAAGGGAGACTGAACCAGGTGATGCCGGAGGTCCCTTCTAGTTCTTATAATCTTAAATTCAGGTTGGACCCAAGACATAAATACTAGTACCATTCACCAGAACATCAGAGGACAAATATGGCAACCTGCAGAAAGCAATCTACAAAACCATTTTTTATACATAGCTCAAAACATTTTTAACGTGTTTTTGTAAGTGTCAGATTCATTCATTCAAGATTTGAAAAATAAATCCAGTCACATGCTCCAATTAAAAAAAATAAACAGCATTCCTGATTCATCAAGAGCAGTTCTGATCATTGCTAAAAATAAAACCTTTAGACTGAGTCACTTCCAAGTCATAATAATTAAATACCAAAGAGCAGAAGCTTGAAAAGAGTAAGGTCTGATTTCATTCCAGATGTGCATTTTTCACTGAGTATCAAAGTCACAGAGTTTCTGCATGAGAGCCAATGAGGCTCTGTGCCAATTGGAGCAATTTCTTTGACCTACAGAATGCTAACCTGCTGGACCTGAAATTCTGAGGAGCTGAGCTCATTTTCCAGAGCAGCCTAATGTTTTAATGACCCTAAATTGACTCAAGCCTACCTCTGAACATATGTGTGATCACAGCGACATCTCAGCCTAGTATTATTTTCATAATACGTCCATCTTATTGCATCTCACATCTAAGATGAAGGCAATGAGGTATTTCCCATGGAGTAGCCTTGTCCACCGTTAGCCAAACATCTACATCTCCTGCTTGACATCCATTTCAGAAGTTAACAACACCACAAGGTCATTTCCTCCACGGGCTAGTTTTAGTGCAAGGGGGAGGGAAATCCTCTCTCATGAGGTCCTCTGAGAAAACCATATTTGAGGATTGCATACTAATTTTAAAACAATTTCAAATTTTGGTGTGACTGTTCTTTCTGTGTCAAGATGGATGTGGACAGCATTCAACTTGGCTACACTAAGGGTCAGAGCTCATAAAACCTGATTCAGTAAACATGGATAATAGTCAACATGAAGGGAAAGCAAACAAAGGAGAAAAGAGGGGGGAAACACCAACAAAGATGAGTGGAAGGAGGGAGTGAGAACAAGAGAGTAAAAGAGAGAAACAGAAATAACGGATTAGAGCAATGGAGGAACAAGGGGAAAAAATGAGAAGCCACTTCAGCTTCTCCCACTCTTCCCTTGAGCACACAATGACTTTCACACAACAACAGCTTTATGATAGCAATGGTAACACATACCTAAGATCACCCAGTTCTAGCCCAACCTGCTCTTCATCGAGGAATCTGACCAAGAGCACACAAGTCAATGGCAGAGCCATGTTCTACGTATCCCCTCCCTCTGTCCACTCAACCTGACAAGAACTCAGTCCTTATTGACTTATTGAAGGAGCCCCATATGGTTCTTCAGATGATCACACAATTGTCCTGATCTGCCTTGAGAAATTAAAATAATAATAATAATAATAACATTAGTAAGTTTGTGAAAGACAGATGAGACTTCACTAAGGACTTGTGTTTTCCTACCCTGCCAAAGTAGCTGTGAACCACTTATAAAAGTCCTCCAAAGCCTGAGGAAGGCCAGGGCAACTGAGAAAGCCATGCTCTGCTCACTTGTCTCAAGGGAGCCAAGGTGTCCCTCCATCATTCCTTTAGAAAAATTTAGTGTTTTGGGTAAATTTAGCAGGATGGTGTATTAAATTATTAATTTGAATTTGTTTTCTATTTTTTCTTCCCTTCCATTTCTAAGTAGTAGTCAGTGTTGTATTTTGCACTTTCTAGAAAGCAGAAAATCTAGCACTGCAATTCTTCATGTCTTTTATAAAGCCTAAACCTGTTGACAAGATCATGCTAAGCGTCTGAAATGAGGGAAAGAGAAAGGCCAGCAAGATGGGAGAAAGAAGTGTTTGGGTTTTCCCCTACAGAGGAAAAGGTGTGCATCTTCTTCAAGGGCCCAGACCTGAGCTGTGTGGCTGTTCACCAAGGAGGCCAGAACTCAGGGGGGACACCTGGATGACACAGAAGGACTCTAGTCATAGGACCCAAAGGGGATGTGGTACAGGGACAGTGGGTTATCTCAGTGGGACTGATGGTCCATGAGTCTAAGAGCCTCCCTATGCTTTCTGCCACCTCAGACCAGGAATCCAGGGCCACTGTATAAAATCACGGGACTGGTGTCCTACACAAGGATGCCAGGCTACAGGGGCAAGCAGCAACTGAAATCCATCCCGCACTCAGCTTGACAAGCTATACGCCACAAGGCAGGGGTACCTCTGCTGGGATGAGGGGGCGCCTTTTCCCAATATGCATAAAGGTGTCCTATGGCCTGGCAGAGGCCTTGCTGGTACCTTAGCCCTGCCCCAGGAGAAGAACATTTCAAATGACAGTGAAGGAATTTCCCATCACTAGAGTATATAGGGCAGGGGTTGGTGGGGAAGGGGCTGGAGTCCAATGTAGGTGGTCTAAAAAGCAGTGGAATATCTACAGTGGACAGAGATTCATACTCTGCTAAAGCAGTGGTCAGCCTTTCTCACATCCCAAACATGGAATGGTGAGCACCTCCATGGCAGCCTCTCTCTATCTCAAAAGCATGTCTCCCAGAGGCAGTATCCCTGATAGACACACAGCAAAAGGAGATGAAGATGCCTCCTGAGTTCCCACTCCAGAGAAGAGGAGCAGTGGATACCTATAAGATGTGACTCTAGCCAGGTAAATTGGGAGTGTGCCTTTCCATGAAAGCTGTCCTTTGTCAGAGAGGTACCACTTGCCACTGTCCCGAGGCACACATGGGCCACTATTCATCCAGGGATCCAGAACGGATGTTATCCTGTCTTAATGGCAGCAAGACCTCTGGTCTTTGACCCATGCAAATCTCAATTAGCCAAAATTATTCGACTGTGTCCAGGCTCTGTCTTCCTTCAAAACACCTAATTGTGTGAAAGCCACATTCCTTTGAGCCATGGCCTCCACCTCCGTGATCTGACCATCCCATCCCCCAGCCTCTCCCAAGGGCATCTCTCCTTTGGTTTCTTCTCTTAATGAACTGTGCCCATCATTAAGGAAATTCCACGGAAACCTTATGACTCTTGGCGATCTTTCACTCATTAGCCAGTGAGCCAAGCAAATGTCCACATTTATAGCTGCTCCGACTCCCAAATCCAGCCAGGCACTTCCAGATCCCATCAGCTTTCCCATCCACCCTGCTGAGAAAACACAGTCGGGCAAACACTCAAGAAACATAAAGGAATGTTAATATTGTACCAAATAACAGTGAGCAAATCTGCAAGCCGATTATTATACATCCATTTCCTCACTCGGGGTCTCCCTCTCTTAACCTCTGTGGAATAAGTAATTAGAGGTAGAGTAGCTTAATCCAGAGCAAATGTTAGAGATTCATTTGGATTCCCCAATGGCGAATTCTTCAAAACGTGCCCATGCTGTTTTTGTTGATGCAATTGAATATCCCTTTTTTAGTTTTGTATCTGTTTGTGTTTTGGCAGGAGGTTGAGCATGCTATAAAACCAAACTGAGACCTCATTACTTGGATTCACTTGTATTAATAAGACATCATTCTGGAAGTTGTTCACGGTGACCCTATTGACGATGTGAAGGCCAAGATCCAGGATGTTGCAGGCGCCTCCCATGCCCCCAGGAAGCAGAAGCTAGATACACCCTAACTAACATCCAGAAAGAGTCTACCCTGAACTGATCCAGGCTAAATGATGTCCAAGTTCTCAAATTTTTTTTGGGCTTTTGAGAAAACAAAAATGCATGGAAAAAAAACACCCTAATTACAGTCATCACAAACAAATCAAAATAAGGCATTAAAAATAAACTACTTTTTCCTTTTGCTCCTGAAACCACTTTTCTTGCTTCTTATAAAACCACATCAGGCAAATGAAATCCTCATTGAATAAGCAAAAGTGAAATTCCATTAGGCAAATGAAAACAGCAAATGTTAATCCCGAAAATTCACATGAGGTCACTTTGGCTTCATTCTTTTTAGGTAAAGCAAACTTTTGTTTTCTCTGTTCTGTGATTAAAGCTGCTAGTTTGCTGTATCAAAAGAAAGTGGTGATAGTCCACTTAAATTTAGGACCTTGGGATTTATGCTACCTTGCTATAGTGAGTCAACCATTCCCTCTATCTATTTGCCCAGTTGAATCCCTACTGGATATGGGGCTGGAGCAAGACCAGCTAGAAAAATGAGAAAGTAATGTGGCAGGCGAGAGATGCATCATGGGTGATTACAGACTGTTCTGTAAGCTAAGCATGGTCCTGGGGGTGTCCAGGGAGCAGGAAAGGACCGGAGGTAACAGGTCACTGCTGTGGGACCTGCTGGAGCCAGACCTTAATATCCAGGAAATGATGCTCTGCAGGAGAGCTGGACCCAAGTCAGCCCAAGCCTGCAGAAGGGCAGGGGAAGAGTTAGGGCTGGCACGAGCCTCTGGGGTGGATTACCCATCAGGCTTTGGTTGTTCCAAGTCTACAAACCTCCTTCTAGAACAAAGAACTTTGTGAATCAGCAAGATCAGCATCACCTGGGAGTTTGCTGGAAATGCAGAACCTCAGGGCCAGTGGCCTGAAAATCAAGCCTATAAATCAGAATCTACATTTTGAAACTAGGAGTCTTAGGCACATGAAAGCTTAAGAAACACAAGATTTAGAGACAAAGAAACGAACAACAGCAACAAAAAAAAAACCTAGCCCTGTGCCTCTAGGAAATACAAGGCATAGAAAGGGAGAACCGACGGGTGAAATATACCAACATAGTACATATTAAAGAACCTGTAATGAGAAACAAGAGAACCAAATATCAAATTCATCTACCTAGTGGGACATTGGTTGCCTTTTCAAATCTGCTGCATTTTCCCCCCGTTTACAGACACAGCACACACCCACCAACAGTCATTCTCCCTTCCCTTGCCACCTCTTGTTGAGATTCTCCGGAAGCCTCCGGGCTGGACTCCCTGCCTGCAGCCACTTCTCACTAATGCCCTAACCAACCACCTGCAGGTCAGTCTTCCCTGCACATTTCTGGCTGTCATCACCCCACAGCTCTCTCCTAAGCCTACAGTGGCCGCCTGTTAAACATGGCAGATTGAACTCACATGTTTATGCCCCCTCTCTCTCTGGAAACCTCATTTCGCGGAATAAAAGGACTTTAAAAAAAAAAAAAAGTGGAAACCACTGGGAATGAAATGAGCAGAAGAGGACACTTCAGCTTGGGGGGAAAATTCATAAGGTTTTGGAAGAGAGAAAACAGAAAGAGAAACGATGAGTGGAAACTTCATTCTGTTGGCTTCTGAAGGGGACACCACTGCTGTGAGGGCTGGTAGACTCAGAGGCATCACAGAAAGGTGGAGGAGGCACAGAGTGTCCTGGAAGGCAGGGTGGAGGTGGGCTCTGCATATGTAGTGATTACACCACAGGTCCTGTCCTTTGGTCCATGCAGCTCAGCAAATACACTCACCCACCCCTGCCCCTATGGAGACCTGTGGCCGATTCTCAGAGAAATTGAACCATAAACATTCTTGAAACAAACATTCCAAGCATAATGCAGGGTAGGGATGAGGTGCAGGGCTGAGAAAAGGAGGACTGAGTTAACTTTATATTACCATCAGAAAAGAGAAGAGAGGATTTTTCTTTCTTTCTTTTTAAGATTTTATTTATTTGTTTGAGAAGGAGAGCACAAACAGGGAGAGGGAGAAGCAGGCTCCCTGCTCGGCAAGGAGCCTGACGTGGGACTCAGTCCCAGGACCCTGAGATCATGACCTGAGCCGAAAGCAGACGCTTAACCAACTGAGCCACCCAGGCATTCCAAGACAGGATTTTTCTCTGGAGAAGCTGAAGAGCCTCAGAGAAAAAAATCTACAGCTGACCAACCATAGGGCAAGGTCACCACCTGGTCACTGTGTGGTAAAGCCCACCAGCAAAAAGCGCAAAGTCCCCAGTTCACTTTTTTAGTCCCTCGGGCTTCTGTCAAAAAGGATAGACTTGGACCACTCAGATTTGGGGAGCACTATTAATATCAAAGAGGAAGCCCAAAAAGAGAAATAATTTTTAGGAAAAAAAAAAAAAAACACAACTTAGAGGAAATAGGGACAATACATGAAGTGAAATAAAACTGTAAAAAAAAACAACTGTGGAAGGGAGGTGGGGGGGGGGAATGGGCATAGAAAGCAGTCAGGACATACTTATCAAAAAAGATAACACAAAAAATTTTCCAGAACCAGGACATGGGTCTTCAGATTAAAACAAAACAAAACAAAAAGTCCATCCATCACCCAGCAAGGAAAAAGACAAACCAAGAGACCAACAAACAAGATCTTAAAAGCTTGTGGAGGGTAGTGAGCAAAACCAGAGAAATGCCTTCAAAACTGTAAGGGAAAAGTATTTCCAACCTAAAATTCTACACTCAGCCAAACTATTAGTCAAGTGTGAAAGAGGAATAAAGACATTTTCTGACATGCAGGGAATCCAAAAATATGCCTCCCATGTGCCATTATTTTCAGGAATCTACTAGAGGATGTCCTCCATCAACATGAGAGCATAAATCAAGAAGGGAATGGTTGAGGGTCCAGGAAAAGGGATCTAGTGCAGGAGAGAAGTAGAGGGCAACCCCAGGATGGTCATGAAGGAAAAGATCCCCCCCCAAGTGGTGGGGCCACAGAACACATTATACAGATTGGGGCAGGACAAAGAACTCCAGGAGAAAAACAAACAGCAACTATAACAACAACAACAAAAACAGAAAGAAACTACTGGATTACCGGATGCATTTAAAGTACAATTTTTAAAGGCCTATTGACTCAAAGGAAAGCACAAAGTAGAAAAAGGAGAAAATATATACTGGTAGCACAGGGCAGTAGCAATGTTTACAGGGTCACAGAACTACACATATGAATAATTATTTCACTAAAAGCTATAGTAAAACTTGGTTAGGAAGAGATCGGAAGTGGGTGTAGGTTTGGGACACAGTGTAAGGCAAGATGGGGTGAGTGTAAAAGAGGTGCATCCTCATCTCCCATCATACAATATCAGAAGATAACTTCAGAATTAGTAAATCAGGAAATGTCCATATAAGCATGTATTTAGAAATACAGAGGAGGGAACAATTGAAATAATTGGAAGATTTCATTTCTGGAGGTAAGCCTGTGAGGTAGGAAAAAAGTAAATAAAGGGATTACTATTTTTCTTCATAAGTTTTCAGGTAATACTTGACTTTTTAACATATGAAATGGACACCTTTGATGAAATGAAGATTAATTTGAAGAAGGAAGAAGAAGAGAAAAAGGACGGGGATGAAGAGAAAAATAATCTGTAGAAATATCTCTGTCCTCAAGAATGAGGTCTAGGTCTTCTGGGCAAGGTGACAAAATGATCATGGACTTCCATCTGAGTCCTCTAGACACCCATGGAAATGCCCCCACAAAGCACCCAAACACAGTGCAAACCCACGAGCCAGCCATGGGAAAGATGTCTGTCTCCATACATGATACTGAGAGGGATTTCTGCTGACAAAATACAAAGAGAATAACAAAGGTCTTCCCCTGGTAGACTTCTCCCACCCACACTTAAGGAGAAAGAGAGTTTCGCAAGGGCGGAGAGGCCACCTGGAAGGCCAGTGAGTGGCCAAGAAGAGAGAAGCAAGAGAGTCCACGTGCCCAAGACCCAACATGGAAACAGAAACACCAGTAGAGAGCCTTGAGTTTTCAACACGTCCTCCTCCTACAGTCACCTTCCCAAAGGACTGTGGTCGCAGTACGATGGGTGCTTTTATGCAGCACATTACGGTTTTCAAAGCACTCTCTACATCTTTGCTCCTTGCAAATGCTCTGAGCAAGCATTTGGGCAGGTGTTATATCCGTTTTCCAGATGAGAAACTGAGGCTGAGAGAGATCAGATGACTTGCTGGAGTTCCTATGGCCAGGGAAGACCAGAGCAGGGACAAAAACAAGAGGTCTTGGCAAACCCCAGGGCCCTTTCACTACACCCCAGTGTCCCTGTAAAGGCAGATGGATGCAAGATGGGTGCAGAACACTATGGAGCCTGTGGTGGGAAACTCAGCTCGGGATTCTGATCCGTCGCACAGTCCACTAAGAAATGTCCCTTCCCCTTGTGACTAGGCACACTGTGCAGAGGACACCTGCCTGGCTGGAGCAGCTTACGTTGGAACTCCTCGAAGAAAAATGAGGGTGTATGCAATCACTCCATGCCATATAGAACTTGTTATCGCGGGAGCCCATGTGAGTCGAGTATAAAGAGGTTAAAGAAGGCTTTGAATGATAATATGGTCAATTGATCCAAATTGGATTATTAAGAAGGGAACTGGAACCTCTCTTGCGGTTTGGAAAAATAATCCCCCGGAGAACTATGGAAAATTCTTTGGCTTTGTGACAGGGTTAACGTCAACAAAAGAATCCCAATTATATACCTTCTTTTCTTCCATTCCTGATTTTGAGGCTTATAGCTTTTGGAATTACTTCATTTCTGACAAATTTACAAATACAAAAGTATTGGTTCAACAAGTCACATTTCTAATGAGATGTGCTGACCTCTTAGCATTAGGGTTCAAATCCTATGAAAGGACTTCACCTCTGTTAAGAACAGTTTCATTCTGGGGGGAGATAATCTAGTATAAATTCCCTAGCACTAGGGAGAACTTTTTATATTGATTTTTTTTTTTATCAAAGGACAGCCAGGAAGCAAAAGGTGAAGAGAAGGTGTAATAAAAGTTATAGACACAGAGCAAATAGGAAAAAAAAAAGAGAAAATATAAGTAGCAACATAAAGGAAATAAAAATAGGGGGTCACAGGAACAGAGCCTCACCCATTACATGCCTCCGTGAAAAAAGGCGAATGCAAAATTTAAATTAATTTAGTGGAAAATTCTGAATGGAAAGAAGGAAGCTGAACAGAGATCTGGGAGAACAGGCAAAAGGGGAGGAAATAGTAAACACCTTGGAGAAGAGAGATTAAAACTTGACATTGAAGGTGAATCATTCAAGTGGGCAGCACTGGGACCCAGACAGAGGGACTCTGAATGCAATTAAGAAAGGAACTAAGGGAGGATGAAGGAGACGGGGGTCCTAGAGACTGAGGTGTGTCGGCGAAGTCTCCAGGAGTTCTGCCCTAGATAAAGTCTCCAGCAATCAAACATGTGAATTAGTCCAGATCCTTTCGCCCACCGTCTCCCCCATGACAATCGTGTACATTCTCATTCCCGAAGTATCTTTCTAGTTAAGTCTGTCTGACACACTGAGCGGGCCCCCTGGATGGCCACAATCTAGAATAAACAATGCCGCAGAAGGCACCATGATAGTGCTCGGTTCTAATCGCCAAAGGCTTTCATGGTCCTTGTTACTTGCTATCAGCAACCACTGAACTGAGAGTCATGCCTGGTCCTATAATCCCTCCCTTGATAGGAGGTAGGTTTCCCAAGTAAAAGCTGTAAATCTTTGTCATTCCTCCTCCAGACTTCCAGCTCATTAGAGCAATTAGAGATGCACAGAGCATATAATAACAGATCATCTGCCACCATTTCCCAGTTGCTATCTGACCACACCACTGGGGATGGGGGTGGAGGGGGGGGACAGTTCCAGGGATTCCAAGCCCCGAGACCATCAGTGGGATGTTGGAGTCATGCAGCTCAGGCAACGTGAAGGATGGAGGGAAGTGAATAATGCAGAGAACTTTTTAAGGATTCAGTCCTACGTCCTCCTTCCCGCAGGAAAGGAGCCAAGATGCAAGACGTCTTTCCCCAGGGAGGAGGAGGGAAGAAGCCCAGGAAATTGATTCTGAATCCCCAAAGGGAGAGAAGACTAAATCTCCTGTAATGTGTTGATAGAAGACATAACTGCCCGTTTCACCACTCTGTCTCCCAGGCACCCAGGATGGGGAGCTCAGAGTCCTCTCTTACTTTCCCCCTGTGGCTTTCTCCCTTGTCAGTGCCTATAAACTCTTATATAGTAACATCAGCCACTCTCTCCATCCCCAGAGTCCCAGCCTTGGTTGAGTGTCACAATCTCTGACTGGAACTCATGCCATTGCCTTATGACTGATACCCCTGCTTCATCCCCCTGCCCCCATTCTCCTACCAGCTCATCCTTCATGCCGATGTCTTCCTAAGACAGAGCGTTCTTCCCTTCTCAAGTAACCTGGAGAGTAGGGCTCCTCTTCTGTTACTGAAATCAAGACCACTTTATTCTGGTATCTGAGGCTCTCCATAATCTGGCCCCACATACATTTCCACTGTGCACTCCTTCGGATACAGTCAACACCAGGCTAAGGATTGTCCTCAGCATCCTGCACACACACCAGGTTTTCCTGTGTCTCTGCTCTGCTTTGCCTCCTTCTGGGGCTGTCTGACCAATACGTTAGCTCCCCGGCTCACCCCATGCTAGTCTGAATTGACATGCACTGTAAGGGAAAAAATACACCAGATCCTAAAGACTTAATTAGGGAAGAAAGCAAGCAAAATATGTATCTCTTATGTGTTGATCTGAGATGTGCCATAAGATTTCAAAGTCTTTGTACAAAAAAAATAATTGTGAAAATACCCCACTAATAATTTTTATAGAGATTACATGTAGAAATGGAAATGTTTTGGATATATCAGGCTAAATACAGCATATTATTGCATTTAATTTTACCTCTTTTCTTTTACTTTTTAATTCAGCTACCAGAAATGTTTTGATTCCTTGTGTGATGCTCTCATGTGACTTGTATCATATTTCCACTCGACAGCGCTGATCTAGAATGACCGTCGTCCCTAACTCCACACGTGCCGTCCAATCCGGTCTTCAAAGCCCAGATTGAACCTATTGTGCATTAAGCTTCGCACACCCACAGAGGCCAGAACTGATCATTTTCTCCTCTGAAATTCTGTGAGTCTCCTCTACTCTCTTATCATCAGTCCCTTGTACATTATAATTATCTCTGTCTATACCTCTCTATAATACACCACCAGCCCTTCAAAGGCAAGAGCTAATTCTGCTTCATGTCCCAGTTTCAGTGTTGCCTGGTGATGGAGAGCATCTGTTTCTACACCAGGCAGACTCAGGTTTGAATATTAATTCCATGGTTTGCCAGCTGTGTGATGTTGGCTCAGTTATTTAACCTCTCTGGACCTTGTTTCCACATTATCAAGCAAGAACAATAGCAATGCCTGTTTTGTAGGGTTGTAGTGAGGGTTAATGAAATGATATAGATAAAGCACTTGGCATGGTGTTTGGCATGGAGCAACTTGAAAGGAAATGGTAATAGTTACGAGGATGCACTTACCCCTGGTGTTTGTAGGGTACTCCAGAGAAATAGAATCAGAGAATCAATGATACATATCTGTGTGTATGTGTAAATGTATAGTTATATTAATTTATACTTATATAAAGTATACTTATATACTTATATATTGATTAATATTGTAAATATATTTATTACCTATAAAGAGAATTTTACATCAGGAATTGGCTCATACAATTGTGGGGACTGGCAAGTCTGAAATCTGTGGGGCAGCCGGCCAGCTGGAAAGGTAAGAGTTAACGTTGCGGTCTTTAGAATTATCTTGGGGGGAAACATCAGTTTTTGCTTTTGAGACCTTCAACTGATTGGATGAGGCCCACCTACATTATAAAGAGTAATGTTGTACCGGGGCGCCTGGGTGGCTCAGTCATTGAGCGTCTGCCTTCGGCTCAGGTCATGATCCCAGGGTCCTGGGATCGAGCCCCGCATCGGGCTCCCTGCTCTATGGGAAGCCTGCTTCTCCCTCTCCCACTCCCCCTGCTTGTGTTCCCTCTCTTGCTGTGTCTCTGTCAAATAAATAAATAAAATCTTTAGAAAAAAAAGAGTAATGCTGTACTCAGAGTATACTGATTTAAATGTTAATGATATCTAAAAGAACAAAAAAACAAAAAACAAAACAAAAAACAAAACCCCCTCTCAATAAAACAACCTTCACGGCATCATCTACATTGGTGTTGGACCAAGCAACTGGCCATCACAGTGGCTTTGCCAAGTTGCCACATAAAATTAACCGTCACACCCATCGGAGAATGTGCTATTTCTTAAACACGTTAATGAGGGTTTGTTTTCCTCGCACCTCAGATCCTTAGATCAGAGAATGAAGTTCATTAACCTGCTGCTTCCCGATCCCCAAACAATCTGTGCAGGGGTTGTGTCGATCAACAAATGCTGCATTTATTGAGCGCCTACGATGTACTGCCAACTGCTCAAAGTGATGGGGGGGTGGGGTGAAGAAGGCACTAGGGGCTTATGTTCTAGTGGGTGGAAGCAGACAGAGAACACGAAACACCAGCCAATGAGACACTTCCGGGTACTGAAAAGCGCCAGGAGGGATGTACAGCAGTTAATGTGATAGGGCTGGAGACACTTCAAGAGGTGGTCACTTTGCTAAATGATCACAGTCAGTCCCTGTGAGGTGCATTAAGTTGATGCCTGAATGCAGTCAAAGAGGCCATGCAACATGGGGACACAGAGCTGCATGAAGCACAGGGATTGTCCCAGAGCACTTTGGACTATCCTGACCTCCCTGACACCAAGATCACTGGCAACACCCCTACTCGCCCGCAAAGCTTCCCCAGCGCCAACTGCTGAGGCCGCAGAGGTTTCCAGAGCTGTGGGAAAATGCGAGCTCCACCCACACACATTCCCATACACCCCTCTCCTCTCTGCTTACCCTCTCGTGCTTACCTCTCAGCGGTCTGCAAACATGCCTCCGGTCTGGAGCATGGATACGGCTGGCCTGGTGTGTGCATGAACATGCACGTGTGAATATGCATGTGCATGTGTGTGAGTGTGTGAGTAGATGGGTGTGGGTACATGTGTGTGAGTGAGTTTGGAAATCCATGCATGAGGTATGTGTGCATGGGCATTTGTGGGTATGAGCGTGAGTACATGTGTTTGTGTGCGTGAGCATGCGTGTGTGTGTGAATGTGTGTGTATGAGCATGTGTGTGTCAGCATGCATGTGTGCGTGAATTGTGAGTTCTAATTGAAAACTTGGTTCATTTTCCCCTAATCTTTAATCCTCGCTATCAGTAAAACCGGATGGTGCTCATTGATCCAGAAGGGGAACTGTTACTCAAGGCAAAGAAATGCCAGTGTCTCCAACAGGCTGTCTGGCAAACTGGCTCCTGTCCACACCTGTAAAGGTCCTCTGACTTCCCTAACATGCTAAAGGGAGCCAAGGAGCTTCTACTGAAAACTCTTGAGTTCACCCACGGCAGGGGGAGGGGGTAGAAAGATATTACTGTTGAGGACAGACAAGCACCGATGTATGGCCTGCATTTCTCTGCAAGCGACTTTTTGCTGCTTTCTTCTGCTGACAACATCTCAGAGGACTGACCGAAAGCCTTACATGCGTGTGGTCCCATGTTCATCTGAAGTGCAGGTGTATGTTCACTATTTGGAGCTAGGATCCCACATTCAACACTCTGAGTGCCCTCAGCTAACTTCTCAGCATCAACTTTCCATTCCAATGTTATTTAGCATTGACTGTCCTCAGATAGAGCTTACTGCACTTCTGAAATCTTGCTTTGTCTTTAGTTGGTCTCAGTCTGTCATGTTCTAGAACATTCTCTTTGGGGGAAACAATTTCTCTTTGGAATTGGAAATAATTGATGAGTTTTCACAATGTAATAAGAGCTTGCACTTGCATTCCCAATTAATCCTAAAAGCCTATGAAGTTAAGGGAGGCAAAGTAACTCTAGTAGGTGGATTCTTTTCATCAGAGATGAAAGAAACCCAATCTAAACTAGCCGAAACCTAAAAATGATGTATTGCCTCAATAGCTGAAAAGTCCCGAGACAGAGCTGATAGTTCAGGCAAGGCTGATCTGGAGTTTCCAAGGAAGACTCTGAGAATTTGTGGTCTTCTATCTCTTGATTCTGCTTTCTTTTGTGTTCGTTACATTTTCAGGCAGTGTTTCCAAAAGAGGTGGCAGAAAACACCACTGTCGCCCTAAGTTTGCATTGTCTAAATAACTAGAAATATAGGCAAAAAAATAATGTCTCTTTTCTCAAAAGATCCTGAAAAATTCCCGTAGCTGATTCTCATCAGCTGGAATGGGTCACATGACCATTCTAGACAGAGGACAGGGTCAGCCTCCCCAGGACCATACAGCCTGAGAAAAGGGAAGCCCACTTCCTCCAGAGAGATTTTGACAAACTTATTTTTAAATGTATCCATTCTTCTCGGGATGAAGAGGAAGATTGACTGGGGAATGACTCCCATTCCAAGAACTGCAGAAAGGATTACACCTAGTATTTTAAGATATTTCACTACGCACATTTTTTTAAAACCTAAATTCTTCCACCTGGTCTCCTTTGCTGGACACATACCCTCTTAGCTTGCTATTCCCCTCCTACCCACACACATCTCCATTCTGAAAATCACTACTAACAGCAAGTGGAGGATTTTAAAGCCTGGTTTCTGGGGAGGGGTTGGGTGAGGCAGTGGGGCAAGGAGAATTAGCCTCTTTATAGGTTCTAAACTAGGGTGCCCAAGCTCAAACTTCTTTTCCAAATGTTTGTTCTGCAAAGCACTATTTCCTTAAGATTCAAGTAGGAAAAAAGTTTCTGTGATCAAATAAGGTTTGAAAAACATAGTATATTAAATGTTCCTCCTTAGAGACTCACAAATTAAAAACTCTGAGAAGTTCATCAACAAGAAACCAGATTAACTCTCCTGATATACCATTTATCAAACTGATCTGTCCTCAAAATACTTTTCATAAGTGACACATATTGACATCTTCGGAACAAAATGATATATGTTGGGACATACTGGTCTGAGGAAGTTTCACAAAAGCCATAGACTTTTATCTTTCCATACCATCAATCAAGTTGGACGGTAGAATAAAGTCCTCTTGGAGATCCAAGTTCTCAAAAAAAGTACCTCCCGTGTACCTTTCATCAGGAAGCTATGGGAAGGTATGTGCCAAGCAAGGGAATAAAATGAGAAATGGGAAGACATGAATGTGAGAAGCAGGGGATTAAATTCATGAAAGAGAAGGAGACCCCAAGATGCATCAGCACATCAGTAAGAAAGGCAACCAGTCCAGGCTGGGGCAGATCAGATGTTTCCTGGGGAGATTTGTTCAGGAAGATGAAATTGCTAAAATATCCTTGTTGCAGCATCTAACTTTAGGAGTAAAGTTAGAATATTGGACAAGTTTGAAATAAGTAAAAAGCAAGAAAAAGTTATAAAGGAATACCATTACTAACTCCGGAGAAAGCAAAATATTGTAGAGTGAAAGAGCATATTGATCTTACCAAAATCAGGATGTAGGTTTTATATTTGTATGTAGAGAGAGGGAACATTCTAATAATGTCTCCAGTCCTGCATCCTTTCCTACACCCATGTCCTTTTACCCGGTAACCTTGCAGTTGTCACATAATCCAACCTGGGCAAAATGACCTAACCTGTGTCTTGATCTTGATATCAACCATGTGGCTTGCTTTGGCCAATGGGATGTTACCAGAGGCTTCAAAGGGGCTTTCTCTCTTGTGTCCCTACCATTTCCATGAGATCATGCTGAGGGCAGCCTGCTAGGGGATGAGAGTCACATTGTGGAGAGCCTGATTACCCCATTTGCCCAAATTACTCTGGCTGAATCCAGTCTAGATTAGCCAATCCCAGTCAACAACCAGACACAGGAGAGAGCTCAATCTAGACCAACAGAACTGCCTGATTGATCTGCAATTGAGGGAAATATACATGATTTTTGCTTTATGTCACTGGGGTTTTGTGGTCCATTTTTATGTAGCATTTTGTGGCCAGAGATAAGTAATACAGGGAAAATGGGGCTGGGAAGTGTACATGATGATGGAGGTGGGAAAAAAAAAAAGAGAGCTAAAAACTTTATCTTTCATAGGAAATAGAAAGTCAATAGTAGTGCCTAAGATTTAAGCAAAAAGAAGAACAAGAAGGAAGAGAAGGAGGAGGAGGAGAAAAAAATAAAAGAGGGAGAAAGAAAAGGAAGAAGAAGAGAAGGAATGCAAGCATATATCACTGAAAAACATGTAAAGCTGAAGTAGCAGCCTTGGTGAAGGAGAAATAATGGAAAAGAAGGGTGAGAGACAGTTTTCCTACTTAACTCTTTCATCTATATGGATATATACTGTTAATAAAAATTAATATAAAATGAATTTTTAAAAATAAGGACACAAATAAAAACTCATAAAGAAGATTTGGGCTTAAAGTCAAATAAATTAAAAAAAAACAACAACCATGAAACTGAGAAACCAAGAGATAAAAATATACGAGAATAGACTTGACCTGGTGAAGCCATTGATGAGGCCCGGCATTTGGTTAATGAGATTTTGAAAAAGAGAGCAGAGGGACAGAGATTATCAAAAAAACAATGTAAGTCTATCTTCCAGACCCAAATGGCACAATAATCAAGATTGAAAAGAGTCCTAAGCTTTCATTAAAGATACACCTTGTACTTCATGATTTTAGGAGACAAAGGGTGAAAAGAACATCCAAAACTTTGAAAGAAAGAATAAAACAATTTCCCCACCAAGAATGATCAGACTAATATCCAAATGCTCATCAACATCAGTAGAGGCTAGAAAACAATTATGAGACACCTTCAAATTTCTGAGGAAATGTGGTTTTCAACTAAGCCGAATCAGTGATCAAACATAAAGAGTAGATAAAATAGTGATCCAACATAAAAGGTCCCAAGAAAGGGAAAAGATGGGAAACAGAAACTAGTGGAACCAATCCAAGAGAACAGTGACGGGAAATCCCGGGCCTAGGAAATAAGTAGTTCAGATAGTGAACAAGAACATAAGCCCTCCTTCCCCACGAGATCTGAGGGGCAAATGAAACCAATATAATATGTGATTGGGTGGAGGGAACAGAAAAAAAAATGAAGATATAAGAAAGGTAAATGATACAAGAAAAAAATGAGCGGCAATTTGAAATCCAGAAAAAAAAGTACAAAAAAGATAGTATGGTTATAATACCTGGTTTCAGGGCGAATAGTATTTGCATAGTTAAACCATGTAAACATTGTTTTTCAACTTTCCTTTTTGAGAATCGACTTGTAGATAAAGCACGAACAACACAATTACATTTCTGGAATAGAATAGAAGTGGAATGAACCTCAATTTGGTAAAAATTTAAAGTATAGGTGGCAAAAATAAATAAATAAATAAAATACAGGTGGCAGAATCTGCAAGGCAGAGATGGGGAGGAGAGCTAGGGTTTAAGATTAGCAGCACAAATACCTTTATTTTACTCAGGGAAGAGTTGAGAGATATTGTCTATAACTGATGGGACAATAAACAAATCTGTATATATGGTATAAATGTAAAGAATAGGGACGAAAGAAAAAAGATGATATTAAAATCTGGGAAAAGAAGAAGAAAAGGTAAGAGTGCGGGGATTATGAATGAGTTAACCCTCACCTATATAACCAAAGTCAAAATATAATGTCTAAAATTGAAACTTTTGTATTGCTGTGTAAGCATATTATTATAGATACCGAAGAAATGGCTTAAGGAGTTCAAAGCTACTCGGAGAAAAAAGAATTTAAGTTCAGAAAAGATGGAACAGGATATCATGTTTTTGTCATGTATAAACCCTTCAAACACATTAATTCTTTAACCACATGGAGAAATATATACATGTGTATATATAAGTATATATATAATCATATATATATTACTCCAATAAATAAATTTATTTTAAAGAAATTCAACTCAATTCAAAAAACCATAGTTTCCCTCTGCTTTGTTCTCCTCTTTACTTATGTCTAATCTGAACTCAGCTCACAGTTCAAGAACTGGGGGAACAGGGTGTCCTTCACCCAGACCCTTGACTTCCCCCAACCTCCAGCCCCAACTAAGGTCTGGCTGGCTAGGGCTGAGATTCCAAGAGGGAGCCAGGGAAAACTCTGCAGATAAAGTATTCATACTGAGTTTGAGATAGGCAAGAAGGCCTAAATGAGAAAGGACAGCACAGCAGGTGACCAAATGTTCTGGCAAATGTCACAGCATGAAACATCCTCACACCATGCCATGCAAATTAAAAAAAAAAAAAAAAAGCCAAGCAACTCTGAGCAGCTTTAAGACCCACTTTATGTCACCCCCTAACGACCTACTATAGACAGCTTTATCTTTAAAAATATGCCATAAGGTCTGTACTTACCTAAAAAGATGTCTGCAATCTAAGTTTTTATTTTTTTATTTATTTAATGCTTTTATTTTTAAAATTCCGTTTTAGTTTGTGAATGTTCCATACGAGCTTAAAATAGATACGTAATCAGCAGTTGTTAGGTGCAATTTTCTATGTATGTCAATTAGGTCTGTTTTATTAATCATGGCTTTTAAATCCTTTATGTCCCGATTGGCCACTGAGATCATTTGAGATAGGTTCTGGGTCACTTCTCATTCGTCTCTACTTCTAGAGCGCAACCACTCAAGGCTACACCCCTGCGCTGGGTGATTCACCAGGGCCTCCATCCTTAGTGTTGAGAAAGCCAGTCTCATGCATGCTGTTTTTCAGCCCCTGCAGAGTCACATAAAAGTGGTCTTGTGCCTGAAAAAAATTGCCTTACAGGGAGATCAGCAGCCTTCGGAGTCTGGGTGGGGCAGAGTGCCTTGTTTGAGAATATCCTTCCCTGTTCCAGGTTCTTTGCTCTGATTGGGTGTGTTTCGTATGGCACCTGGCTATCCCCACTGCTGGATCTATTCCTGGCAGAGAGAGAATACAGTCCTTCACCTGCAGACCATTATCTTTCATCACCTGCAGGACAAGACCTTTTGGCCATGGGGGACCCACACTCACGATCTTGCTCTGTCTCTTGTCTATGTAGACAAAGCACTCTTCAAGCCAGTGCTGGTGTGAGTCATGTCTTTCTTGGTGACCCCGGTATCTGCAGACCATGGGTTGACCTCCGGGAACTGCTGCTCCCAGGGCGGGCAACAGGTATCACATCCTGTTATTTAGCAAGTTCTGGATATTTAGCATGTTCTGGACTCTGATTTGTGTTCCTTACCCAAGCAGAGCTGCCAAAGGTTTTCCTTAGTTCTTATCTACCATTCCCAGGATCATCAGTGCCTCCAAAGGAAAACAGCCCCACAGAGCCATCTCGCCTCTGGATTTCTGTCTTCTTTCTGTCTTGTTAATTCTCTGATGGCTGCAGGAAGACTTTTTTCTTCATATTTGTCTGGCCTTTGTAGATGCCCACTAATAGAGAATTGATTCAAATGACCTCATCCACCATTACTGGAAGTAGAAGTCCTTGATGAGAGATGTTACTTACTTTTTTACTGTACTCCATATTGTCCCAGTCTTTTACAATGAGAGTGCGTTGTTCTTCGATTCCTTTATAATGGGGGGGGGGGAGCCTTGTTTCATTTACAAAAGATAACGTTAGCAAAAGAGAATACCAAGAAACCCCAAACTCCAGGACTCTATTCTATACCTATGAGACTGTATTTTTAGTCCATAAATGTCCAGTCAGCCCTCAGTGGGATTAGCTAGTGGGCATGTGAGGGAAGAGTTCTTGCTGTAAAAATACATCCTTCTCTTATTTCTTTCAATAAAAAGGTCCTTTAATTGACAAAGGAAGAAAAAAGTAATTACTTGATTTTAGTACAAATAATTTTCTATTAGAAACACTGTATAGTCCACTTGCTCTCAGAAATTCAGTCTAGGGGGCACCTGGGTGGCTCAGTTGGTTAAGCGACTGCCTTCGGCTCAGGTCATGGTCCCAGGGTCCTGGGATCGAGTCCCACGTCGGGCTCCCTGCTCTGCAGGAAGCCAGCCTGCTTCTCCTTCTCCCACTCCCCCTGCTTGTGTTCCCTCTCTCGCTGTGTGTGTCTCTCTCTCTCAAATAAATAAATAAAATCTTAAAAAAAAAAAAAAATTCAGTCTAGTTTCTCTTCCTGCTAAGAAAAGATGTTCATTTTGAGCCAATTAACAAGATAAGGAGTTGGGTGAGCCTTTCTGCTCGTCTGTCTCACCTGAACACACAGCAAATTCCAACCCAAGTCCTGGCTCATCCATAAAGCCTTTCCAATGCCTTGGCCAACACTGATTGCTTTCCCACTTAAATAGGACTCCTAATGTGGTCCCTGCCTGACTTGGTGGTTTAAGGATCAAAAGGAAACCTCCAGGAAAGCAATTTATAGAGCATAAAGCAACATAGAGGCAGAAACTATAAGTCTAATCTTTAAAGAAAATTTTATTTCCTTAACCCTTTGACAAGGATGGTATTTTTTTTTTTTGCTTCTTTTATATTTCCCCCCAAAGATTTAAAACAATGTTGAGCACATAGTAGGAACTCTAAATAATCGGTTGAATGGCTTAAAGAAAGAGCAAAACATCAGTATTTACAGTAAAACTTCCTTACTTCCTACTTCACCAAATCTGCATTGAAAGCAGGTTGTCAGATACCAGCCTGGATCAGTGTCCTTTCAATTATTAGAGTAAAAATGTGGCTAGACCACTCGTTCAATATACCAAACTGAGTACATGTCTTTGCTTCTCATCCCTCCTGAAGCCTATTCATAAGGACGTTTCTGTTTGCTTGTTGTTTATTTTTTTATCCCAAGCACAAAACAGAAAAGCATAAAGAATAAGGGACATCAGTAAGTGAAAGATTTGCATCAATAGGAAAAAAATGGAAAAGTCCAAAACATGGACAGTCGATGGGATCTGGCAAAATATTAACATGTGTTAAATCTAGGCAGTAGATGCAGTAGATAGCCTGGGTGTCCTGATGTTTGTCATATATTTAAAATATTTCATAATCATAAAAAAGTAAAATAAAATTGAAAGCAGATGAAAGGTACCGATGGGTGAAGCAGAGCAGACAACTCCACGGCCCGCGATGAGCAGAGGGGCTGCCTCGCAGAAGTTAGCCCGAGTGTGTGGCAGAGCCCAGAAGGCTCAGGAAGACCGACGCGGGCACAAAGTAAGGAATGGGCTGATATAAGGGGAGTAATTAAACACCTATCACAGGAGCGCCTGGGTGGCTCAGTCATTAAGCGTCTGCCTTTGGCTCAGGTCATGATCCCAGTGTCCTGGGATCGAGCCCCGCGTCGGGCTCCCTGCTCAGCGGGAAGCCTGCTTCTCCCTCTCCCACTCCCCCTGCCTGTGTTCCCTCTCGCTGTGTCTCTGTCAAATAAATAAATAAAATCTTAAAAAAATAAAGGTCTATCACAAACTTCTCCATTTCCCAGAAAGATAGCATCCACTCAAGCATTTACTCCCAGACTTAAATGTTCAAGGTCTTTCTCGGAGCCCCTGGATGGCTCAGTGGGTTGCGTGTGGGACTCTTGATCTCAACTCAGGTCTTGATCTCAGGGTCTTGAGGTCAAGCCCCGGGTTGGGCTCCACGCTGGGCCTGGAACCTACTTAAAAAAAAATTTTTTTCAAGGTCTTTCTCTAAAAATCTAAAAATTAAGCTAGTCCTTGGGGACAATGAGGTCAAACTGAGAATCTGCAATCCAGAACGTAACTTTGTCTGGCATCTGCGAAACCCCAGACCTTTCCCCACTTGCACTGACCCTACAGGAAGCCCACCCAGCTCACAAAGTTCCCGGAGGTCTTCCTGGACCCTGATTCTTATATACAAACAAGCATAAAGTTCTACCAGGCAATCAGAGGACAGGATATATCCAGTATGACAGAGATATGACAGATACACAAACAGAAAACGGAGCCCTAAAAAAATAAAGATAATTTTTTTAAAAGGGAAGAAAACTTTAAAAATAGACAAACACCTCTTCTGAATCTGCTTAGAGATGCTGAACAGTGTTGTATTCTCATAGCAAGAATGGGAATAAAGGCAAAAATAAGAAAGAGCTTTATTGTTATAAGAAAGAAAGAAAGAAAGAAAGAAAGAAAGAAAGAAAGAAAGAAAGAAAGAAAGAAAGAAAGAAAAGAAAGAAAAGAAAGAGAGGAAAGAAGGAGGGAGGGAAGGAAAGGAAAGAAAAGAAAAGAAAAGAAAAGAAAAGAAAAGAAGGAGCTCCTGCAAAGAACAACTATGAATGAAAGCAGAAATTTAAAATTCAGTAGTGGGTAGATGCACCTATTTGAGGAAACCTCCAAAAATAAAAAAAAGGAAAGAAGGAAAAGGGACAAAGAAAATTAATTCAGGAGGCCCTGCATCCAGAAGAAAGAGGACAGAAAAGTAAAATGAGGAAATTACCAAGGAGACAGGAGCAGCAAGGCCCCCAAAGTTGAGAAGAGAACAGAGCATCTGGGTAGGAGTGGTTCCCAGGGGCTAAGCTGGGCCTGATCCCTTGCCATGCCCTGCACTCAGGAGCCCACCCTGAGTCCGTGTTTCATTCCAGAGGTTTCTACCCCCTGGACTCCGGCACCTGGCCACTTCATTCCCACCTCCTGACCTGGGAGGGTTTGGAGTCCCACTGTCTAGCCTCACACTGGTAGGCAAAGAGCGAAAACAAACCTGCTTATTTTCTTGCATGAGCGAAGTAAGGCACCATCCTAGGACAAAACCTTGGGGCCAGAAGCTGGTCCACCTGGTGGGGAGGCTGCAGAGGTGGGAGCTGCTTTGGAGGAAGGGAATTCCTCACTCCTGGAGTGAGTGGTACTGACTCCCCTCCCTTTTCCTCACTGGAGAGAGAAAAACCACCATAGATCAGCCTCACTATGCACCTCAAGAACTTTACCCCCAACCTTGCAAAGGTTTATATTTTCACTCAAAGTGTCACTTGCATCTCCATATGCATGAGGTCCCATAATTAAAACCAGACCCCAAACTGTTTTTAGGCTGTGATGACAATATTTTACACCGTACAGGATTCTGAGAATATTTCAGGAAACCAAGTAGGTGTGCAAAGAGCGTACAAGGATATTCATTGCCTCATCAGCCCTAACAAAGGAAAGACGGAGGTGTCCTGAATGTTCAGTTCTATGGAAATGGGTAAATAAGCTGAAGTGTATTTACACAATATAGTACAGTGATCTGAAATTATTAATCCCGAGGAATGTTTAACGGCATGGGAAAACGTTCATGGAATAATATTAAACGGAAAAAGTAGTATAAAAAATACACAGTATGGGGCACCTGGGCAACTCAGTCAGTTAAGCATCCGACTTTTGATTTATGGCTCAGGTCATGATCTCAGGGTCCTAGGAAATCTTCAAAAAAATACAATTCCAGCGGGGGGTGAGGGGGTAAAAGCATAAACATTTTTGTATGTATGCATGCATGTGCATACACACACACATATGCTCTTATATGTCTGATAGGAAATAAATACTCTTAAGATGTTAATTGTATTTTTGTCTCTGTAGGGGGGCTATGGATGCATTTTATTTACTTATGTGTATCCTTGTTTGTTTCTTACCCGATCTTCTAAGTTTTCTGCAAAGTGTATATATATCATTTTTATGATTGGAGGAAAAAAAATCATCATGAAAGATAGGAAAAGATGTGCCAGGAATCAGATTCTCTTAACACGCAGGACTGAAAACAGGTCTCACCCTGAGGATCAAGTTCTATGCCGCCAATACTCCCGTCATCCTTCCTTCTGCCCCCCAGTCAGTGGAAAACCTAAGCGAAGAAAATCAGACAGGGACCCATCGGGCTGCTTCCATCAGGTGCTGATTGCTGTTCAGGTGCGCCCACACCTGGTGATGCTCAGCTGCAGACTCACCTCAGGGCAAAGGAAGAGTCACATGCCAATTTTTCTTGCATGTTACTCACACTGGGCACCTTCCCACTCGCTTACCTGGACAGCCGAGATGCCGTATTCCTGTTCTTCTCCCGTGGAATCCACCTGGCACTAAACATCTGGCTGATGTTACCCTCGAGTAACAAGTGATCCTGAGAAAAAAATTACAGCAATTACAGCAGGAGCAATTCGGCGGTGCTATCATTCCATTAATCTTCTTGGAAAGAAAGGAATTTGCTCTGCATTCCTCCAGGCCTGTGGTCTTTCAAGGAGTGCTGATTGGATTCTGTTCACTTGAAAGCATTTTGCAGTTCCCCATCCACACCCTAAAAATACATGTCAGCCTCTGGCAAACACTTGTGCCCCCAAAGAATGGTCTAGGGAGTGGACACCCCCCATGGACATGGCTTGTCACACTGACTGATCTCAACTGGCTACTTGGAAAGAAAAAAAAAAAAGGCCATTCCATACCTGAGCTGTGCCCACTACCCGTGATTCATTTTAATTGTCACAAAGAAGATTTGATATCGGGTGACAGGTGCATTCAGGTAGGGGAGAATCCAGGTCCAGGCTCCATTGGCACTGATATGTTATCTGAGGTGGACAAGTAGGCAAGAGCAGCATGATTGGGGCAAACACTCAGAGCATTTAATGCGACGTGAAAAATCCATTTCACTTCCCTACCGATGCACTCACTTCACTTCATCATGAGAATTTGCTGGCTGCTTCCACCTAGCTCTGAGGTTAACCCGCCACAGCCTTTCCATGCCTTTCCTCATAGGGTTAACGTGAAGATCAAAGTAAGTAATGCACACAGAGAACCCAGCAAGGCTCCTGGCCCTGAATCAAGTGCTAGTAGGAATCACAGCAACAAACAATAACACTACGTTAAACAGGAAAGAATCTAGAAATCATCCTTGAGCAGACAAGGTTAAGGTCATCGAGCTATTTTTAGAGCTGGAGCTAAAACTCAAGTCTCCTGACCCCCAGTTCAAGGTTTTTGGGTTGTCCATAGCACTCATCGGCCACTTAGCAGGTGGGGTACAATGTATGTTTTATGTGTTTCCTGAAGCACAATATTCTCTAAATACCTGGCCCTTGAAAAATGTATGTTAATAACAATAGTCTGTAAAGAAATGAGCTGCTTCCTGATCCACGGTTCAATAATCAAGGTCACGTAACTCTGTTGAGGACACAATTCTTACTTTTTCCCAAAGGGGAGAAGACTTCTTTCCAAGCCCTTTTGTGTAATGTGCTGGGGAATTACTAAGGGCTACGTTTGTTGGATTCTTCCTGTAGCTGCTTGTTTTCTCCCTTACAGACACTCCCCCAGACCTCCGTACCCCAAGACCAATACTGCTCTCTTGGCATCCTCCACCCATATAATCAACATCACTGGAAAAATAGAGTAAGTGACGTATCCAAAGTCACACGAGAGCACCTTGCCTGTGACATTGAGCGGAACATTTTCCCAGAAACACCCTAACGGCTCCATTATAGCCACCGAAGACTAAGAGTTAAGAAAATCATTTGGAAGCAGCTTTAAAAATGGAAAATAGAGGGCGCCTGGGTGGCTCAGTTGGTTAAGCAACTGCCTTCGGCTCAGGTCATGATCCTGGAGTCCCAGGATCGAGTCCCGCATCGGGCTCCCTGCTCGGCGGGGAGTCTGCTTCTCCCTCTGACCCTCCCCCCTCTCATGCTCTCTCTATCTCATTCTCTCTCTCAAATAAATAAATAAAATCTTTAAAAAAAAAATAGAAAATATGGGCGCCTGGGTGGCTCAGTCGTTAAGCGTCTGCCTTCGGCTCAGGTCATGATCCTGGGGTCCCGGGATCGAGTCCCACATCAGGCTCCCTGCTGGGCGGGAGGCCTGCTTCTCCCTCTCCCACTCCCCCTGCTTGTGTTCCTGCTCTCACTGTCTCTCTCTGTCAAATAAATAAAACCCTTAAAAAAAAAATAGAAAATAGATGGTTACAGTGCTTTTATACTTACGGCTTTATTTCTTAAATGATTTGTATTTCTGTTTCCCTGTAACATCACACAGGAGGAGGAAAATCTTACAGTTTTTGAAAAAAGGAAATACATACACAACTACATTTATCTATAGCTTATCTGTATCTACATACTATTGTAGACAGAGTATAGCATCTTAAGGTACAGCATATCTTGAGGTTCTAGAGAATGAGAACAGAGAAAAGTCAAAGAGATTTCAAGATAGCATTAAGAGAAAAGGAATATAAAATTGCATAAACAACATAAATATTAACACATCCCTGTAGAGAATCCCCCACCGGAAGGGGGAAAGGTGTTAATTTGCTCTCTCTGGTGATGAGATGATGAGGGATATTTATTTTTTCTAATTAGAAAATCTTTATCAGGGGCGCCTGGGTGGCTCAGTTGGTTAAGCGTCTGCCTTCGGCTCAGGTCATGAGTCCAAGGTCCTGGGATCAAGCCCCACATCGGGCTCCCTGCTCAGTGGGAAATCTGCTTCTCCCTCTTCCTCTGCCTATCCCCTGCTCATGCACACACACACACACACACACTCACTCTCTCTCAAATAAATAAATAATAAATACTTAAAAAAATCTTTATCAAATATACATGGAGACTAAGCCACTTACAAGGAGGAGGGGCTTCTAGGAGATCCTAAAAGAGGAGGAGAGAGTCATGGGGGATGAAGGTCTTCTGCGGGGGGCGGGGGGGTGGGGGGGGGCGGGGAAGGGGGGAAGAAGAAGGATTCAAGGTTGGGAGCCCCTGTCCTTTAAACATAAATGTCTTTTACAAATGTGAGTGTACCTCCCATCTTGTATCTGGAGAAGGGCGTGAGAGGCATGCCCTTCACCATCACTCTTTGGGGAGGGAAACATTTTAAGGCAAGGTTGAGTCTGTCTGGAGGGCAGGACACTGGCATTATCCAGTTCATTCTGAGCATCAGTCCCGAGGGATGTTCGAGCTGCTACTTTTCCCCAGGTCAGCTCCAGCCTGAAGCGTTCTCCCCCAGACTCAAACACACAGGAAGCCGAGTGTCAGACGAAATTGGCACAGGGAGGTGTGGGCTGCCCTTGCGCTTTCAGGGGTAAAAACTTAACAACCTCAGTGTCACTTAGGAACAAAAGGCAGAGTGCTGGGGACACATCACTAGGTCTCTGGACACATTCCACTTTCAAAAAGAAGTTGGAGCCCAAGAAAATGGGTCTCAATACATCCAGTTAGGACTCACGATGCTAGTGCAAAATTAGCAAGTCCCTTCTGAAAAGAACCAAAAATTGAAGGCCATCAGGCCATCCCACGTACCAGGAATCCTCACAGTGGCGTGGATGGAAACATTCTGCTTCTGGAGCGATCTGGTTCAAACAGAACCCCTTGGTTAAACATAGCCTAGAAAGCAGGGCATAGCTCAGGTGATCTCCTATTCTGACCCCCTGTGAAACTCAAATCCCAGCCATTGTTGAGGAGTCCAGTTCACAAACAGTCCCCAGAGAGCAGAACCCAGACCTGGATGTGGAAGAGAGAGAGATTTTAGGAAGAACCCAGCTCAATAATTCAAACTGGTCTCAAGTGGAGCCATGTGAAGAGGAATGAGCTTGGAAATGACCAAAGCAGAAGCAAGAGCTCGTCGGTGAAACTCCTGAGCAAGATGGGGGCAAGAAAGAGGAGGCCAGGAATGATTTATAAGGTATCCTCATTCCAGTGCCTCCCCCCATCCTTTTAATTTCTCATCAGAAGCTCAGGGCAGCATGGAGGGAACTTCAGAATCAGGGGAATCTGAACTTGAACACCGATTCTGTCCCTCAGTAAGTGTGTGAACCTGAGCAAGTTATTTAATGTCTTTGCCTCTAAATCTCCTTATCTGTAAATTGGAGTGATGCTTCTTACACTGCGGGGTGCAGTGATGAACAGATACAGCGTGGGTAGCATGGACCCTCCCTTAAGTACAACGGGAATGGTCACCATCATGCACATGAGGAACCGGTGAGGATTCAGACTAGAATAGACCCTGCACACCATCTAGTCTGTCTTCCTCACTTGATACTGGAAGAAAGCGAAGTCTAGGAGGTGTGAATAACCAAATAACCCAAATCTGACAATAAGTTAGTGGTTGAGCCAGTTCACAGCCAGTTCCATTTTCTACCCACAAATCCCATACTTTCTCTCCACCTCTCAGCTTAGCATACTATCAAGAAATCCCCTTTCAACCAAGACCACCTCTCAAGCTCCAGATGTGACATTTATCAAGCACCACTCTCTGCACAAATCAATGTGCCAGACACAAGAGAGGCAGTGACAAAGCATAAGATGTGTACCCATGGGGAGCCCACAGTCTATTGATGAGGGAGCCGGAGATGGTTATCACAGTCCCTAGAGATGAAATGACATGCAGGAAATGCAGCCTGAACCCCACATTCTCCAAGCCCAAATACTGAAGGGGACAGGTGTCCGGCACCAAAGTGGTGTTTCTTTATCAGAAGCATGAACATTGCTCTTGTTTCTAGACCAGGATTTCGTAGCAAATGCTTGTGATGTCGGCCACAGCCCTGGGACATTCCAATTGGCAGAGGCCTCCTGTGGCCTAGGACATGTCTGGAAAAGGACAGAATCACTTGTAAAATTTGACATGCACGTCGTTTTTTTTTTTAAACCAACATCCTTCCTTCCTCTCTCGAGAGCACGGCCTTAGGTATTAAAGCCATATGCCTTCACATCAGCCCCTTGAACTATTTTTAAGATTTTTCCTCGACCCTTAAAAAAACCTTCTTGCCCCCAGAAAGGGACTTGCTCGACCAACAGAATATAGATAGGCATCGTAATCAGAACTTGGGGAAAGTGTACTCGACCATGGAGCCCATATCAAGGGGATCTCTTAAGCCTTAAGGCTATCCAGATGACGGCACTTGACCTGGTCATTTTATGTCTCTGGTCTCAGTTTCCTCATTTGTAAGTGGGAAGAATAAGACTAAGTGAGTGGAGGGTGAGGGAAACGAGGGAAGGTGGCCCAAAAGAGACAAAGTTCCAATTATAATATAAATCCATCCTGGGGATGTACTGTACAGCATGGTGACTATGGTTAATAATATATTTTTGCATATTTGAAAGTCACAAAGAGAGTAGACCTTAGAAGTTCTCATCACAAGAAAATAACATAAGTACGTGAGGTGATGGGTGTTAATGACCCTCACTGTGGTGATCATTTCACAATCTACGCAAATGTGGAGTCCTGACATTGTATGCCTGAAACTAACATAACCTTCTATGTTGATTACCTCTCAATAAAAAATAAAAGAATTAGCTTGATCGTTAGAAAGCCAATAGAGGAATGAAAACAAAATATTAAAAAAAATTTGATTCACACAAGAAAGGTAAAAGAAGAACAAACAAGCAGATGAGACAAAGAAAATAAGCAGCAAAATGGCAGACCTGGAAGTCACTTATTTCAGTAGCTGCAACAAATTTAAATTAATTAAATATTCCAGTCAAGGAAAAAAAAAAGCAAGAACCAATTATATGTTGTTTATAAGAGATAATCTTTAAATACATAGGGAACAAACAGATTAACAACAACAGATTAAAAATAATGTGCCACGCTAACAGTAAGCACAAGAAATGGGAGTGACTGTATTAATAACAGACAAACAGATTTCAAGATAAGGTCTACTACTAGAGATAAAGAGGAAAACTTCCTAAGGGCAAAACATCCCCCAAAAATCTAACAATTCTATTCATGCATCTAGTATTTCCGTATCTAATGACTGAGCTTCAATATAATGAAGTAAAAATTGACAGAGAAATAGAAAAAAAGTTAAAATCTTAAAAAATTTAATGGGACGCCTGGGTGGCTCAGTCAGTTAAGCGTCTGCCTTCGGCTCAGGTCATGATCCCAGGGTCCTGGGATCGAGTCCCGCATCGGGCTCCTTGCTCAGTGGGGAGCCTGCTTCTCCCTCTCCCGTTCTCCCTGCTTGTGCTCTCTCTCCTTGACAAGTAAATAAATAAAATCTTTTTTTTAATTTGTTTTTAATTTAAAAGATTCAGTGAGTAATTGTAAAATAACCGGCAGAGGTGCCTCAGACATGGGCTCTGAGCACAAGAAGATAGGGTTCTGTGTCCCCAGTTGCCCCCTCCTCTCTCCGTCAATCTCCTGTCTGCTCTCATCTTTTAAATATTGGTTTTCCAGGTAAGATTGTAATGGAAGGGAGAGTTCCACTGCTTTAAAAAGACCTAGTGTTCCCTAAGGGCTCTAGCAACCTGAAAATCCTCCGACTTTCTGACATCCCACACTTCACAAACATTGGGAACACATGCTGGTTGGCCACTCTGATCCCAGCCCAGAATAAGAAGCCTTTTTATTTGTGAAGTCAAGTTTAAAAGACTGAATTTTTTTCTTTTTTCTTTTCTTTCCTTTTTTTTTTTTTTTTTTTGGCAATGTGACTTGAAGTGAATCAAAGCTTTACAAATGTTGAATTCTCATTTTGAGATTGTAATGGTTACCTTCCCTTTTAAAGACAGTGGAGAGTGTTCTCCAAATCAAAAGCTCTTTCTTACTAAATAGTAACAATGCCAGCCTTTATAGACTTCCCAGCAGAACGTCTTATAGGAAATCATTTTATCTGATTCTACCACCCAACAGCATCTTTTTTGATCTTTCCAAGTCCCCCCAACCCTCTTTTTTAATCTATGTCCGATGCTTCGCTTTCCTCAAGAGTATAAACTTGCAATGCTTCGTTGTTTCCATTCAGAGAGACAGATTTCAAATGGAAACTGTTGTTTTGGATTTCAGGTAGCACGCTTTGTTGTTCTTTATTTTCTAAAAAAGCTTAAATTTCCTTGTGACGCTGTGAATCATTTGTCTTTCTTTTTTTGTTTGTTAATTTGTGATTTGAACAAGTCCTTATGGGATTTTTTTATCCCACCCAACCCTCCCCCCTCCTTAGCTTGAGACCACTGAATACACAGCCATGCACAAAAATGTCAGTGGTGAAGGGGGACATGATGGAGTCACCCGCAGTGGAAAGAAGTGGGAGGGGATATGCAAATGATGTGACAGGAAGACTCCAGTAGGTCCTTGAGAACTGGGACAACGTCCTGTTTGTCTTTCTATTTGTGTCCCCCATGGTACTTAGAGCAGGGTCCTCATGCTACTGAAGATCATAATTGTATAGCAACGATATGTTAAACTTTCTCTTTGGTAACCTCCCCTCACCCACTTTATCCCAGGTGCAGACACCTCCCAAGGATGGAAAGTAAGTACAATGTTTCGCTGTGTAAATTTGAAGGAAGCTCTTGACGTTTTTGTGTGGTGCAAACACTTACCTTCGTACCTGTGATTCCCTCACTTTTCTCTCCTGAAAATACAATATCCTCCCTTCCTTTTGAGCTGATCCTATTCAAAGACTCAAAAATCGTCTCTTCGTAGAGTTACACAGACTTGAGTTTGAATCCCACCTATCACAAATCTTAGCTATCCAAATAGAGGTATGCATATGAGGCATAAATTGGTTACTTAGGTTATAAATTGGTGGGGGGGGGCAGGGGGAGGTTGGGTTTTGCAAGATTTCTATTTTGAAAAGAACACTAGCTACAGTGTGGACAACAGGTGGGAGGGAAGTAAAAGGGATAGAGGATGAAGTCAGGAATGTATTGCTGAAGTCTAGGTAAGACATTATAATAGCTTAGATTAAGGAGGTAGCAGCAAAAATGAGAAAATGGATGGAATTTGGGTATACTGAGGAAGTAAAAATAATATAATTTGATGACAAATTGGATATGAACAATGAAGTAGAGAGAAGTAGCAAGATCAATTCCTAGATTTCAAGTTTATGCAACTGTAGACTTAACAGTACCGTTCTCAAAGATCTACAGAGGAGACTGCGTTTAGGGAGAAGAAGAGAAGATCAGGGGTTTTTATCAAGGCTGGGAGGTGCTAAGTGGATCCAATGGGGAGAGGCCAAGGATGCTGCTAAACATCCCCTAATGCACAAGACAGCTCCCACAACAGAGAATTCTTTGACTCTAAGGGTTCATAGTGCCAACGTTGAGAAAACTTTCTTAAGAAAATGAAAAGCATGGGGCGCCTGGGTGGCTCAGTCATTAAGCGTCTGCCTTCGGCTCAGGTCATCATCCCAGGGTCCTGGGATCGAGCCCCGCATCGGGCTCCCTGCTCGGCGGGAAGCCTGCTTCTCCCTCTCCCACTCCCCCTGCTTGTGTTCCTTCTCTCGCTGTGTCTCTCTCTGTCAAATAAATAAATAAAATCTTAAAAAAAAAAAAACTCAACTGCTTTAAAAAAAAAAAAAGAAAGAAAATGAAAAGGACCAGAAATTATAACTGTGTGACAAATACATAGATTTTTTTTATTATTTAAATATCTTGTGAAGACCATGGATTTTTTTTTTTTTTTAAGATTTTATTTGACAGAGAGAGACACAGCGAGAGAGGGAACACAGAAATAATATGTAATGCAATATAGGGTTGATAACCTCATGTTACATTACATCTTATGTGAAATGTTACATAGTAAGTGAAATGAATGACAATAGGAGCACAGAGGGGGCCCCCGGCTGGCTCAGTGGGTAGAGCGTGCTACTCTTAATCTCAGGGTCGAGAGTTCAAGCCACATGTTGGGTAGAGCTTACATCAAAAAAAAAAAAAAAAAATAGTAACAGCACAGAGGCTGAAAGGAGAAATGAGAGCACTGTTTTAGGGTTTTTATACAAACACTCAGTGGTACTATGTTCCCAGGTGACAGACTGAGATAAGATTAAAATTTATACTACAAACCCTACAGCAACCACTGAAAAACAAACAAAAAAAATTGTTGCTCTTAAACCAACAAAGTAGAAAGATGATTGCATATAAAAAAAACAATATAAGTGGAATAAAAACAACACACAATTAATGTAAATAAAGGAAGAAAAAAGAAAAAATACATAATTTAATAGTCCCATTTTTAATTATAAAATACTGAAGGCTTCCCCCACTAAGATCAGAAATGGGGCAAGGATACCCATTCACCATTTTTATTTATGTACTAGAAGTTTGAGCCATTGGAATAAAAGGGGAAAAGTGTTCTATATTGTAATGAAGTCAGTCTGTCTTGGTCCACAGACAACATGATCATCTCTGTAGGAAATCCAAAGAAATCTATAAAAAGCTATTAAAACTAATACATGTGTTTATCAAAGTTGCAGGATACAAGGTCACTATATAAAAATCAATTGTTTCTAAATATTAGCAATGAGCAATCAAAACTGAA
Organism: Mirounga leonina; assembly: GCF_011800145.1. Lineage (NCBI taxonomy): Eukaryota > Metazoa > Chordata > Mammalia > Carnivora > Phocidae > Mirounga > Mirounga leonina. Next base: position 7,936,601 of record NW_023270777.1, on the reverse strand, counting down.
AATGAAAACACATCCTTTAAAACATCATCAAAAATATAAAATAGGGATAAATCTGACAAAATATGAGCAAGAAATTTATACTGAAAACTGCTTGCTGAGAGAAATTAAAGACCTAAATAAATGGAGAGATACACTGATTCATGGATGAATATTGTTAGGATGTCAATTCTCCCCATTTGATCTATAGATTCAATACAATTCCAAGCAAAATACAGCAGATGTTTTTGTAGCAATTGACAAACAGATTCTAAATTTCTATGGAAAAGCTGAGGCCCTGGAGGAGCTAGAACTGCTTTGAGAAAGAAGAGCAACCACCTGATTTCAAGATTTACTAGACAAGTACACTTATTAAGACAGTGTGGTGTTGGGCTCCTGGATGGTTCAGTTGGTTAAGAGACTGCCTTCAGCTCAGGTCATGATCCTGGAGTCCTGGGATCAAGTCCCACATCGGGCTCCCAGCTCAGTGGGGAACCTGCTTCTCCCTCTGACCCTCTCCCCTCTCATGCTGTTTCTCTCTCGCTCACTCTCTAATAAATAAATAAAATCTTTAAAAAAAAAAAAAAAAGACAGTGTGGTGTTGGCAACCAGATGGACAAATAGATCAATGGAACAGAATACAAAGTCCAGAAGTAAACCCATTCATATACAGACAGTTGACTTCCAACAAAGGTACAAAGTCAATTCAGTGGGAAAAGAGTAGTTCTTACAACCAATGGTGCTGGAACAATTAGATATCCTTATGCAAAATAAGGTCAATCCAAATTTGACGCCATATGTAAAATTTTACTCAAAATGGGTCACGGGTCTAATTGCAAAATCCAAGCTTCCAGAAGAAATTTCCAGAAGAAACAACATAAGAGAACATTTGTATAAATTCAGGTTAATAATTCTACAGTGAATAACCTTGTACATAAGTATTTTGTATTGTTGGGGTTGTGGCTTCAGGGTAAATTTCTAGAAGTAATAACGCCAGGTTGAAGGATAAGTGCATATGCAGTTTTGTTAAACTTTGTTAAATTCAATTCCATAGAGGTTGAAACATTTTGCATTCTTTTTTTTTTAAGATTTTATTTATTTATTTGACAGAGAGAGACACAGTGAAAGAGGGAACACAAGCAGGGGGAGTGGGAGAGAGAGAAGCAGGCTTCCCACTGAGCAGGGAGCCCGATGTGGGGTTTGATCCCAGGACCCTGGGATCATGACCTGAGCCGAAGGCAGACGCTTAACAACCGAGCCACCCAGGCGCCCACCATCTTGCATTCTGACCAGCAATGCATCCAAACACCTTCCCCACTTGAATAAATTTTTTTTAAAATACAGATATCTGGGCTTCAGTCTCAGAGATTCACTTTCAAAGAGTCTGGGGTGAGGCCAAGGCATCAATAATTATGAAACGCCTCCCCAGATGACTTTGTTGTACAACCAAAATTGAACACAAAGAACTTAACTCCAAAGTGGAGACAAGGCAGAGAAAGGAAAATGAGATCCTGGAAAAAGAGACAGAGACGATACACACAGAGAGAGAGAGAGAAAATGTACAGAAGAGAGTAGAGTGTCAGAGAAGCCAACGAAAGAGTAGAGTAGACTAGAGTAGTCAATAGCACCAAGGGTCACTGAGAAGTTAAGTAGCATGACTGTATAAAATTGCCAATGGTATCTAATATCATGGACGTTACTAGAAGTCTTCTAAGAGTTGCCACAGGGGAGGGATGGGAACAGAAGCCAAGTTGAAGTGAGTTGAAGCAAGTGGGAGGTAAGTAAGTCAAGACAGTAAGTCTAGAAATCTCCTAATAGAATCTGGAGGTGAGATAATTTTTTAATAGAATGGAATTTTTTAATGTTTACAAGTTAAGGTAATTAATGATATTGAGAAGAGACTGGATATTGAGGAGAAATAAGACAACCTACAGTATCAAGTTCCAGAGAAGGAGGAAGGGGATGGGGTCCAAAGCACTCTTAAGGAATTGGCTTCCATCAGGAAGAGAAACAGTCCCTTGATGTAACAGGCAAGAAGAAGAGCAGACAGATAAAAATGGGATGATATTGGTGGGTTTGTAGCAGGGTTTCCAAGGAATTTTTATCTAATAGCATCTATTCTCTAGGAAACATGAAATAAGGACATGTGTTGAAAGAAGATAGGGAAGTGGGGAAGTTGACCATTTCAGGAAGCTGGAGAAGGTTTGGAATAGCCGAAGGTTTGGGTTGACCAGAGATATGTTAAGGATTTTCTGGCACTGCCATGCTCATTCAAGATTAACAGTCATGAATTTATGAAGGTACAATCTTCCCTCTTGGGTGTTTCTCCAGTTGCTCAAATACAAAAAGAGAAAAAGCATATAGTGGGTTGCCCTGGGATTGGATTGGACAAAAGCCCCCCAAGGGATGAGGGAATTTAGGATATTGGCAATAGTATCACTGGAAAAATGGCCCCTGAAATCTAAGTGGGATAGGTAGCAAAACGAAGGAAGGAGATGGCAGAAGGGTAGAGAAAACAGAGGATAATGGAGCTGGGGGTCACAGTGAGATCAAAAACAATTTTCGTGCTTTTAATTAAAAAGCCGAGCTAGAAAGGGAGGAAGTTGTGGTCAGAAATGGAGCACTTGCATTAATGATATTGGAGGTGATGCTAAGATCTAGAGGGGATGACGAATCACAGGAGTTCCTGGAGACAAGAAGATTAAAGACCCAATGTCAACGTGCTAGATGAGTATGTTTGATACATGGAATTTGTTTTCTTGGCCTTTCTCTTTAGTAACTTGGAAAATATGCATCCTGTTTTTATCTCAACTTGTTCTTATTTTGGGGTCTGAAAACTACATCCTGGAACAATATTTCTCTGGCTATCTTTATTAAGAATGAAATAATATCCCCCAGGGAAAATGAGGAAATTGTATTTTCCTCTATTATTGGGTCTCTTCGTTTTTGTTTTTGTATGACAACGCCTTAGACCTAAATTTTATAATTAGATCACGATCCCTTTTCGAGGCTTATTTTTCACACCTCCTTTCTGTTATACCACCATTTATAAAACAATCATCTAGAATTAGTTTTTTGTGTGTTTGTTTCAATGGTCACTGTCGTAACTTTCGAATTCTCCAGTTCTGTATTTTGATTCATCCCACTATCAATTAAAGCAAGTCTAATAACTTTGTGTAGGTTATAGGATGGGTTGCACATCTAAGAACATTTTTTTTCATTGCTCTTTCATTTGTACAACACTCCTGAATATGGCTTTTTTCTTTCTGTCCCCCTCCCAAGCCCTGTTTGAGTCACTTCATTTCTCTTGCCCTTAGGTGTTGCAGAGAGTTTCAGAAGCAATTTAAATTTTGTTCCCAGGTGGTCAATAGGCTTTTCTGTCCAAATGTCTTTTGGATTTTTTTTTCTTGATCTTCAGAAGTTCACTAGGATATGTCTATGTTTCGGTCATGTCCAATAATTTTGCTTGATACTTTGTGAGTCTTTTTTGATGTCTGGACTCAGGTTCTTTTCTGCCCAGAAAAGAAATTAGAAATCATGTAAAAATTTCCAGATGTCTACAATAAGTAATAATAATAATAATAAATTAATAGTGGTTTTGAAAGTAACATTAACAATAATACTAACATGAATACTGGTTATGTTTGTGTGGCTTTCCCCTGCCCCACACCCATGCTGAAAGCAGAGCATGAGGCATGGGCTTGAGTGTAAATGGTTTATTTGGAATATAATCCCAGAAAGCAGACATGAAGGAACCGAGAAAGAGACAGACAAAAAGGAAAAAGCCAATCCAGAATGTGAAATTGAGCTGGTTACCCTTGGGAGCCACTCCTATCAATCCTACCAGAGACCATCTAAGGAAGCATCTAAAACACACCTTCAGCTGGAAGACAAGAGGCTGGGCCATTTATATGCAATTCCAGTACTTGATCCATTTCCTAGCTGCACCTAGGCACAAGGTGAACAAGTTCTCGCTGCTTGGGGTAAAGGACATTGCAAGCCTTTGAGGGGGAGGGAGGCCATGGACATGCCCAGGAACTGTCCACTAGAGCTGCACCTAAAGCCAGAGGAGGCCAGGAGATCATATAGGGCACAGGTAGCATCTGCTACCACCACCAACCTTCCCTGGGCTCTTCCTATGGGCTAGGCAGTAGCCAAACCACTGTGCATGAATTAACTCATTTACAGCTTACAATAACTTTATGAGGCAAGTAGAGAAAAATTGTTTTTTCAAGTTGCCTTTATGCCAACTTTTCTGATTTGTCATCTTTTTTTCAAAAAAAAAAAAAATCGTAGGATCCACTCAGCCTCCCAGAAGCTTCTTTTGCTTCCCAACCTTGCCTGGATGATCCTAATGACCACCTGAAATATTTTTTGGTCATGACCTATAATTCCTTGCACCCTTGTTCTTCCACCAAACACACAGCAAGACTGCAATCTCACAATCAACCTCCTCAGTTCTGTGATTGACCAAACATTACAAAAGAACATCAATCAATCACGCCTGGCCCAATATGCCATTTCTTTATCCCTGAGCAACTCTGTCTTCTATCTCCATTAACCATCTAAAAATTTAACTCTTCGCTTAAAGAAGAGAACCTTGTCTCCTACTTCATCAAGATAACTGAAGCCATCAACCTCAACTGTATGTCCCCAACTACAAAGCAAGTCTACACACTCAACCTCCTGGTCAGACAATGACAAGTCCCTCCTCCTCATCAAAACCACACCCCTCCCCATAGTCTTAATTGTGTCTCCTCCTTCATTCGTTATTTCCTTTCATCTATATCTTCAACTCTCCCATTTTCTCTTTCCTCTATTGCTATAAATACACATTCAGCTTTCTCTCCTGCTTATAAAATCCCTTTCTTGGGGTGCCTGGGTGGTTCACAGTCAGTTAAGTAACAGACTCTTGATTTCAGCTCCAGTCATGATCTCAGGGTCCTGGGATTGAGCCCCATGTCAGGCTCCATACTCTGTGGGGAGTCTGCTTGAGAATTCTCTCTCCTTCTCCCTCTGCCCCTCTGCAACCCCCCTAAAATAAATAAATCTTAAAAAAAATCTAAGTATCTAATATTTCATAGACTATTAGGTACTACATCCTGGTCCCTGCTTACTTCTGGCCTTTATGTCACATAATTTTTTTGCCCCTTTCCCTGTCCTAGCCACACTGGCCTTCTTGTCCCTCATACACCCAACCTCATCCTCATGACCACCTCAGCCTCTGTGCTTGCTGTTCCCTTTGCTGGCAGTCAGTCACACTGGGTCTCAGTTCAAACATCACCTCTTCAAAAGGATCTTCAATGATCTGGACTAGTTTCCTCCACAAGCCGGTTCCTCACTCTGACATCTGTCTTCTGAGTCCTTTTCAGTACTTTGTATTATCACATTCAGTTATTGGTTTCCTTTTGATTTTCTATCTTCCCTTCCACCTCAGGGCAGAAGTCCCAATAGAGCTGAAACCTTGCCCATCTCAAGATATTTCAAGTTCCTTAATCTCTTTGCTAAATAGTGGTCCTTCAAATTATAAGAAGAAGAAGAAGAAAAAGACAAAGTACTCACACCCAAAGCATCCAGGCACCAGACATAGTAACAGGATAATTAATTCAGCATTTTTCAAGTGAGGAAAGAAATAACTAAGAGTCTGCAAATGAAAACAAATGAAAGCAATGTTAAGTAGATCCTGTCATAAAAGACCAACAAGTTCTTCAGATATTTTGTTGGTTAGGTCATCATTTGAGGTACCCAACTTTGTTCACTCCAATAAGCAAGGGATACATGAACACATACCAATGAATGTTTGTTATATACACAAAATATAAATGTCACTATCGAAAGGTTAAGTTCTCCAAGACTCTCATTGGATTGGCCATGATTTCTCTCCTTTCCTGCTCCCCATCCCCAAAAAATGATTTCCTTGAGCCTGTCCCCTCCTCTTAAGAGTAAATATTCCTATGGTTACCATAACAACAAAGCTACCAGTGCTCATTCAGTTCACCAGCATTTCTCATTCCCCTTTAAACTGAATGAATCTTTGGCCTACAGTGAAAGTTTTTTGACTGATTTCATAATTTTATGAATTATTTTAGTTGTCAGCTTGGAAGGACTTTAATAGTTTTTCCCTTTTCTGAATATTTTAAAACATAGTTTGAACAGAATGGACTAGTTGAAACCCCATGTCCCTGTGGTTTCTTCACAATAACTAAGACCTGGACAGCACAGTAGGGTTGTGTGGTTGACTCACCATATATGTGAGTCTCAGGCAGCATGTTCAAAATCTTTGGTGATAATCTAAGAATTATGAGAAATTCAAGTTGGCTGCTGACACACACACTCAACATGGAAAATGGAAAACCTTTTCTATCTCTATTGTGAACAGGCGTTATAACCTGCTGACTGAGAAGTATCTTCTGAATTTCAAGCATAGGTATAATTATGACACTAATACTGATGTTTTATAACAAACACACCACAATTTACTTTTTAAATGTATGTTTTCATAGCTTTATACTACTTGCTAACCTTTCCCCATTGGTGAAGTATTTAAGAATCACCTTCGTAAATACCCACAAAACATGCAAGAAAACCATTCTCTTCTCTAACAGCACATTTTTTAAAAAACAAAATTATATCATCCACTTTTTTCACCAGATGGCTCTAAATGATTTTTCCAGCTTCCAAAGTCAAATCCAAAAAGCCACATCCATTCTCAAAAGATTCAATCTGCCATTAATGAAGCTATTTCGAAGGACAGACAACAGACTCTGAAATTGATAAAGAAAAGATTCCATACTTTTCAGGGCAGGAAAAATTCGTTTTTTTAAGTATGTGAACAATAATTGGAGAATAGCTCTGTCTGATATTTTAACATATTGGCTTTTCAAGTCTCCACATAGAAATATCTTAAAATATAGGTCACACTTTGTGTCATCACATCTTACAGCTTAGCGCCAGAGCCCTGGAAGTGATCAATAAATGTGTGTGAAACAGAGTCATTGTATAAATTGTGGGGAAATAAAACAGGAGGAATATTCCCTCTTAGTGAACCTGAAGAGTTCTGCATGGAATTTGTGGGGGACATTGGGTTGGAGGAACAGATAATTTTTTAAGGCAGAACATTTGGGTGTATCCAGAGAAAAATATCCATTCCTTTATTTCCTATTTAGAAGATTAACCTCATACTCAACATTCTGAAGTTGAAGGTCAGTAAAAATGGCTCAGTAGCCACTCACATCTCGGAGCAAGTTAACATCACCTGGTCTCAATTTCTATATCTGAGGTTAGAGAATAATAACGCCCAGAATGTAGGATTGGTGGAATTTCAAATGAGATCATGGATAAATGTAAGAAATGGTGATCATCTGGGGGCCTCCACAGCAGTGACACAGCCGCTGTGTGGACACCAGCCTTCAAGAATCACCCCCATCATCCACACTGTAATTGCCTCCAGTGTTCATGACTCAGACCATTGGCTTCTGGTCTCTCCTGGTTCCTCTCACTTCTCACAACAGACGTGTCTCACCAGCCACAGTGCTCTTCATTACAGACACGCCAGCATACTTATCCCTGCTGGAAACTCCTGGCAGCCTCAGCCCCTGCTGACCTAGGAGTGCTATGGACCAATCGCCATCCGTTTATAACACCATGTCACTGACAGAGTGACCCAAGGCTGCTGCCCATGTCGGTTCTCATCCAATCTGGAAAAGGTCAAACATCCTCATTCTCCAATAAGCCATCACTGAGCAAAGGCCCAATGAGACAAGGAAGTCCTCGCTGTGTGCAGAGTGACTTGTCAGGCATGGGGAGAACAAACCTAGGTGATCTAGGATTTACTAAATCCGATTAATGTCACATCGAGCCCAAACTCAACCCCTGTGGCTCAACAGAGCTGCTTTGCTCCTTGTTATCAAAATGGCAGTCATGAATTCACTGACTTCCCTGCAATGGCCCTTTAAGAGACTTTTCCAAAAATAACCAAAGTAAGCAGGGCATCCAGAAACCTGCGGGCTCTTTGCCCCCTGGCCTTCCCGGGAGACATTCTCGAATGCCTCTACTGTTGTGTTATGCCCCCCATGGGTCGGGTTATTTATTGTGCCCCACACTCAACTAGAGATTCAATTAAAAGTCAGGAGTTGGCAGCAACAACTTGTTTTCTTGTCAGACACGTTGTAAATTGTATAAAAACTATTTCGGTACAATTTACAACTTTGGAAATAAAAACACACTCATGCAGCAATTTGTCTGCTGGAACACTAGGAAGTCGGCGTGCCTGGGCTCCTGGGCAGAGCTGGAAAGTGGCCAATAAAGGGAACGTGTTTGAGGGTGAAATGCACGCAGTAGTGACCACCAACAGCTAGGTGTGGCAAAAGCAGCATATTGCACCTCCTCTGGGTGCTGTGTAAAGACAAAATGGATAATATATCAAAGGTATTTAGTACAGCGCCTGGTGCATTGTATTTTAATAGGAGAGGTGGGGGTTGGGGATGATGACATCAGCAGAAATAATAACAAGTCATCATCAGAGTGGTAAATCCTGAACCAGAGTCAGGAAAATCTAGGTTTCAGTCATAGCTCTGCCGACTTGTCCAGTCCCTCTACCCAGAGCCCAGAAAGGACTGATAACACCAGAAAAGCAGATCACAAAGTAGAGTATTCATTCATTACTAGTAATCCAGTAATTCCTTGTAGCAGCCTGAGGTAGGCAGAAACTAAGAGAAAGATCTTAGATCTCAAGACCTGACAATGGAGCAAAAGATAATCAAACCATCCAGTTATTGGTCCTCTCCAGAGTTCCCCTCAGAGCAGGAACGGGCAGGGAAGTTTTGAGAGAGAAGACACTGGGTTTCCAGATATGAAATACATGTATGTTATAGAACTTGACATTGGAATTATGTGGTAACAGGACAGAAATAGACAGGCACACAAATGAAATCAAATGGAAAAATCTAGAAATAAATTCAAATACATTTGGGAATTTAGTATATGATAAAAGTTGGCACTTTAGATCAATGAGGGAAAAAAGATAAGTCATTTTGGTGAAAAATGGATAGCCCTCTGGAAAAAAAGAAATAAATTGAGGTCTCTAGCTCATACCTTACAGTAAAATTGTGAGTAAATATTTGAAATATGTTAAGTGAATCCATAAAAATGTTAAAATAAAATATTTTATTTCATACATATTTTATTGTATATTATATATATGTATTTTTTATATATGAGACTTTTTTCTTAGAATAAGGCCTTCCTAAAAATATTATATAAAATTCAGAAGCCATTAAAAATTATTAATAAACTTAATTACAAAAAAATTGAAAAAGTTTGTGTGACAAAATATCAAAACAAAAAACATAGAAAACCAAAAGACAAATGTCAAATTAGAAAAAACATATTTGCAGGTCATATCACAAAGGGCTCATTTCCCTAATATATAAAAAGCTCTGGCAAATCAATAAAAATCTTGGTAAATACATAAACAGATTGTTCACAGAATTCAAAGTAGAGAAGCTCTAGTAACTTCTTTGACATTGGCTATAGCAACTTCTTTTTTAGATATGTCTCCTAAGGCAAGGGGGAAAAAAAGCAAAAATAAACTATTGGGACTACATCAAAATAAAAAGCTTCTGCAGAATGAAGGAAACAATCAACAAAACTAAAAGGCAACCTATGGGATGGGAGAAGATTGTTTGCAAATGACATCTTGAATAAAGGGATAAAGGGTTAGTATCCAAAATATATAAAGAACTTATACAACTCAACACCTAAAAAACAAATAATCCAATTTAAAAATGGGCAGAAGACAACAATTTCTGCAAAGAAGACATCCAGATGGCCAACAGACATATGAAAAGATGCTCATCATCACTTATTATCAGGCAAATGCAAATCAAAACACCTGTCAAGAATGGCTAAACTAAAAAAGACAAGACATAACAAGTGTTGGTGAGGATGTGGAGAAAAAGGAACCCTCATGCACTGGTGCAGCCTCTGTGGAAAACAGTGTGGATGTTCCTCAAAAAGTTAAAAATAGAACTGCCTTATGATCCAGCAATCACACTCCTGAGTATTTACCCAAAGCATACAAGAACATGAATTCAAAAAGTAACATGCACCCCTATGTTTATTGCAGCACTATTTACACTAGCCAATATATGGAAGTAGCCCAAGTGTCCACCAACAGATGAATGGATAAAGATGCAGTATATATCTACAATGGAATATTATTCAGCCATAAAAAGAATGAAATCTTGCCATTTGCAATGATGTGGATGGACCTAGAGAGTATAATGTGTAGCCAAATAATCAGTCAAAGAAAGACAAATGCCATATGATTTCATTCATACGTGGAATTTAAGAAACAAAACAAATAAGCAATGGGAAAAAAACAAGAGAGAGAGAGATAAATTAAGAAACAGACTCTTAACTGTAGAGAACAAACTGATGGTCACCTGAGGGGAGAGGATGGGGACATGGGTGAAACAGGTGATGGGGAGTAAGGAGCGCACTTGTGATGGGCACAGGGTGATGTATGGAAGCATTGAATCACTGTACTGCACACCTGAGATTAATATTACACTGTATGTTAACTAACTGGAATTAAAATAAAAACTTAAAAAAAAAAACAAAGTAGAGATGCTCTGAAACATACCAAAAGAAGCTTAACCTTGCTTAAAATAAGAGAACTAAAATTCTTTCACCTCTCAGATTGGCCATTAAAAACGAAAGGAAAAACTGAAGAAAGGTGGCTAAGTAATAAAATCAAAGATACATAGCTAAGTAATAAAAGTAATAATGTATAAAAAATATTGCCATTTCTAAGGAAACACACATTTATATGCTTGTAAATTTGTAAAATATTTCTGAAAATATTGACAGGAGAATGACGTTCACGACGGTCTCTCAGAAGCAGAAAATGCATGGCTAGGAGGCAAAGAAGAAAGGCATACTTCTCACTTTATGCTTTTTTATACCTTTGGGACATTTTATGTGCATATAATGTCTATTTATAAAATCAATAAAATAATATGTAAATCAGGCGGAAGGAGCTGAAAACAAAACCTTCCACCAATCCTGCTCCACCTGGTCTCAAGCCAATTTCTTTTAATTCCTCCAACAGGTTATGCCTCTGTGCCTTTGCACATCCTGTTCCTTTCCGCTGGAACACTGTTCTTCCCCACGTCTCACTATTAGTCTTGCCCATAGCTACCTTCCATTCATCCTTCAGCTCTCAGATCCTATGTCAAATTTTTTAGGAATCCTTAATCTCTGGTCAATGAGGTTACAAGTCTCTAGAGTACGCTGCGTTTACCTGCCACGCTGTTTCCTATCATTCCATTCCCTGCTGCCCCCACTAGACCCTAAACTCCCTGAAGACAGGAAGTCTTCCTGACTCTGTACCTGGTCCTGAGTACCTTTACTGTTGACACTCTACTAACTTTATAGATGAGGAAGTAGGCAAAGAGGGGCCCTACACCCAACCTAAGCTCTTATAACTGTCTGGTGGCAGAAGACTTTCATCTCTTGACATAACATTCCCCTTTCCACTGCAGCACTTTGCTTACCTGATGATTCTTGAAATGATCCAAGCACAAGATCTCTATCCGCCTCCCCACCCCACCAACATGGACACCAGGTATACCTTGGGATTGTGCCTGTCTTCCTTGTTTTATTTATCCATGCCTCTCTGTCCCTTCCAGACATAGCTCGAAACTTCCCAGCTCCCCACCTGCCCTTCCTCAGAGGTTTGTGGCCAACAATTACACACCATTATTGTGCTCCAGGTGCTCAAAGTTCAAAGCAAAGCCATACGAATGGAAAGAGCCCGGAGCTTGAATTAGCAGGTCTACTAATTACATGTGCTGGCTTTCTTTCTGGCTGGCCAGGCAACCATATGACCTCGCTAAGCCCCTATTGCTTTACCTGTCTTACAAGACTGTTAAGAGACCAAATATATTAAAATGTTCCATACATTTCAGGACATAATCCTTCTTGTGAATGCTTTCGCCCTTCAGAAAAAACCCATTATGACTGAGGGCAAAGACTGGTTAGCCCCTAATCTGAGTGCTTGCATTGATCCTTTTTTTTTTCCTTTTCTAGAATAGTCACTTTCCAAAAGTAGGAAGGTGCTCTAAAAATGGCCATGGGGATGGGACCTCTTCCCTACACCTTCTGGGAAAGTAGTTTCAAATAAGAAAAACTGCAGAATAATGCTTTTTTCTTTCCTTCTTAAAATCACTTTCTGGGCTCATAACTAAAAGTTTCTTAATGCAATTAAGCCAGAAGACATAACAGGGCCACAGAGCGAGGAGGCCGCTGGCTTAATTATCTTCAAAGCTGTTTCTCAAGTGGTCAAAGCTGACAACTGGGTTCATTAGATTCTCCATCTGGAGAAGGCATGAAGCATTAGTAAAGCCAAAAAAACAAAACAAAAAAAACAAAAACAAAAACAAAAGGTGGGTTTATCATGTTATAGGGCACCAACAGAACCGGCTTTTCTAATTCCTGCGCCATCACCAACTGGCTGTGTGATTTGGGGAAGTCACACACCCTCTCTGAATCCCAAGATTCTAACTCACGGGGATGCTATGAGGTTAAACAAGATAAGGAATGTGAAAGACTTCGGATGGCTGGCTGCCTGTGAGTAGAAATTATTGTACTCTACACTGGCATGTCCCAGACTGGTGTTCCCCACAGCTCTGCTCTATGAGAGCTGCACAGAAAGTGTCTGTACCACGTGAGTCAGAGAAATTAGAATTTCAAAAAGTCTCAACACTACAGATCTTCCCGGAGTCTTTAATAGGCTAATATGCCCTGTGAGTCTCCAAGACCAAAACGAGGGATAGATGTTGCAATGTTTCTCAGTACATTCCAAAGAAGGTCATATTAAGGAACATTGCTCTCCACCAAATTCCATATGGAAGCCAGGATCCTCGTCTCTCCATTTCCTGGGATGGAAGCTCAACAGAGAGCCAAACATTGCAAGTCTTAGGGTCATAGTGTTGGTCAATGGGCAGCCACCACCACTGCACCTCACCTGTGTTCCTTCCCCACCTTCCCCTCCTGCCACCCCCGACCAATCCATTCTCCACCTTCCCAGCCCCGTCTGTGCCACAGGGGTCTGAATCCTATCCCCTGCATCATCCAGACTCCTTTGCCTCCTGGCTTCCGGTTGGGTCCAGCCAATGGAAAATACCACAGGAGATGAGAGAGTAAAAGGAGAGAAAGTTTGGGGTATTTCTTCCCCAGTCCTTCCCTCCATGGGTGTCATGGTTCTGGAAAGGGCTGCATCCTTCTAGGACAGCTCCTCAACCTAGGATCCATGGGTCTCCCACCTCAGGAGACATACACAGAATTCCAGGGGTCTGTGACCTCAGAAGGGAAAAAAATTGTACCATTTGTTTCATGAACTTCTAACTGAGATTCAGCATTTCCTTCAGTTATGAGGGTGGGAAAGAAACTTTAGCAATATAAGTGAGGAACGTTACTCAGGAATATCGGTGCTGTGATTCTGCCTCCCAATCAAAATTAAATATATTCTTGTAGTTTGTTACAGTTGTTGCAATTGTCTTCAAATGTTGTTGATACTCATCACCACCTTCAGTTTAAGGTATTACTGAATCCGCCTCTTAATTTATTTAACATGTTAGTAAGGATAGTCATTTTCGACTATATGGCAAATCTTATATTTTAAAATATTTTGGTAACTTTATTTTACTATAATTGGTTTTCTTTGTAATTCTATGAAATTTATTCCAAGAAGGGACTCCAAGGTATCAACAGGCTGTCTGGGTTGGCACAAAAAAAGGTTCAGAACCCCTGCCTAAAGGATCTGAATAGGCATTTCTGCAAATGTCCAATAAGGATACACACACACACACACACACACACACCCCTTAACATCATTAGTTAGGGAAATGCAAATTAAAACCACACTGAGGGCGCCTGGGTGGCTCAGTTGGTTAAGCAAGGCCTTCGGCTCAGGTCATGATCCTGGAGTCCCGGGATCGAGTCCCGCATCGGGCTCCCTGCTCGGTGGGGAGTCTGCTTCTCCCTCTGACCCTCCTCCCTCTCATGCTCTCTGTCTCTCATTCTCTCTGTCTCAAATAAATAAATAAAATCTTTAAAAAATAGGGCGCCTGGGTAGCTCAGTCATTAAGCGTCTGCTTTCAGCTCAGGTCATGGTCCCAGGGCCCTGGGATCGAGCCCCACATCGGGCTCCCTGCTTGGCGGGAAGCCTGCTTCTCCCTCTCCCACTCCCCCTGCTTGTGTTCCTGCTCTCGCTGTCTCTCTCTCTGTCAAATAAATAAAATCTTTAAAAAAAATTAAAAAATAAAATAAAATAAAATCTTTAAAAAAATAAAAATAAAATAAAATAAAATAAAACCACACTGAGAAACCACTTCATGCTCGGTAGGACGACTGTAGTCAGAAAATCAGATAATAACAAGTGTTAGCACGGATGTGAAGAAATTGGAACCCTTCACGCTCCTCGTGGGAACACAAAATGACGCACCTGTTGGAGAAAACAGTCCAGCAGCTACTCAAAAGGTTAAGCATAATTGAGGAGGGCACGTTCTGCACGGAGCACTGGGTGTTATGCACAAACAATGAATCATGGAACACTTCATCTAGAACTAATGATGTAATGTATGGGGATTAACATAAGAATTAAAAAATAAATAAATAAATAAATAAATAAATAAATAAATAAATAAATAAATAAATAAAGGTTAAGCATAGAGTTGCCACGTGATCCAGAATTCCGCTCCTCCTTATCCACCCAAGAGAAGTGAAAGCATAGAGCCACACAGACCCCTGTACATAAATGTGCCTCACAGCATTATCCACAATGGCCAAAGGAATATTATTCGGCAATAAAAAGGAACGGGGCTCTGACACTTGTTACAACATGAATAACACTTGAAAACGTCATGCCAAGTGGAAGAAGCCCGTCGCCACGTACTGCATGAGAACTTTCAGGGTTAGTCCTCATTAGAGGTTCCCTGTTTGCGGATTCACCTACTTGTGACCGCAAAATCCACAGGGTGCATTTGCGGCCATTCAGACATGCGCAGAACGGCGAAACCCCTGAGCTGTCTGATGCGCATGCTCCCAGGCCATGCTCCGCCCTCTCGTTTCAGCACTCGTACCGCAAGCAAGCATCCCTTCCGCCGTCAAGTTAGTGCCACGTTTCCACCTTTTTTTTTTTTTTTGAAGATTTTTATTTATTTATTCATGAGAGACAGAGAGAGAGGGAGGCAGAGGGAGAAGCAGGCTCCCAAGGAGCAGGGAGCCCGATGTGGGACTCGATCCCAGGACCCTGGGATCATGACCTGAGCCGGAAGGCAGACGCTTAACCATCTGAGCCACCCAGGCGCCCACGTTTCCACCTTTTTATGCTTCTTTTTTTTTTTTAAGATTTTTTATTTATTTATTTATTTGAGACAGAGAGAATGAGAGACAGCATGAGAGGGAGGAGGGTCAGAGGGAGAAGCAGACTCCCTGCCCAGCAGGGAGCCCGATGCAGGACTCGATCCAAGGACTCCAGGATCATGACCTGAGCCAAAGGCAGTCGCTTAACCAACTGAGCCACCCAGGCGCCCCTTTTTATGCTTCTTTTTGGTGCTTCTGCTGCTTAAAATGTCCCCCAAGGATAGTGTTGAAGTGATGTCCAGTTTTCCTAAGTGCAAGAAGGCTGTGATGTGCCTTCTAGCAAAACAACGTGTGTCAGATCAGCTGCGTTGCAGGGCTGTTGACCTCGAGTTCAATTGTAATAAATCAACAATCGGTATTAAATAAGGTGTCTTTAAACAGCCATACGTGTAGAACAAGATTATGTATTTGATCTGCTGATGAAAATGTCATGACCCGAGGCTCCTCTATTTCCTGCAGGAGAGCAGTGATTGACACGTGTGCACGTATTCAAGGTTTGCTGTACCCTTAGAGAACGCACCTGCTGTGAACCATGAGAAACGACCTTATATACGTGAGTGTCCGGAATAGGCAAACTGAGAGACAGAAAGTAGATGAGTGGTTGACAGGGGTTGGGAGAAGGGGGGAGTTGGAAAGAAGTGGGGACCGACTGTTGATGGGCACAGCATTCCTTTTTGGGGTGATGTGAATGTTTCTAAACGGATGGTTGTTCTACTCTGTGACTCCATTATGAGCCATTGAATTGTATACTTTAAATTGGGAAATTGTAGAATATGTGAATAATAGCTCAATGAATTTGTAAAAACCAAAAAGAAAAAAAAGGTTGGGGGGAGATCCCTGCCTTGGAGCGAGCCCCTCCTCCACAACTCCATGGCTCCAGCTCGGACTCAGCTCCAGAGACACCATTTTTCCTCTTCCATTCTGAAAGTAGTAGTGGCTTCCCACTCTTGTTAGTCCCCGTGTGATCAATATTCTTTGCGGGCTTGCTAAACTCTGTCTATACCCGTGAAATTGTCCCCATGCTTAGATTCTCTTGAACTGAACTCTTGTGCATAGGATTCTGCTTCCTGCTGGACCTTGAGTGTCCTGTCATAGGCTGCCTCTTGACCACCCTCTGCTCTAGCACCTGAGCTTGCTGTGGTGTGAGCACCTGCGAAGCAATACAATTTGGTAGGACCCTTGAAATGACTACATACTGGTTTGCACTGCTCAGGATTTCACTGAGGACTCTGGTTGCAAGCAACAGAGATTGATTCTCATTATCTTAGGCAAAAGGGGAATTGAGTGGAGAAAAGGGGAAGGCAGGGGATCCAAGGGAAGGCTTGGAATGGGCTAACTCAGGCAGCTCCATAAAGGCTTAGAGACAAGCACTACTCAATGGTATTTCCAGGGTGGCACCATGGGAATGAAAGTGCCAATGTCGTTTTTCCCAATCTTGGGACATGCCACTCAACATTCAGGGTCGCAGGAGACAAATCGGAATGGCTGGACTCAAGTCCCAGGTCTGCTCCTTTTCTGAAGCAAGAGGCAAAAAGAGAAGAGGGTAGTAGGGGATTCCAACGGCCCCTTTAGCTTCCATAAAAAAGAAGGCAGGTGCTACTCAGCACAATATCCACAGAGCACCCAGTGGTGGAGAAGTAATTCTCCAAAAGGAAATCTGGGTGTTTTAGGAAAAGAGAATCAATGTCAGTGTCTAGTCCTGACAGCAGCCCCCAACAGGCAGAGCAGGAAAAAGGGGTGCTGCTACAGAAGGGGACATTAAAGGAGGTCAAGAGCCAGGGGCGCAGGCCTCGACTTCTTACTAGCGATAGCAGCAGGAGAGAGAAAATAACAAGTCAATTGGACATTTCTGGTTTTGTTTTTTCTAATTTACCATATACAGTGCTTTCCATTGCAAAAAAAAAATTTTTTTTCCTAGAAAAAAGAAAAAGAATCACCAACCCAAACCAAACTGTGAACATTTTAGTGACCTTCCTATCAATCTTTTCCCCTCTGCATCTTTCTTCATGATCACGAACACATCCACCTTCCATTTCGACAGCCCTGCCCACTAGTTGGGGGGTATGCATGACTTGCTCGGACTAAGCAAGCACAGTTGTAACCGCTGGGAGCTTTCTCCAGGCTCCAAAAATCTACCAGCATCACCTCTACCGTAGTTGTACTCCAAGACACAGGTTTCACCAGCCAGCGAAGCCTGACCTGCCCAGTGGGGCCCCCGTGGAGCTCCAGCCTGCAAATACACTTTGCTACTTTCTCCAGCTGGCTTCTCGTCATGCTTTCTCTCTCTCTCTCCCTCTGCAGTTAAATCAGAATGCCCTTGCTCTACAAAGATGCCCTGAGTGTATTCCGTGCCATGCCCCAAATCTAACCTTCTTTCTGTTTTGCCTGGACAACAGTCCCATTGGTTCAGATGATTTACCTTGCAAAGGGGGTGGGATTGCGTTATCTGATGGTAAGTTTATTTTGTAAGAATAACCATGAAATCCAGGGGATCTATCTTCATACCTTTTACTCATGTAAAGACATTAGCTTTTACGGTAGCTCTCCCTTAAACCAAAGCTTAATCCATTCTTTTCATTTGGTCAGTTTCTCCACAGTTGTGTTTGGTAATTCTCCTATATGTTCCTTGATAAAATCTAAACACCTTGCAAGGTGTTGAGAGGGTAGAAAGGGTTGTCTCTGCCTACGTGCACCCCTCCAACAAAAGCAAGCACCAGAGAGAGAGAGAGAGAGAGAGAGAGAGAGAGACTGACCGAGAGAGAATGACAGAAAGAGACAGAAAAAGAGAGGGAGAGAAAAGAAAAAGAAGACACAATTTATCTATTAAAAACACCTGGGCAGCTACAAAGGCCACTGCCTTAGGCTGCTGGTGCTCAGAAGAAAATATCACAACTCGTTATGAAAATAACTAAAATCAGAGTTCAGAGAGATACGTATACACCAATGTTCGTATTTTCACAATAGGCAAAAGGTGGTCACAATAGGCAACTCAGGTGTTTATCTGCAAATCGATAACTAAACAAAATGTGCCATATCCATGCAATGGAATATTCTTCAGGCTTCAAAAGGAAGGGAATTCTGACACCTGCCCCAACATGGATGAACTTGGAGGACATTATGCTGAGTGAAATAAGGCAGCCACCAAAAGATAAATACTCTATGATTCCACTGATGGGAGGTAGGTAGAATAGTTAAATTCATAGACACAGAGAATAGAATACTGGTGGCCAGGGGCAGCAGGGAGGGGGCTGGGGAGAGAGTGTCCAATGGGGACAGAGTTTCAGTTTTGCAGGATGAAGAGTTCTGGAGGTGGATGGTGGTGATGTTTGCTTAAATGTGCTTAATGCCACTGAACTGGACACTGAAAAATGCTAATACAGTATATTTTGCCCCAATTAAAAATAATTTTTAAAAATAAGTAAAATCAAAAGCAGCTTTCAGTAAAGTAGCCTGACGCCTTCACTCAGCCTCTGGTTTAGTCCAGCATTTTCTGCCAGGCTTCATTTTTCCCTTGGGGAAATCAGAGGAAATAAAAATAAATAAAAACAACATGACTGCTCCCCTTCCTGCCCCTCTTTATTAAACAAAACGTCCCTGGAGTTCTTGGTTTTAAGAGTCTTTAGAATTTTTCTCCCAGGGGCTCTGAAGGCCATGACTTTCCAACATCATAGCTAAATAGCATTTGAGGAAGCATGGAGGAAGGTTGAAAGTTTTAATTCTAGGACCCAAAGCCAAACTTGTAAAACAGACTTCAAATTCTGTTCACAGTGTAATGAGAATGTTACTATGATGCATAAAAGATGAGTTGCTTGGAGCTCAGTTTTCCCCTGGTCTTTTCAACAAAAGGACAAAAAGCTACAGGTAATCTTGATGAGGCCCTGCTAAGCCGGTGGGAAGAGAATGACAAATACGCGGTAGAGCCTTTGTAAAATCGCTTTCCTTGTTCTGTATCTCAGGGCATGCTAATTTCTCGACCTGAGATCATCCGCAGAATGAACCATTTTGCATTCCTGGTGATGCTAATAGTCCTTCATTTATTCATCCAACAAATATTTATGGAGTGCCTGTTATATAACAAATACCTTCTTCACGGAGCTCACGATCCGGCCCTTGCGTTCAACTGAACAAATCCATTGGAACATGCAATAGCCGTTTTCCTCCTTCCCCCAGCCCTGCTCACCTTCTTAGAGAGGGAGAGAGAGCAAGAGGGAGAGAGAGAATCCTAAGCAGGTTCTACACCCAGCACAGAGCCTGACCCAGGGCTCAATCCCGTGACCCTGAGGTCACGACCAATGACGAAATCAAGAGTCGGATGCTCAACTGACTGAGCCACCCAGGCGCCCCTTGGGTTATTTCTTAATTGGGATCCTCCTATATTTTCTCAGAAATAGATGAGGGCAGAGATGGCAATTTGGGAAGTCAGCAAATAAAACTCCTTACCAATCACAAAACTCAGCCCCAGACCCAGCTTCTCTTTGCTTTAACTAACCAGCTCACCCAGTCCACAATCACCTCAGACAGACACACCTCTGGCTGCCCCGCAAGACCACACTGGTTATTCCATTCATATAATTGTTGTTATGCTTTTACTGACGTTATGACTGACACTTGCATAGTGACTACTATGTAATATAGATATATATGCATACACGTATACATATTCATACATGTGATATGCACACATATTTAATAGTAGTAGGCATTGGGGCACCTGGATGGCTCAGTCGGTTAAGTATCTGCCTTTGGCACAGGTCGTGATCCCAGGGTTATGGGATGGAACCCTGCATCAGGCTTCACCCTCTCCCTCTTCCCCTCCCCCCTCTTGTGTTCTCTCTCTCTGAAATAAATAAGTAAAATCTTTAAAAAAAAAAAATAGTGTTAGGCATTAATATTATTCTCAATTAATACATGAGGAAACTGAGTCACAAAGAAGTTAGGTAGCCTACCTCAAATCGTCCAGCTGATAAGGGGCAGAGCTAGGACTTAAACCCACACACTTTGGTCCCAGAATTTCTGCTCTAAACCAGAGCTACCCAAAGTAGCTGGACTTCCAACTTTTTCATACTGATCTTAGAGAAAATAAGGAGTTTATACCAGATTATAAAGCAATGCAGTGCTTCCTTCATTGAGAAAGTCTTGCTAGAAAAAGGCAGCAGCTGAGCTAAACAGCATGCTTAGTCTCCTCACCGACTTACATTCTGGTGCAACCTCGCAATTTCCTTGAGAACCGACACCAGAAAGCTCTAGACCAATAATAGTTGGCAGATCACACTTTGACTGGGTGATTTGATAAACCACCATGCCATGTTGCCTCTCCAGCTACCCCTCATATAAGACACTCTGCTTCTCATAGAAGATCCAGCATCCACACTTCTGTAAGACTAGGATCGTTAGCCAGAGGTGTTAGAAGAAGTCAGTACAGATCAAACGCTATCAAAGGGTACCCCAATTACAAAGAAAATCTTACAAGGATGAAAGGCTTTCCAAGTCCCAGCCCACCTATCCCAAGCAGCATTTGATATCTGTAAGGTATAGAAGCTTCCACGGGAACAAATCCTTTCCAGACGGATGTACAAAAAGGCATCTTCCAGAGTCTCACTCAGCTGGAGACTTTGGTAATTTAGCTTAGCTTTGAACCCACTCTAGTAGGATGCAAAATAAGCCAAATTATGGTTGCTCTCTCAGAAAGAGATAAAACTTCAAGATTTGCCTTTTCTTTATATGCGTGACCTGAAGCTATAGTCCGAGAAGAGTGCTTACTCAATTACAAAGCACACTTGAAATAGAATCCTGTTTCAATCAGTCAATTAGTGTGGAATTTGCATTGGAAGAGTGCAATTTTGTGTGGCAAACGTGGAACAGGAAAGAACTGCAAACACAAGCAACTCTTTGATACAACTAAAACTTGGGAACTGGACTTCCCAGGGGCTTCTAAAATCAGGAACTGTAACAATTTCTCTATGGAAACACCAGAAAATTCCAGGAAGTCATCATGAAATCTTACAAAGAATCAGGCATATCCCGAAGATTCCACTCCCCACTGAACATACGCTGAGAGACAAGTACAGATTAGGGGTCAAATATGGACCCTGGGTCAATCCCTGGTTTTGCTGCTTATAGATCTGTGAGCGATACAATACTTACCTCCTGTGCTTCTGTTTCTTTGTCTTTGCTAGGCAATGATAGCTGCCTAATAAAGATCCTGTGAGGATTAAGTAAATGATTAACTTATGATCAATACACATATCACCCCCAGTTTAGCTCTGCACTTTAAAGCTAGGAAAGTGTGAATCTTTCAGAAGACTCCAGTTCTTCATCTGTAAAATGGTGGTAATGGCGCCTTCTATCCTCTACCTCACGTTGGGTCATCATGAGGATTAAAGTGAGACCCTACAAGTCTGAGTCTGCTTGTCTCCCTCTGCCCCTCCTTCACACCCCCTTCTCTCAAATAAATAAACAAATAAATCTTTAAAAAAAAAAAAAAA
>NW_023270777.1:7903032-7911711 GCF_011800145.1 Mirounga leonina | reverse complement strand
TTAATACATTGAGATGGGTTATCACTCAACAATATTATGCACCATTATAAAGTAGTATATCTTTAGTAAGAAAGCAAATAACTATGTCAGCCCAGAGTGAGCTACATTATGTATAAAAAAGCATAAAAAGCCCAAATGCATAAATTTTTCCTCTAAAAATACATGAATAGAAGCATGCTATATATATTGTTTTTTCACCTTGATTTTTAAAAATATCATATTATAGGGTGCCAGGGTGGCTCAGTCGGTTAAGCAGCTGCCTTCAGGTCAGGTCATGATCCCAGCGTCCTGGGATCCAGTCCCGCATGGGGCTCCCTGCTCAGCAGGGAGTCTGCTTCTCCCTCTCCCTCTGCCCCTCCCCCTGCTTGTGCTCTCTCTGTCAAATAAATAAAATCCTTTTAAAAATAAAATAAATAAAATAAATAAAAATATCAGATCATATTAGGAGATCATTCCATATCAATGCCTACAAAGCTTCCTTATTTCCCTATGATTCCATTGCATAGATTGACACTGACATATTTTCCCAGTCACCTGCTGATGGACATGGAGTCTGCTGTTATAGACGAAGATGCAATGACTAACCATGCATTCAGGTTATTCCGTAAATCTGAGGGCATGTGAGTCTGTTGGGCAGATTCTGAGAAGCTGACTCTCTGGACAAAGGGTGTATGTGTTTGTGATTTTGACAGATTGTGCCCAGTTGCTTACTGAAGAAAGCTGTATCAATTTACACACCCCTGCCATTTACGAGAGGGCCCCATCCCCACTCTGGGACCATCTATGTGCCCAGAGAGGTCTGTGAAAAGCACAGAAGACTTGGATCCTTTCTGGACGAAGGTAACCACTGTTTTGGAATAAGACACAAGGACCCAGGCAAGTTGGCTTATGGGGAAAACAGGACTGGTTTCTAGTTCAGAGGGTTGTGAATGTTCTGGAATGCATGCTCACAGTGCCAAGCTCAGGTATGCATGTAGGCGCATGTAGGGAGCTATAATTGACTGAGTAGGTAGGTACCCATTGCCTAAAGTACATCTTGGCAGCATGCGTGCTAACATTTCAGGGGCTGGATCTCTTGCCCTCAGAGCCTCGGGCCAAGGCATTTTTTGGCTACCGGACCAGTTGGTTCTTAGCTGCAAATTTTTTTTCTTTTTTGAAGGAAGGTGGGGGTGGGGGGCCCGCATATCAGGGAGTGATTTCTGTACAATTGATGAGCTCAGCAGTGGCTTGGGTCCAATTTCGTCATTAAGGCCGTGTGTACATGATGTGAAAACAGCCTGTGAATTCCATGTGTTCAAGATATTTGGTCTGTTTGCAGCGGAGGGGAGGGTGTGGGTCGGGGGGTAGATCAGTTAAACTGATTGTTAGATTTAATTGACTGGCGGCTTGAATTGATGAGACAGTTCCATTAAAATGGTCGATCCAATTAAGCTTGTAAGATGATTGAAAATACAGGATCAATCGCTTCTGGTGTACTGTTTTCACTCAGCGCAGGCTGAGGGGTGGGGGTTCCTGCCCGGTCTCCGTGCCACGGCCCCCGTTGTAATACCTGGGTGGCCAGCGCGTGGCCTGGGCTGGGGGGGGGGCGGTTGTGAACTTTCCAAAGAGTGGCATTCAATCTGGGAAAAGCCCAGGCAATGCAAACAATCTGCCTCAGTAATAAGCAAGAAGTGTGCTTTCCCATCATTTTCACTGTACATTTTGAATCACAAAAAGATAGGGCTAGCATAATCTTTTTTTGAGTTTAGACATCTAAAGGACTTAAGCCAGTCCTGTAAAAACAGTGATATAATATATTTTTGTTGTCATTATTTTAGTTAACGTGTATTTTTTAAAAGTATTATTTACTTACTTATCTTTAGTCACCTCTACACCCAAGGTGGGGCTCGAACTCACGACCTGGATGGACATCAAGAGTCCCACGCTCTTTGACTTAGCCTGCCAGTTACCATTATTAAATGCGTGCATTCTGGTAAGCTCATCACCCCAAGAAACTCTTGGTTAATTTCCTTAACATTTCAGCACAAGTTACTACCAGACATTGCAGAGCCATGTCATTCGCCAGTGGTTAAATAATGAGCATCGTGCTTTTTCACTCAGTCTCCAATTGGAAACAGCGCCTTTTATATAAAGAGCCAAGCTTCACAACTTTAAATAATGGATTAGACATCATAGTAATGCTTTTCCATTGTGGAGGAAAACAGCCATGCCAAATGTGGAGACAAAAGAAAAAGAAAAAAAAGTCTCCAGAGTCAATCCTTCTGGCCAAATTATGTTATTATCCACTTAAAAGTTTTGGTGAGAAGAGGTGAGTAAGAGTAAGTCAAATTAAACCTGTATTTTAGGATTAGTTCCTCCCTGTAATGTAAGAAAACTGAGCATATACTATCAAAAAAGCACTTAAGCAAGAACAGTGTGGTTGGTGTCTTCTCGATCTAATTGCATGAGTACATTTTACTGGAATCTTTTCTTTTAATTTGGGAATAAAGCTTTTCCACAGCTCTGAATCTTCAGATCAAAATCCTTCAGTTATCTGGGTCTTAATTCTCTCTCTTAGGAAGGAGAGTTTATCTGATGCTGCTTTTTGCAGACGTAAGGGAAAGCCCTCGTTTTCCTTACAAATAATATTCACATTAACTCCTCAGGTTTAAGAGATACAGAAGCTTGTCTTGGTGTGACAGGTGTCTCTGAGACAGTGGGGTCCAATTTCAGCCCCAGGGCCTTTGCAATGATAACTGTCAGGCGAAGCTGACCTGTCTTTGGAGTTGGGGGGGGTGAAATGAGTTTATTCCTTTTTTTTTTTTTTTTTCTTTCTGCTGTTGTTTCTATGAACTGAATTGGAAATAAAACCATTCCCTTAACAAGTAGCTATTTAAAAACCCTGCTTCCAACACTGAGTGTGTGGTTAATACACCACCATGTAGGCCAAAGAATGTGTTTTGAAAGAACCAAGCTGGGGCGCCTGCGTGGCTCAGTTGGTTAAGCGACTGCCTTCGGCTCAGGTCATGATCCCAGGGTCCTGGGATCAAGTCCCACATGGGGCTCCCGGCTCAGCGGGGAGCCTGCTTCTCCCTCTGACCCTCTCCTCTCTCATGCTGTTTCTCTCTCGCTTGCTCTCTAATAAATAAATAAATAAAATCTTAAAAAAAAAAAAAAAGAAAGAACCAAGCTGTCTTTCAGCAAAAATAATTTTAAGGGAAAAGTAAATATAATTTTAATGGAAAAATAAAATCAACGAGATAAAAGAAGAGAGGGATACCAGGTTTGGCCCCCACAGTCTCAATCCCACAGAGTCATCGTATTGAGCACCTACGGTGAGTGTGAGTCTGGCATTTCTATTTAACCCAGGTAAGGGCAACTGAATGGTACATACGAGAGGGAATCAGGTTAGGGACAGAAGGGAACGAAGGAAAAGAGGTAGAAAGATTCCTAAGTCCAGTTTCCCTTGATTTCTCTAGAATTATTTTTATTGTGTAAAATATATAACATAATACGTAACATAAAATTTACCATGTTAACCATTTTAAGAGTGCAATTCAGTGGTGTTCATTGTACTCACAATGTTGTACAACCATCACCACTGTCTATTTCCAAAACTTCTTCATTCCACAAGGAGAAACTCTGCAACCAAAGGAATCACGCCCCATCCCTTCACCCCTGGTGCTGGCTAACCTTCGTTCTACTTCGTGTCTCCGGAAATTCGCCTCTTCCAGGTTCCCCATACAAGAGGAATCATATGATATCCATCTCTTTGTGTCTGGTTTAGTTCACCGAGCGTGAGGTCTTCGCAGCTCCCTCATGGAGCGTCAGAACTCCGTTCCTTTTTGTGGCTGAATAATGTTCCGCCGTATGGGTTCACCACATTCTGTTCCTCCATTCGTCTGTTGATGGATACTCGAGTTGCTTTTCCTTCTTATATTGTCAATGCTGCTATGGCCATTGGCATACAAGTCCCTGCTTTTAGCTCCTTTGGGTAAAATATCTAGAAGAAGCAGTTTCCCTTTTAAAAGTTACATTTCTGGGCATCGCAGGTAGACTGGCCCTACATTGTCGAAGTGGGAACAGCGGATTCCGTATCAGGAAAGCGAACCAAGAATTAACAACAGAGGGTTTTTATTTTGGGTTTTAAACTGGAGACAGACTTCAAGGGGGAAAAAAAAATCCAAATAAAAGCAAGGGCTCCCGTCTTCCCCTCTGTCTTCTCATTCCTTCCCCCAGCCCCCAAAGCACTGCAGACACCCCCCTCTCTCCTCTCAAGTATGTGACTGGTCTCCTGTGTTTATAAGGCTGCTCTGCAGGACGATTGCTCCTCTAGGACTTTATTAATGACATTTACGATTCCTATAATAACTAAACCGTGCTGTTCTCCCAATGCCAGGCCTTGGAGAAGTCATTACCCTGGTGATCACAAAAAAAACTGAACTCTAAAGGGCTGCCTGCTGGTACAGTATGGTGCGAGTAACTCCCTGTGTTCTGGCAGTAAAAACAAATTAAATTAAAGATCCCTGTTCACCAAAGGCCTAATTCTAATTTTTGCAAAGTTTCCATTAAACAATATTGTCTACGGAAAATACACACTAACATGCTCCCCCCTGGGAACTAAATGGAGAGGAAATTCCAATAGGAGAATTATTAAATTTCCCCATTAATTTTGTGTTGCACCCTCTTAGCATTTATTAATAATATTAGGAAGATTCAAAGATCTGTCCCTTTTGAATTCCGTAAAGCATTTATGGAAATTGCATTTCATCCAGGAGATGTGAATTGCTGAAAATCAGAGATGAACAAAGCAGTAGGTTAAAAGGAGTTTGCTTTGGTAATAAATACGGTAATGGAGTTTCTTCCTTTTATTAATGACACGGAAACATTTCAGGGGATATTTTAATATTGTGTTTCCCCAAAGAACCTCAGTCCAAGTAGTTTTTCTTCTAACATTTAATGACAGTGGTTTTCACCTTGCCTTTGATTTAGCAGTCCTTGGAAACAGTGCATGGTGTCTGGGAAAAACAGGTGTGGTTTCCACACCGCTGGGGGCAGGGATAAAATGGCGCCTCTGGGAGAAGGTGTGTGGGTGGGCTTCCCACACTGATCTGTGGCTTGGTTGATTGTTACTGCAAGGCTCCAGGGAATTATTCCATTTCTTCCATTCCCTTTTATTTGAGATGGATTCTAGGTTTCTCAGACCGTATTTCCCAGGCATCTGTGAGCAGCATTGTGCTTAAACAAGAAGGTGGCAGAACGGGAGATGGAGACTTCTGGAACGCCTGCAAGGTACCAGGGACTATATGCTGGATGCTTTTATATATCTTGCTTTATTTTGATTCTCACAGTAGACCTCTAAGGTACATATTTTTACTCTATGTTATGGACAAGAAAACCTGCCCAAGCTCACAGCTTTTCAGTGACGAACTCTCATTCATTCATTCATTCAAACATTCAACTACTATTTTGTGATATTGATTTGCCCTAGGTGTGGCGCTAGGCTCTGGGGTTAAACAATCGTGACCAACGTAGGTGTTTTTTATCTAGTGGGAGGGAAAAACAGAAGAAGCAATCCCAATAAAGAATGAGAGAACATGGAAGCACTTGACATGCTTCAAATCCGGGAGTGACCAATTCCAAATCCCATTCTCTTTCCCCTGAACCCTGGTGGATCTACTGACGTGGATGGAAGATTTCGTGAATCACTTCGGTAGCCAAAGCATCTTGATCTACAATTGCTACCATGAGGACTCAGAACAGATGCGTAGGCCCTTGGTGTCTGCTGTTCCCAGGGGCCGCTCTTGAAGTGTCATTCAGCTTTTGGAGTCCACAAGTCTACAAGCCCCTGGGTTTAGGTAAATGAGGATCCTCAGGGCTAAGCAGGAGCTGGAATCAATCCAAGTGTTGGAGGCTGTCAAGAAGAGTCTTCTAGGGTCTCTTTTGGGATGTTCATAATCCCTGGCAAAGCAGGAAGTATCATGTCCAATGAGGCATGCCTGGGTCTGATTGAAAAACAAGCAAGTTATCATCCAGATGTTCTGGCCATCTAAAGGTAGCCCCATCTGGCCTTCTCCGAGTGGGCCAGAAATATGTCTTAGTGATACATCATTAGGGCAAACGAACAAGGTTGTCTTGCCCAGTGACATTCTTGAGAATAACTGGGCTGCTACAATCAGAGTTTCTAGAAACTTAGGAATCAGAATGGTCTGAGGAGCTATAAGAAGCAGCTCATTAATATATCAAAGGACTTAATAATGCCCTGTCGGGTCCATTGTCCATCGGGGGTGCGGAGGTTTGGACTGGAGCACTGGGACTTGACCAGCATATCAGATACCATGGGCCTCTGGCCTTCTGTTCCCTTTGCTTCATTCTGTGGCCTCCTCCTTTCCTCTTCTGATTTATGTCTTTCCCTTATTTCATCATAATCTATATCTTAGGTTGGGTCCCCTAGAACAGAGAGGAGGCCGAAGATGGATGAGAACGTGAATTCTATTTGAAAGGGTTCTCAGCAAAAGCTAGTAGGGAACTAAGGAGATGGGACCAGGACAGAAAGAAGGCCAAGGTGACAGAGTGATACCTTGCAAAGTCCCATGGAGGGTGACATTGGCCACGTGCTTGCAAGGGACAGGGAAGATCACACCCGACAAGTAGGGGCAAGGAACCACACAACTTGTGGAGTTCATCCCTGCGTGGCTGGTGAAGGGCTGGTTGCCAGGCACTTCCAGCTCTCGGGGCTCTCAGGAAAGTGACAGGGAAATTTGGGTGCTGGTCATTGGTGAAAGCACTTGGGCAGCTGGTGTGCCTGACCGTGGAGAAGGACCATGGTGGAGAAGGGCAGTGTTTACCGCATCGTAAGAATGATTCAGGCAGGTACTCTTTGTTATTTATGTTATTTATTGTGATGTTTTATGACCTTTTTTTCTTAAAAAGCAGGTGGGTTGGGTGTTGCATATTTAAAAAAAAAACAAACAAATTTATTGTAGTGTCCTGGTGTTTTATCTGCAAGTTCTGGTGATTTTTTTCTTTTTGCTGTTCCTCTACAACAGGGCTTCTCAACGTGTGGTCCTGGGGTCAGTGGAGCAAGTTGTGGGGACACTGCTAGAAATGCAGATTCTCAGGCTGCACCCCAGTCCTCTCAGAAACTCTGGGGGGAGGACAGTAATCCAGATTTTAACAAGTTCTTCTGGTGATTCTGATGTTTCTGAAAGCTTGAGAAACATGGCTTTCTGGACTGGACAAGAGTTAGAGATAAGAAAGGAAAGAGGGGAAATTCACAGTTAGTGAACACCTACTTTATGCTAAATAGAGTCCTAGGTACTTCATATTCATGACATCATTTATTACTTATGACTCCTACCTTTGTGTGAAGTAAACATCATAAGCCCCGTTTTCACCAACTAAGAAACTGAAGGTCAGGAGCACAAACTGACTTGCCTATAGTTAGAGTCAAAGTCAGGATTTGAACCCAGGCCTGATGTTAAAGACC
Organism: Mirounga leonina; assembly: GCF_011800145.1. Classification (NCBI taxonomy): domain Eukaryota; kingdom Metazoa; phylum Chordata; class Mammalia; order Carnivora; family Phocidae; genus Mirounga; species Mirounga leonina. The sequence continues at coordinate 7,904,243 of NW_023270777.1, read as the reverse complement.
GTGCCTTTTCTAATGCGTTGTGCTGCATTTGGAAACTAGATTCCAGAGAGTGGGGTTTATGGTGAGAACTGGAGACAAGCACAGACCCGTAAGCAAAGCCTTAGAGGGGATGCAGTCTTGCCTGGGGCGCTGGCTCTGATCCCCACAAGTGCACATGGGCTGCAGCAGGGAGCAGTCAAGTCCAGGGGAGGAGCAGAGTGGGGGAGTGTGAATCACCATCACAATGGATGTGAGCTGAGAATCTCTTTCTTTCAAATATTCTGGAGAAAGTTGAGGCTGAAAGGGAGTAGGGGGATGCTAACTAGCTATCTGCTATTATGAGAATAGGGGATGCCCATACAGCAGATATTTGGCTTTGTGATAACAACAAAATGATAATTACATAATTATGGGCTAGCGATAGTGGAGGTGGTGATGGTGATTGTGGTGCTGGTGATGGTGGAGGTGGGTGGTGGTGGTGGAGGTGGGTGGTGGTGGTGATGGTGGAGGTGGTGGTGATGGTGGAGGTGGTGTTGATGGTGGAGGTGGGTGGTGGTGGTGGAGGTGGGTGATGGTGGTAGAAGTGGGTGGTGGAGGTGATGTTGGAGGTGGTGGTGATGGTGGAGGTGGTGGTGATGGTGGAGGTGGTGTTGATGGTGGAGGTGGTGGTGATGGTGGAGGTGGTGGTGATGGAGATGATGCTATGGGGGTTGTAAGGATTATAGCAGCTACCACTCACCAGGTATTGTATTATATAATAAACTTCACATGGATTGTCTAATGTAGGGTCTCACTTTATTTACTTATTTTTTATTTTTTTAAAGATTTTATTTATTTATTTGACAGAGAGAGACACAGCGAGAGAGGGAACACAAGAGGGGAAGTGGGAGAGGAGAAGCAGGCTTCCCGCGGAGCAGGGAGCCCGATGCGGGGCTCGATCCCGGGACTCTGGGATCATGACCTGAGCCGAAGGCAGATGCTTAACCGACTGAGCCACCCTGGCACCCTATAATATGATACTTTTAAAAATCAAGGTGAAAAAACAATATATATAGCATGCTTCTATTCATGTATTTTTAGAGGAAAAATTTATGCATTTGGGCTTTTTATGCTTTTTTATACATAATGTAGCTCACTCTGGGCTGACATAGTTATTTGCTTTCTTACTAAAGATATACTACTTTGTAATGGTGCATAATATTGTTGAGTGATAACCCATCTCAATGTATTAA
>NW_023270777.1:7891851-7900032 GCF_011800145.1 Mirounga leonina | reverse complement strand
TTTTTTTTTTTTTTAAAGATTTTATTTATTTATTTGACAGAGAGAGAGACAGTGAGAGCAGGAACACAAGCAGGGGGAGCAGGAGAGGGAGAAGCAGGCTTCCCACTGAGCAGGGAGCCCGATGAGGGGCTCAGTCCCAGGACCCTGGAATCATGACCTGAGCCAAAGGCAGACGCTTAACGACTGAGCCACCCAGGCGCCCCAATAATCTTTTTTTTTAAAGATTTATTTATTTATTTATTTGAGAGAAGGGGGTGTGAAGGAGGGGCAGAGGGAGACAAGCAGATTCAGACTCGCCGCTGAGTAGGGACCCTGACAGGAGACTTGATCCCAAGACCTTAAGGTCATGACCTGAGCTGAAATCAAGAGTCAGATGCTCAACCAACTGAGCCACCCAGGTACCAGTGTGTAGATAATCTTAACAATAGGTTCCAGAGGTAACTTTGGGAATGTTTGTCTGGAATTTGACAAACTTTCCTGAACTTCTTCCTCTACTATTTTTAATGTCCATGATAAAGCCTTGTACACTTAGTGGAGTCTCCTTTTAAGAACACGTATATTTGCAGGGAGCCTGGGTGGCTCAGTCATTAAACATCTGTCTTCGGCTCAGGTCATGATCCCAGGGTCCTCGGATCGAGCCCCGCATCGGGCTCCCTGCTCCACGGGAAGCCTGCTTCTCCCTCTCCCATATTCATTTGAATATGTCTTGGTGTTGGTCATTCTGGATTGATATTCTCAGCGACATAGTACCTTTCCATATGGAGTTTCCAATCTTTTTGTATTTTAGGAAATCTCTCTTGCATTGTAGCCCTTAACTCCATTCCACTGCTCTGCCTTACGCTCTGGGGACCGCTGCTACGCTTTTATTAGATATGGTGCACACACCACCTTGGTCTCCTCTTTCCCGCACAATCCCCACGCTCTGTCTCTCTGCCAGGTACTCATCAGGCACTCACTGAGTGTGACACCCACTTGCTCATCTCCTCCCTCCTTGCGTTGTCTTTTCTTCATGCACATTTTGCCTCCTCTCCTAAGACCATAAACTCCGTAGGAACTAGCACCCTAGTCTAATCCAGCTATTCTGTCTCCCCCAAAGTGTCCTCAACCACCACAGCTCCAAGCTCCTTGTAGATACTCATCAAATATTCTTGCAATTGAATCACACGAACTCTTTGCCCCGAGGTCCCTCTGATGGGCTCCTGGGGGGATTGTAATAATCTGCCTCTTGCAATGAAGTAGGGGACGTGCATGATAGGGATCGGAAAACAGAAAACTTCTTTAAATTTTCAAGAGCGGGGGCGCCTGGGTGGCTCAGTCGTTAAGCGTCTGCCTTCGGCTCAGGTCATGATCCCAGGGTCCTGGGATCGAGCCCCGCATCAGGCTCCCTGCTCGGCGGGAAGCCTGCTTCTCCCTCTCCCACTCCCCCTGCTTGTGTTCCTGCTCTCGCTATCTCTCCCTCTCTGTCAAATAAATAAATAAAATCTTTAAAAAAAAAATTTTTTTTCAGGAGCGTTTGGGAGTCCTATGGCGAGCTGTCCCCTCCCTCTGGGCCTTGCCTAATCTGCTGTCATAATCCTGGATGAAATGCATAAGCTTATTCTGCTAGTGCATAGCTTCATAGATCATTAGTAATGAGGAAGAAAGGCTGTTAAAACTTTACTTACGCTTGCCTGGTTTATGGACATTTGAGTGCCTTGCACACCTGCTTTGTTTAGTAATGTTCTTCTCAGTACAGAGTTAGTCCTGATTCTGTTTTTCGTAAAGGAAGTCATTTTCACGTACTATATTGAGAACAGCCTCTTGTTCCGTCTAATATTGCACTGATGTTAATGAAAGTTACTGATTTAATTAATTAATTAAAGTAAAGTAAGGTCATCGAAGTGATGATCAAAACTTTGTTTTTCGTGGATTAGATTTAAATACTTTTTTCAGCATTCCTCCTTTCCTGTCATATTAAATCACCATTATTTTCTTACGACATCGTTTGTAAACTGAACAGGGTTTTCAAACGTTTTTGTTTGCAGAACCCCACAAAATATTTTCAAAAACGACTGCTGTAAAAAAAAAAATTATTGGGATGCCTGGATGGCTCAGCCAGTTAAGCGTCTGCCTTTGGCTAAGGTCCTGATCCCTGGGTCCTAGGATGGAGTCCCCCATCAGGCTCCTTGTTCAGAAGGGAGCCTGCTTCTCCCTCTGCCTGCCGCACCCCCTGCTTGTGTTCTCTCTCGCTGACAAATAAATAAATAAAATCTTTAAAAAACAATTTTATCTTATGAATCGTTGAACACTACATCAAAAACTAATGATGTACTGTATGTTGGCTAACTGGGCATAATAATAATAAAAAAAGATTAAAAAATGAAAAAAATTATCTTGTGTTTCCATAATTGCAAGGAGTATAACTTCATTGATATTTGTAAATGAAACATTTACATGGCTCTTAAGAGGTCTTTTCCTTCAACAGATCAGTCTAATAAATCTTCAGCCATCTGCTGCGAGATCAGGAATCTTAGCTTCGTTTATGAAGCCCCGAGGGTTTGGAACTGGATTGCCTGGATTCAAATCCTGCTTTGCCACATACTGCAAGTTTAGGAATGTATTTATCCTCTCTATCCTCTGTTTCTTTTTTCTTTTTTAAGGATTTTATTTATTTATTTGAGAGAGAGAGAATGATAGAGCGCACATGAGAGGGGGGAGGGTCAGAGGGAGAAGCAGACTCCCTGCCGAGCAGGGAGCCCGATGCGGGACTCGATCCAGGGACTCCAGGATCATGACCTGAGCCGAAGGCAGTTGCTTAACCAACTGAGCCACCCAGGCGCCCTATCCTCTGTTTCTTCATTTGAAAAAAAATGTCATTGAGGAAGGAGCTCTGCATAGCGTTTTGGCACAATGAAATGAGCTAATTCGGTCAATGATCAAGTGTCTGGCTCAGACCCGCAGGAGAAGTCTGATATTACCGCTATAGAGAAGTCAGCTTCTCTGTACAGCATACTCTGCAATCCTGTGAGTGTCTGCATTCTTCAGACTCTGCCGGTAGCTTGAATTCATTTTAGTAAAGAACTGGAATGTCACAGACCCAGCGCTTGGGGGTGTGAATGCTGTGCTCCACTCGAGTTTCCGTAGACAAAGCCAACTCTGCAACGTTCTATCGGAACAAGAGCAGCTGATCCAAACCAGCCCTCGGAATGAGGGCTCCTTCCATTTAAGAGGATGGGTAAGACAATGAAGTCCCAGGAATTCAGAAATCCTCCTGGTCCAGGACGGTGTGCTCCTCACCACAGACATTGCAAGGAAAGACGTGCCCAAAAGTCCCGTTTGGTTGTTCAAATCGATAGACATTCAGTGGAAGCCTCATTCATAGTGATGCTCGTGTCACTTCTTCTGACAATGCATTTAGACAGATTATCCCTCCAAAGAGCAGGATCTCTGTTTATATGTCCCCTTTCCTGACCACATTTGCTTCGGAACGTGGCAATCCTGATGTTGTCCAGTTGCGAACACAGTGGAATTGAACCATCCTGGTGTTGCCAGTTAGAGGCTGGTGAAAGTGAAATATTGTGAAACTATCAATGGGCAGTTAGGTTGAGTGAAATAAGCCAATCACAAAAAAGACAAAAACTGTACAATTCCACTGATGGGGTGCTCACAGTCATCCCATTCATAGAGACAGAAAGGGGGACTGCCAGGGGTTGGGGAAAGGGAACAGGGAGTGAGTGTTGACTGGGGATGGAGTGCAGTTGAGCAGGATGAAAAGTTCTGGAGACTGACGGTGGGGTACAACAGCCTAGATGTACTTAATGCCATTGAACTATATGCATAAAAATGGTTAAAATGGTAATTTTCAAAAAAAGTGCATTTGGGGGCACATGGGTGGCTCAGTTGGTTAGGCAACCAAGTCTTTTTTTTTTTTTTTAAGATTTTATTTATTTATTTGAGACAGAGAGCACATGAGAGGGGGGAGGGTCAGAGGGAGAAGCAGACTCCCTGCTGAGCAGGGAGCCCGATGCGGAACTCGATCCCAGGACTCCAGGATCATGACCTGAGCCGAAGGCAGTCGCTTAACCAACTGAGCCACCCAGGCGCCCTAGGCAACCAAGTCTTGACTTCAGCTCAGGTCATGATCTCAGAGTCTTGAGATCGAGCCCCTCATCGGGCTCTGCGCTGGGCTTGGAGCCTGCTTGGGATTCTCTCTCTCTCCCTCTGCCCCTCCCCCACTTGCTTGCACTCTTCTGCACTCTCTCTCTCTCAAATCAATCAATCAATTAATCAATCAATAAACAACAGCTGGTGCCCAGACATCCTTCTACTGTCGTATAAAAGAGTAGGCTGATACAACTTTTTGGAGGACAATTAAACAAAATCCATTTTTATCTCAAGACCTGAAGATTCCATGACCTACCAACTCCCCTACTATGAATACGTAAGGTAAGAAAGAAAACGTTAAGTGGGGCGCCTGGGTGGCTCAGTTGGTTAAGCGACTGCCTTCGGCTCAGGTCATGATCCTGGAGTCCCGGGATCGAGTCCCACATCGGGCTCCCGGCTCGTCGGAGAGCCTGCTTCTCCCTCTGACCCTATCCCCTCTCATGCTGTTTCTCTCTCTCTCTCAAATAAATAAATAAATAAAATCTTTAAAAAAAAAAAAGAAAATGTTAAGTATATATCAAACACACGAGTTATAACAATGGTGGTAGAGAATTTTTACAATAGCAAAGTGATAGGAAATAAGCTACATTTGCAACAGTTGGGTTTCGTTAAAATACCTTTTGATTGTGGCCATAGGATGTGATACCAACCGTTTGTTTCATATTTGCTTTGTATTTGTAACTTGTGTTTGTGTAAAAATGTTTAATTACATCGAAAAACATTTATGCCATATTGCTATACAAACAAAGCGGGTTATGTAACAGCTTATTTGATACGATTCCATCTTTTAGAAACTATATATGTAAATAAATAGATGTAGATATAGGTGTTTATCTGAAAGCAAAGATAACAAATTATTAATAATAGTTGTTTGTGGTTGATGAGGTTCCTAGTGACATTTACAGTCATAGATTTGCTTTAGTTCATTTTCTATTACAGATCTGTGATATTTTTGAAGAGCGAAAATAAATATCGTAAACAAATAAAGAAGGTACAAACTACAGATATGTTTAGTATGTATTTGACTTTTTAGTCTAGCAGTATTGTATTTAACACAGAGGTTCTCAAAGGACAGCGTGCAGACCAGAGCTGCCCCAAGACAATTTTTAGGAAGTCCGTGAAATCTAAACTAGTCTCAAAAAATACTAAGTGATGGGACACCTGGGTGGCTCAGTCAGTTAAGCATCAGTCTTTGGCTCAGGTCATGATCCCAGGGTCCTGGGATCAAGTCCCGCATCAGGCTCCCTGCTCCGCGGGAAGCCTGCTTCTCCCTTGCCCACTCCCCCTGCTTGTGCTCTCTCTCTCTCTCACAGACAAATAAATAAATAAAATCTTTCAAAAAAAAAACTAAGTGTCATTATTTACAACAAACAAGATATGGAAGCTACCTAAGTGTCCATCGACAGATGAATGGATAAAGAAAATGTGGTGTATGTATAAATGGAATATAACTCCGCCATAAAAAAGAATGAGTTTTTTTTTTTTGCCATTTGTGACAGCATGGATGGACCCAGAGGGCATTATGCTAAGTGAAATAAGTCGGACAGAGAACAACAAGCACCATATGATTTCACTTATAGGGGGAATCTGAAAAAACGAAGCAATCAAACAAAGCAGAAACAGACCCATAAATACAGAGAACTAATTGGTGGTGACCAGAGGGAAACAGGGGGAGGGGGAGACGGGTGACAGGATGGGAGGGGAGTGGGAGGTCCAGGCTTCCAGTTACAGAACGAATGAGTCAGGGGGATGGAAGGGGCAACACAGGGTATCTATAGTCAAAGGACTCTAAGAGCCCCCCGTATGGTGACAGATAGAAGCTACACCTGCGGGGAGCACAATGTAAGGTACAGAGCTGTGGACTCACTATGTTGGACACCTGAAACTAACGTAACGTTCTGTGTCAAACGTAAGCCATGAAAAGCACACTCAGCTGTTATCTGCCTTCTTCACGGTGATGATATTTACACTGATGGCAAGAAAGCAGGGACGAAGGGGGTGCTGGTGGGGGACCTGCTGTAGCCTTAGCCCAAGGAGAGGCAGTAACCAAACTAGACTGGTGCACAGTCTCTGTTTCCCCGCCAACACACGGACGGTAAGAGAATGCAGGGTCACTAAAGAGTGCCCCTGACCAAAGAGTCACATTGATGAACTTTATTAAATCCTGGCTGATCCTGGGGTGCCCAGGTGGCTCAGTGGGTGAAGCGTCTGCCTTCGGCTCAGGTCATGATCTCGGGGTCCTGGGATCGAGCCCCATGGCGGGCTCCCTGCTCAGCGGGGAGTCTGCTTCTCCCTCTGCCCCTCTCCTTGATCGTGTTCGCTCTCTCTCTCTCAAATAAATTAATAAAATCTTTTAAAAGGAGAGAGAGAGTGCGGTCCTTAATAAACTGCGTCACGCTCGCTACTTTCCATCCGGCTGTCTTTATCTGAGCGTGGATCCCCATGTAACTCTTTCCTGGGGAATCCAAGAACCAACAGTTGTTGGACAGTTGTTTGAATTACACACTGAACCAGAGCTTTTCCCTCTCTGGAATATCGTCATTACTTGAAAAGTGACAAGCTCTAGTGATTCACGCCTGGATATTTGGCAGACATGTTCTCGAAAATGAACAAAGCGAACCTGTCACTTCAAGGAAAACAACTGACAGCATTGGTTGCCAAGGATAAAATCTGAAGCTTTCAAGGGAAAATTAGAATTTTAGAAAACTTCTATCCGTCACCATGAACTTGACAGCTTTGAAACACGTTAAAGACTTTAATATCTGCAGTGATATGAATGAACGTGATTGTTTTATCTTGTATGGAAAATGAATCATTGGTGCGGAGATCTGCAAAACTCACTGCACCGATCTATTCCAAATGACCCATGCATACTCTTTTAAGAATCATGCACGGGTTAAAGGTCCATTCCAAGTGCAAGACAGACAAATAAATGTTAATGTAATAGATCACATAAAGTTCATTGATGTAGTTTCAGATCCCACACTGTAACTTTTTTTTTTTTTAAAGATTTTATTTATTTATTTGACACAGAGAGAGAGAGAGAGGGAACACAAGCAGGGGGAACAGCAGAGGGAGAGGGAGAAGCAGGCTTCCCGCAGAGCAAGGAGCCCGATGCGGGGCTCGATCCCAGGACCCCGGGATCATGACCTGAGCCGAAGGCAGACGCTTAACCGACTGAGCCACCCAGGCGCCCCTGTAACTAACTTTTTAAGAAACTACTATTTAACAATATGGCTCTTCCTAAAAACATTACAAACATAATCACCATATGCAGCATTTTTGCATATTTTGCTTCTGGATGTATACCCCAAAGACTTGAAAGCAGGGACTCACGGATATTTGTACACCCATGTTTATGACAGCATATTCACAACGGTCAATAGGTAGAGGAGACCTGAGTATCTATTGATGGATAAATGGATAAACAAAACGTGGGATACAATGGAATATCTTTCAGCCAAAAAACAAAGGGAATTCTGACACATGCTACAACATGGATGAACCTTGAGGACTATGCTAAGCGAAATAAGCCAGTCATAAAAGGACAAATACTGTACGATTCCACACATATGAGGTACCTAAAGTAGCCAAAGTCATAGAGACAGAAAGCAGACTGGGGGTTGCCACAGGCTGTGGGGGAGGGGAATGAGGAGTTAGTGTTGAATGGGGACAGAGTTTTTGTTTTGCGAGGTGAAGAGAGTTCTGGAGGTGGACCGTGGAGATGGATGCACAACAAGGTCATTTTAAAGAAACATACGTCAAAAGTTGAGTCTTCCACTGGCTTTCTTTTTCTTTTGCTGGTTCCTCTTAGATTTGGTCGAACGTGGATGAGCAGCGGCTCACAAACTGAGACCCCCGTTTCCCAGCACCTCTACCTTCTCTTAGGGGGAATCAAACTTGCTCCTAAAACAGACAAGAAGCAAGAAAGCTTATTCTTTTGCAAAGCAGCATGTATGCTTACAATGGTTACAGTGGGAAGGAAGGAAGGAAGGAAGGAAGGAAGGAAGGAAGGAAGGAAGGAAGGAAGGAAGGAAG